>NC_079327.1:13083750-13430000 GCF_029931775.1 Euleptes europaea | reverse complement strand
GCTGCAGTCCCATCCCCCCATGAGTGGTGTAGTGGTTAAAAGCAGTAGACTCTAATCTGGGGAGCCGGATTTGATTTCCCACTCCTCCACATGAGCGGCGGAGGCTAATCTGGTGAACCGGGTTGCTTTCCCCACTCCTACACATGAAGCCAGCTGGGTTACCTTGGGCTAGTTACAGTTCTCTCTGAACTTTCTCAGCTCCACCTACCTCACAAGTTGTCTGTTGTGGGGAGAGGAAGGGAAGGTGATTGCAAGCTAGTTTGAGACTTCTTAAAGGTAGAGAAAATTGGGGTATAAAAACCAACTCTTCTTCTTCCTCCTCCTCCTCTTCTTCTTTCAGTATTTCTATTCATTTTCTGAACAGGGTTTCTATGACATTATTATTTTTTTACCTATCTTTAAATTTATCCCACCCATCCTCCAAGAAGCTCAGAGTGGTATTCATACTTCTCCTTCTTCATTTTATCCTGACAGCAGCCCTGCATGGTAGGTTTGCTTGGGAGGTACCTTCATGGTAGAAAGGGAATTTGAACCCAGATCTCTGTAGTGGTTGACTCTAGCCACTATACTGTAACAGCTCCATACTTTTGCCTTAATTGCATATCTGTGTTTTTTCCCTCAACTTTTGTTTAGAGCCATTATCATAGATATTGATCAGAAATGTTAACTCTACTATTACATTCCCATCGATTCCCTGAGAAGCAGCACCATGTTGCTATGGGGAAACTACCCTACCCCCTTTAATGAACAGTTCTTAAATCAGGAGTCAGCCAAGTCAGGCCTCAAAATAAGGAATTATGCAGTTGGAGGGGTATTCGTATACTAGTAGTCTCAGCACTTCTTATTAAGCTCAGAGAAGCCAACATTTAATCATGGGCTTTGGGCAAGGAGCCAAAAGAAAATTGTGTTTCAGAGGAGAAAGGAAGACCTGATATTCCATAGGATGGATAATCCCAGCAAGCCAACGTGGAATGTGTAGCTCATATCAAAAAGCTACAACCAAGATTTCAAATTCAACACGAACAGACTTTGCATTAGTATTCATTAGAAAGGAAATTGGAGTTGTGGAACTGGAGTTCTACCCAAGCTTTGTTCTGAAGGTTTTACCTTTCATTTCTCTGAATATCAGAGAGATGTTTAATGTAAGGCTTCCTGGGTATCATCCGCGTCTCATATCTGAAATGTCTATAGATGTTAGCAGGAATGCCAAAGACATAGGGCTGATTCAGATGCATGTTTTTTTCTCACTTGATGACAGCCACGTAGTGAGTGGCTCATCTGAATGAGCCGTTAACCGATCAAACATCGCAGAGCGTCTATGCCAACCCACCAAATGTTTTTTTTTCTGCTGCTGTGTTCCTCACTTCAGACTGAATGTAGCTGAAAGTAAACTTTCCACACAGACATGGAGACTCTAGAGACATCAGAACTTTTTGGTGGAAGGGTTCCAGGACCAGATTAGAGAAGTTCCTCAATGGGCCGCCAGACAATCTCTGCTTAGGAACCACAGAAAACTTCAACACAAGCTAAAGGCACTAGCTTTTACCATGTTGAGAGCCGGGGGTTGGGGTGGGGTGGGGGAGATGGTTAAACATTGTTCCACGCAGTAGACAAAGCTGGTATATCCCAGGACTAGAGGTAGCACTAAAGCAAAATGTTGAGGCAATCTTGGCTTTTCTAGTTCATGGAAAACGTCCAAGGAATGCTTAGGGAAGCCAAAAGAAGCTTCAGTCTGAATAGTAAATTTTCACAGGGGTATCCCACGTGCCCCTGGTTTGCATAGATTGAGTCTACATGTGCAACAGCATGGGGTAATGCATCCTTGAGGGAACAGAATGAATTGAGGCACTTCAGACTACATGAGGTACGTAACATTTTTGCTTTTCTGAGACCCCCTTATATGTAAAGGGACCTCTCTGTAGTGTTCTGAGGTTATGTGTGTTATGCTCCCTCCTTGTCTGCCTCAGTCTTTCCTACTTGTTTTCACTGTCACCAAAGTCTATCGCCTGAGACTTCTTAGTTGAACTCAAAGAACAAGATGGCTTAGTTACAGTTGGTAGAAAACAGAACAATCAGTGCATGTGGGGGGGGGCTCTAAGGTAAAAGGGGATCCTTTACTCTAAGTAAAACAGTTGTTTTCACTGAAACATAGAGTTTACTTAGAAGTGTAACAGTGTAACCAAATCAGTGATGTCCTAAGCGTAATGGTTGACGTCCTAAGCGAAATGGTTTCAGATAGGTACATAAGAGTAATGGTTTCAGACAGGTACAGTTCTTCTTTCTCTAAAGTTCCTTAAACAGACATTAGCCACAAAGGCTGATTTCCTCACTTGCCACTTAGGGTAATAACTTCCACAAAACATAATTACCGAACTTGCCACTTGGGTTAATAACTTCCACATAGAACAGAGATTTCTCTCACAGTCCAGGTGAGGGGCTGTGGCTCAGTGGTAGAACATCTGCTTGGCATGCAGAAAGTCCCTGGTCCAATCCCCGGCATCTCCAGTTAAAGGGATTAGACAAGTAGGTGATGTGAAAGGGCTCTACCTGAGACCCTGGAGAGCTGCTGCCGATCTGAGTAGACAATACTGACTTTGATGGACCAAGGGTTTGATTCAGTATTAGGCAGCTTCATGTGTTCATGATGGGGAGGGGCTGTGGCTCAGAGGTAGAGCATCTGCTTGGCATGCAGAAGGTCCCAGGTTCAATCCCTGGCATCTCCAGTTAAAGGGATTAGGCAAGTAGGTGATGTGAAAGGGCTCTACCTGAGACCCTGGAGAGCTGCTGCCGGTCTGAGTAGACAGTACTGACTTTGATGGACCAAGGGTCTGATTCAGTATTAGGCAGCTTCATGTGTTCATGTGTGTTCGCACTCTTCACCCACTCAACTCTCTTCTTTCTTTTCTCATACACACTCCACTAACTCTCTTGTAAACAGAAAGCTTCTCTGAACAACCAGTCAACTCTGCCCCCTATGGTACAGCTACCATCCAGTCATAACACACTTCAATTACTCATCCAGCCCTCCTTTTAATCTAGAAACCTGCTTTTTTTAAACCACTCCAACATACATATTAAACCTCACATTAAGACACAGGGACACACACACACACACACACACACACACACACAATATTTACATAGAAAAAAACCCACAGGGTGTAATTTAGAACTGCTTCCTACAAACCTTGCAAGTAGACAAGTAGCACACAAGGGGAAAGGTTCTCTCTCCATGTAGTGCTATTTTCCCTCTTCACAGGATCTTTTCAATATAAGGAAGCATTAAACATGTGATACCTTCAGCATAGGGTTGCCAGCCTCCAGGTGGGGGATCTCCCAAAATTTCAGCTGATCTCCAGAGGACAGAATTCTGCTTGCCTGGAGAAAATGGCTGCTCTGGAGGGTGGACTTCATGTCATTATGCTCTGCTGAGGTCCCTCCCCACTCCAAACCCTGCCCTTCCTAAGCTCCTCCTCCAAAATCTCCAGGAATTTCCCAACCCAGAGTTGGCAACCCTACTTTAGAGTGATTATTTTAACAGGCTGTGTCTCTGTGAGCCCGAGCCCTCCCCCCGGTACTTGTTTATCTGGATTACATTTTGGGGATTTTCAAATCGCAGAGGATTCAGAGAATAGCAGGACAGGTGGAGTCAGAGAAAGTGACTTATGGGGAAAAGATGAAAAGAGCTAAATATTTATCATTCTGCTGAGCAGTAACTAACGGGAACAGTAATCTATGGATGTTGAAGGGTATAAATGCCAGAGAGGGGGGGAAAGAATAATTTAAATCCATAAAAATGGTATAATTGGGATCAGTGGAATGAAATTATGGAAAGAAACACTGAAGCTGAACAATAGAAAAATAAATAAATTGGAGATAATAGTTCCGTATCTTCAGAGACATTGAAAAGCAGTCAGTACAAAATGCTTGGAAATGGAATGATGAGTATTAGGTCTTAATGGCACATTTGTAACTGTACAATAAGCGGAAAGAAAAGCTTCCTATGGGTGGCACAGTATATATTTCACATGGGGGCAATTTTCCCCTTTGGAATTCAGTGCCTCTATGCACGTGCCTGGGGTGGTATAGTCTCCTCTGTGAGGACTGTTCCGCTCATTTCACAAGTATGGATGGGCTGTGAGCAGATTTGGGGTTGGGGCAGGTTTCTGAAGTGGGTGGTGTTCTATGAGTGGTCAGGAACACTGGTATCAGTCTTCCCAGCATGCAAAATTCTGACCCCAGCTTGTGACCCCACCCCAACAAACACCATCCACTAGTCATGGATTGAAGTTTGCCAAGGGGAGGGGCTGTGGCTCAGTGGTAGAGCATCTGCTTGGCATGCAGAAGGTCCCAGGTTCAATCCCCAGCATCTCCACTTAAAGGGACTAGGCAAGTAGGTGATATGAAAGACCTCTGCCTGAGACCCTGGAGAGCCGCTGCCTGTCTGAGTAGACAATACTGACTTTGATGGACTGAAGGTCTGATTCAGTATAAGGCAGCTTCATGTGTTCAAGTGTTTCAAATCCTCCTGTTTTTGCAGTCCCAGGAAAATCTGCCTGTTAGCCATCAGACATGCCTGGTGAATTGTATTTGTCTATTGGTGGGCCACCCTGATGTAAATACGGATCAGCCATCAATTGCCCTTGAGTTTTCTCTACACTGAAATACAGGAGGAATATGGAGGTCAACCAAAATAGTTAAATTTCTCAGGGATGTTCAGATAGATGTTCAGTATGTCTTCTCCAGCTTCTGTGGTAGTGGTGGTGGAAAGGGCCATCACACCTGAATTATGGCGACCCCGTAGGGTTCTCAAGGCAAGACATTTGGAGGTGGTTTGCCATTTCCTGCGTCTACGTGGGCCAAATAGGGCTGTTAAAAAAAAATTCGGTAAAATTCGGATTCGGCAAAATTCAGCCCGTTTTTACTCGGGAAATGCCGAAGTCCGAACTCCCTCGCTTCGGGTCTGTGCAATTTGGCATGAGATCCGGAGTTCGGGGAAAAATTCGGCCAAATAAAGCCATTAAAAACACAATCGCACCTTTCCGCGGCTCCGGGGGGGCATTTTTGAGGGTAGAGGTCCCAAACTTTCAGCGTGGCTTGAGGGGACCCTTCTTGCAAGAACCCCCAAGTTTTGTAAAGATTGGCAACACATTTGCAACGATACAAACCTTGCAAAGCAACACGTTTGCAACCATGCAAAGCAACACCTGACAACTGGGAGTTTGCAAACCATGGAAAGGGACAGAGGCAGCTAGCTATGCATAAGGAGCAGGAGGGGTGGAATTTCCCCTTTTGCATCGGACTCAGGACCAGGCAAATGCATTCTTTAAGTCACAATTTGAAAACCAGTTTTGAGCAAGCATCAAAATAGACCTAACCGATCTTATGAATGAGGGAAAACCTGAGGACACACAACTGAAGCCCCCACCCCTCAAACCAGGGAGAGAGAGACTCAGGGGGCACCTCCCCAGAACAGGCGAAAGCCCCCTTTGGCTTCCCTCCCCCACCCACAGAAACTGCTCCCTCCCCACACACACACAGACTCTGCTTTCCCCCCCCCACACACACACACAGGAGAAAAATTATAGAGAAAAGCCCCCAAATGGGTCTTACTGTGGATGTCTTCTGTTCCATCAGGGGGCACACCCCACCCTGCAGAACAGGCAAAAGCCCTCTTTGGCTTCCCCCACCCACCCACAGAAACTGCTCCCTCCCCACACACACACAGACTTTGCTTCCTCCCCACACACACACAGGAGAAAAATTATAGAGAAAAGCCCCAAAATGGGTCTTACTGTGGATGTCTTCTGTTCCATCTTCTTTGCACCTGCCCGCCTTTGCTTCCCGCAGCTCAGCTGTTTGTCGGGGCTGGGAGCTTTGGGCGTGGGCGGCAAGCTCTGCTAATTGCAAACCCCCATTGTCAGAGATGCACATTAAGGGTGGGGAAGAAGACCCAGCTTGGCCACCGATTGGCTGCAGGAAAATGCTGCTTACTAACTGACGGTTATGCTGCTGCGCTGAACCCCGAATTTGCTGAATTTATTTGCCGAACACCCCGAACTCACTGAATTCGGCTCCCCGTTTTCCCGCCTTTTTTGAATTCGGTTCCATCCAAACTAAAAACCGCCGAATCAGGGGAAATTCGGCTTTTTCGGTTTGGGATGAACCGAATCGACAGCCCTAGGGCCAAGAGAGTTCTGAGAGAACTGTGCCTGGACCAAGGTCACCCAGCAGGTTACATGTGGAGGAGTGGAGAATCAAACCCTGTTCTCCAGGTTAGAGTCTGCCGCTCCTAACCACTACTCCACATTGGCTCAAAATCTGCCCCACATCACTACCCAACCAGCTAAAGAGCTCTATACAATATAAAGGGTCCAATCCAACACAGGGTTGGCCTTAACATCTTTAAGAAGAGATGAAGCTAGAACTTGACAAAGTGGCAGGCATCAGTATGAGTTGCAAACAAAAACTTCCCTGTACTATATATTTTCTGTAAACCTTCCTCCCGTGACTTTCCCGATGAGTGCTATTTGCACTGAAAACCGTATTCTGAAGAATTATCTTCCTCTTCTTTGCAAACTTAACTCAAAACCCACTGTTTGTGATATTGTAATTATTTCTTCAGGAGCAGGGGTTTTTTTATGTCACCAAACCAAGATTAAGAGTTCAACTGGAAAACAAACGGTGGGAACAGATTAATTCTTGGGAACAAAGATCGTACTTTTTAGGAGATTGCCTTGGTAATGAAAAGAAAAGTACGGCAATAGAACCAAATCGAACGCTTTTCAAAATGAGTCATTTCGATTCATAATTTTCTTCCTTCCTTCCACTATTCATCTCTATGCAAAATAACTGTAGTAGCAAAAAAATGCTGGTGCAATGTAGCAAGCAACAGTGTTTCTAAAGAGGCAATTAAAAACAGAGATTACTGTGCAACCTAAACAGAGTGACACCTTTATGAAGTCCATAGAAGTCAGTGGCCTTTGAAGGGTGTAACTTTGTTTAGGATTGCATTGCTAGAGTCATAGAATCATAGAGTTGGAAGGGACCACCAGGGTCAACTAATCCAACCCCCTGCACAATGCAGGAAATTCACAAATACTTCCCCCTCACACACCCAGTGACTCCTACTCCATGCCCAAAAGATGGCCAAGATGCCCTCCGTCTCGTGAACTGCCTAAGGTCATAGAAGCAGCGTTGTTGACAGATGGCCATCTAGCCTCTGCTTAAAAACCTCCAGGGAAGGAGAGCTTACCACCACCCGAGGAAGCCTGTTCCACTCTAGGAACCACTTTAACTGTTAGAAAATTCTTCCTGATGTCTAGACAGAAACTCTTTTGATTTCATTTCAACCCGTTGGTTCTGGTCTGACCCTCTGGGGCAACAGAAAACAACCCGGCACCATGCTCTATATGACAGCCCTTCAAGTACTTGAAGATGGTTATCATATCACCTACTCGATCTTCTCCTCTTCAGGCAAAACAGGCTGGTTAAGGTTTGTTGTTTTGCTTGGATTTGTATTCGGGTGGGGGGGGGGGCGGGGGACATAGCTATTCAGACTATTATTATAAAAGTGTTTAATCATTATTGCATGTTTTGTAACTGAAAGAGGTGGTGTTATGTAATGGCTGCGGTCCTAAAACCACTCTCCAGAGAATAAGCCCCATTGACTAAAATAGGGATTACTTCTGAGTAGACCTGTTTAGGATTGTTCCCTATGCATGGCTGGTATGCTAAGGAGATAATGTGGATTTACATTACAGGGTGGTTGTGCAAATTGCTCAGGTAATGTATGGGCAGCGCTTTTAATTCTTGAAACGTGCAATTTAATAGCTAAGCACAGAGACAATATGTAATCCGCGGCAGAAACTGATAAATGAGTGAGCTGATCAAAGTTAAGCACACTAATTGAAAATGAAATTTTAATTGGTGTTCTGTAGCCTTTCTTGTCTCAGTTAGTGTTTATAATTGTTTTGTAAATGACAGTGGAACCCCCGCCCCCCGTTAAACACGTGTAAATGTCAGCTGAGCGAGAGTCAGGGCCTGTTTCAGGTTTCAGTGGGCCCTGGGCTAGGGTTGCCAATCTCCAGGTACTGGAGCAAAAAAGGCACGTTTACTATAAAAGTCAAGCTGAGAGAAAGTATAATACAAACTCTTATTCTATAAGCCAGTGAATTTAGTGACAAAAGTGAAAAAATTACATACAATCTAATAGAGGAAACTTATGAAAATAACTATGAGTACATGTGGGGCAATACAATACAATACAAAAATACAAAAATATATATTTTTTTGGCTTATCTCATTCAATAACTTATTAGTCTCTTAGAATTTTGTACTGTTCATATGCTTATTGTTCCCTCAGGAACCGGGAGAAAGATGATGGACGATAGGTGGAGAGGAACGCCGTCCGGATGCTACCCACGGGGTAGTGAAAACGCAAAGCATCCGGACGGCGTTCCTCTCCACCTATCATCCATCATCTTTCTCCCGGTTCCTGAGGGAACAATAAGCATATGAACAGTACAAAATTCTAAGAGACTAATAAGTTATTGAATGAGATAAGCCAAAAAAATATATTTTTATATTTTTGTATTGTATTGTATTGCCCCACATGTACTCATAGTTATTTTCATAAGTTTCCTTTATTAGATTGTATGTAATTTTTTCACTTTTGTCACTAAATTCACTGGCTTATAGAATAAGAGTTTGTATGTCATTTATAGAGCCCTTACTATACTTTTTCTCAATCTCCAGGTACTGGCTGGAGATCTCCTGCTATTACAACTGATCTCCAGCTGATAGAGATCAGTTCACCTGGAGAAAAATGGCCGCTTTGGCAACTGGACTCTATGGCATTGAAGTACCTCCTCTCCCCAAACCCCGCCCTCCTCAGGCTCCGCCCCAAAAACTTCCCACCAGTGGCAAAGGGGGACCTGGCAACCCTACCCTGGACAGAGAGTGCTAGGGGTGGGGGGACTCCTCTATTCTGCTTGCCACTGTGTCTCACCTGCTCACACCTCCCCCTGACACTGCCTGCATTCTCCCCCGCCCCCCGTTGCTTAGCCATCTAGTCTTCTTCCACCCATGAGCTCATTTTCCAGTCCTTCCAGGGCTCACCCACCTTCCCTGACTGTGCAGGGCAGTGTGTGGAGATGGGAACATGGTAGGGTTGCCAGCTCCGGGTTGAAAATTACCTGGAGGTTTGGGGGGTGGGGCCCGAGGAGGGTGAGGTTTGGGGAGGGGAGGGACTTCACTGCCATAGAGTGCAGTGGCCAAAGCAGCCATTTTCTCCAGGGGAACTGATCTCTGTCGCCTGGAGATCGGTTTTAATAGCAGGAGGTCGCCAGCTACCACCTGGAGGTTGGCAACCCTAAACATGGGTGGTGGGAAGGCTCACAAAAAGCAGATAGGCAGCAGGGGAGGAGAGTGGATGGGGGTGGGCAGCAGTGGGCCCCACCCAAAGACCTGGGCCTTGGCAGTATGAAGAAGAGTTGGTTTTTATATGCTGACTTAAGGAAGAATCAAAACACCTCCCCTTTCCCAGGAATTTAAATAAGGAACCTATATATAAATAATGGGGAAAATCTATTGAAACAATCTATATAAATGAATTGTATAGAAGGCTGTTGTAAAGGTCAAATGTGCTTGTGAGACTAATTTATTTAACTAAAGTGCTGAATAATCTAAATGTATGCTTAATAATATATTGGTAAGAAAATCAAAGTAACTCTTCTGAATTAATTGGTATAAAATATATAACGTCTATACTCTATTTGGGGTGAATATATAACATCTATAATTTATTTGGTGTGGATAACATATAGATATTTGAATAAGGTCAAAAAACTGTGGAATTTAAAGATAGCTGCTAGTATATATATTAATCGTTTATGTCAGGTACTTATACAGAGTTGCAAACTAGAAAAAAAACATACAGATACAATCTAATGGAAAAAAAATAGAAAAACGGAGAAAAATAGCGACTCAAATCTAAGGAAAAACCCAGAAGACGAGAAGGAAGAAGAAATACAAAACCTAGAAAAAACTGCAAGCCCTCAACCACAACAAAAGAAATCTAATCAAACACAAACCAATATGGAAAAGGCATTGGAAAAATTAGCCAACCAACTCACGGCCTTAACAACTCAGCTAACTGGAACAGAAGAAAGACTACAGGCGAAAGTAGATCAAATAAATACTAAGATGGATAAAGTAAACAATGAATTAGAAAGATTAACGAAAGAATGCAACTCTGTTAGAAGAGATGTATTAAATGTCCAGACGGAAATGAAAACGGTTAAGCAAGAACTGGTTATAGGTTTCCAGGATATAAAACAGAAAATAGAGGAGAACACTAAGGATATTCTAGATAACAGAGAAAATATAAAGAAAATTAAAGAAAGACAATCTAGAACAGAGAGATTACAAGTAGAACATAACACATGGAAAGATGACACAGAAAACAGATTAGCGACAACAGAAATGCAAGCAAGAGAAAATAATCTTTGTTTTCAAAAAGTCCCTGAAGATATGGCACAAGAAAAATTAGAAGAAGATATGACTCAACTGCTGGCCACATACCTTGAAATAGAAGAAGATGCCATAGATATTAGAGAAATATACCCGGTCAACTCTAAATATGCCACAACAAAAAAACTCACTAGGGAAATTCTAATAAAGTTTGCCGACAAAAGAGTAAAAGAGGATATTCTAAACAAGCAAAGAGAAGAACCACTATTTTGCATGGGAAAAGAAGTACAGATTTACCCAGACCTGCCGTTCTCAGTCAGAAAAAAAAGGCGTGACCTTGATTTTTTACGTAAGACGTTACGTGACTTGGAGATAAGGTATAGATGGGTTGGACCATATTTCTTAAGTGTTCTGCTTCCAACAGGTAGAACATTAATACGAACCATAGAAGAAGCAGAAGAACTGGAAGAAGAACTTAAAATGAGGAAAAAGAAAAGAAACGATAGGTCTCATAGGTCAAGCCCACCTCGAAATGAAGACAAAAATGCTTCGACAAACCAAGAAGGCTTACTAGATGAGGCTGCGGCCTACAAATAAAGAACAACAAAATGGAAGGCCTAGAAATATTATCTATTAATATAAATGGCCTGAACACAGCACAAAAAAGAAAGAAGACCTTTCATGCACTTTCAAAATGTAAAGCCAATATAATTTGCCTTCAAGAAACGCATATAAAAAGAAAATATAACCACTTGTTAAATGACAAACGTCTTGGTACAGTATATGCATCTTCAGCGCCGGAAAAAAAAAGGGGCATAGCAATATATATTAGAGATCCTACTATCAAAGTGCTGGAAGTAGTAAAAGATACGAAAGGTAGACAGTTAATACTTAAGCTGCAACTTTTAACAGGAGAGATAAAAATACTAACCTCTATATATGCGCCCTTGACTGGAAAAGAAAAATTCTTTACAGACCTTTTTACAACTTTAGAAGACCAACTAGAACATGAGATCATTGTTATTGGGGATATGAATGGAGTTATGGACGGTAAACTGGATAGATCTAAAAATCAGAAAAGTGGCAAACTACCAAAAAATGTTAAATTAAACATGCAGCGTCTTAATTTGCAAGATGTTTGGAGAATAAAGAATCCAAATGCCAAAGATTATACATTTTATTCGTACAGACATAGGTCCTAATCAAGGATTGATATGTGCTGGATCTCGACTACCCTGATGAAAAACTTAGAGTATGTCAAAATACTACCTCGGATCCTATCAGATCATAACCCGATCTTAATAAAATGGCAAAAAAGATGAAGACAATATTTAGATGGAGATTAAGTGACTCATCCCTTAAGAAGAAGATAGATCTTAATGTATGCCGAACAGAACTTAAGGAATTTTTGCAGAGGAATAGAACTCCAAACATGAGTCAAGCAACGATATGGGACTGCTCAAAAGCTTATATGAGAGGTATCTTAATCTCCATAAATGCACAAAAACAAGAAAGAGAGGAATAAATACTTGACAGATCTAAACTTGCTCATTTGGAAAAAACTCATCAGCGAACATATAGCAAGAAAATCCTGAAAGAGATCAAAAGGACAAGACACGAAATTGATCTACTTTATACAGACGAAATGGCAAAAAAACTAAAATTTATAAAACAAAAGCATTTTGCATACGCAAATAAACCAGGCAAATATTTGGCGTCTATGATTAAAACAGAAAAACAGAAAAGAGCGATAATTTCAGCAAAAATAAACGGGCGGATAACACATAAAGAAGAGGAGATAGCACAATGCTTCTTAGATTACTTTAAAGGTCTCTATAAGAAACAATTACAGAATGAGCAAACTGAAGACATAAAAAAATACATTCAACAGAACCATTTAAACCAACTCTCTGAAGAAGATATAACTCTCCTAAATCAAGATATTACAATAGAAGAAGTGCAACAGGCAATCAGGAAATTAAAGAGTGGGAAGACACCTGGACCGGACGGGCTCACAGCTATGTATTATAAATTATTCATAGAAGAAGTAGCACCAATATTAGTAGACGTGATGAACAAAATATACAAAAAAAATAAAGTCCCGGATACATGGAAAGAGGCTTATATAACTCTAATTCCAAAAGAAGGAACAGATTCAACGTTACCTTCCTCATACAGACCAATATCACTGCTCAACACAGATTATAAAATATTTACTACAATAATTGCGCAAAGACTGTTAGCCAATATTGATACGCTGATACACTCAGATCAGACAGGATTTATACCCACACGGCATATGTCAGAGAATATCAGATTTCTGGTTAATGCAAGAGAACTGGTAAAACGTAGAAAAGAAAAATTTGCATTTATTTTTGTTGATGCAGAGAAAGCCTTTGATAATATCTTGTGGAAATTTATAAATCAAGTAATTTATAGCATAAGTGAAGAAGGCAATTTCTCCCACTGGATTTCCAGCATATATACAGATCAACATGCTAAGCTACTAATAAATGGAACATTAACAAAAGATATAAAAACTGAGAAAGGGACTAGACAAGGATGTCCTTTATCTCCACTGTTATTCAATTTAACGCTAGAAATATTAGCAAATAAAATTAGAACGAATCAGAAAATAGTTGGCTTACAAATGCAAGGAGAGGAATTTAAAATAAAAGCATATGCAGACGACGTTTTGTTAACAATTGCCCACCCAGAAACCGGTATTAAAGAACTCATGAACGATATCCAAGCATATGGAGAACTGGCAGGCTATAAACTTAATAAAACCAAAACAAAAATATTTCTGGAACATACTACTAAAGTAGAAGAATTAAACATAACTGCTCTTTCAGGATGCACAATATCAGCTAAACCAATAAAATATTTAGGAATACTCTTTCCAAAAGAAAATCAAGAGTTGTTTGCGTCCAATTATCAAACGGTGTGGAATAAGATCGAACGTGATTTACAAAATTGGAATAAATTAAAAGTCTCCTGGTTGGGGAAAATAGCTATAGCTAAAATGAATGTTCTTCCAAGATTAAACTTTCTGTTTCAAATGATTCCTATTAAAATTTCGGATAAGATATTAACATCCTGGCAATGAAAACTCAATCAATTTGTATGGGACAAAAAACGTCCACGAATAAAATTCAAAATAATGACAGTTGAAAAGAAAAGAGGGGGAATGTCACTTCCAAATTTAACATTATACCATCGAGCGGCAACCCTGGTACGGCTTAAAGACTGGATCATGCAAACTAACGAAAGAAGCGTTAAATTGGAACTGGCTAGCTTACAATGTGGAGCTCACTATATGCTATGGGGGAAGAATTGGAAGAAAAATCTAGAAGAAACTGGGGGTCACCCAGTTATAGAAAACATGGTGACAGTGTGGCAAAAACTAAAACCAAGACTAAGTTCCAATGGATCTTTATTGATGGCACCTTTTAATGTCTTTGGCTCGGTAAGTGACAGGAAAAAATATGGGACAATACAATATCAGGACTTGGTGAAAATAGACGGTACATTGAAAACACTAGTTGAGATACATCATAGTTATCCGCAGATGCCATGGCTAACTTATCATCAGTTAGTTTCAAGATTCAAGGAAGACTGTTTAATTCGGGGAGTATTGAAAATGAAAACAGAATTTGAACAGATGATATGTAAACCAGTTCAACATTTATTAGGTAAAATTTATAAACTACTGGTGATATATGATACAGAAGACGAACAAGTGATGTCGTGCCAAATTAAATGGATGGAGAATTTGAATGAGACCATAACGATTGATGAATGGGAACAACTATTTCGTAAGAACCTCAAATTTACGCTATGTCAAGGGATTCAGGAAAACTGGTTGAAAATGCTACATAGGTGGTACATTACACCTAGTGATATTCAAAATATGAATAATCTGACATCTGGCCTATGTTGGAAATGTCGTAAAACTAGGGGCACTTTCTATCACTGTTGGTGGACATGCGATTTAGTTCAGAAATTTTGGAAGAAGATACACAAGAACTTAGAAGGCATTATTGGTCAAAATATATCATATGACCCTAAATTATTTCTATTAAGTAAAACTCCAGACAATATTGACAAAGACCAACAGAATATGCTGAAATATCTAATCACAGCCGCTAGAGTAGTATTAGCATCTCTATGGAAAACAAATAGAATCCCCACCATAGAGATCTGGTTGGATAAATCTTATGAATATATAACAATGGCACAACTGACTGAAACTTTACAAACGAATGATAAAAAACAAAATAGAGACAAATGGACACCTTTCTATGATTATATTGCAACCAAAAAATAACAACTAGACTCCAAGAGCTATAGTAGATTTAAGTTGGGGCTTAAAATTACCCTACTAGAAAATAATGGTATTAATAAAAGATGCAAGGGGGTAGTATAAGACGTTATACTGTTAAATATTATTTTAACAATTTACCTCTGTTTTTTCTTCCTTCCCCTCCCCATCCCTTTTTCCTTCTGTACCCTTATTTATTGTTGAAAATCAATAAAAATATTATTTAAAAAAAAAAAACACCTCCCCTTTCCCCTCCCCACAATAGACACCCTGTGAGGTAGGTGGGGCTGAGAGAGCTGTGACTAGCTCAAGGTCACCCAGCTGGCTTCATGTGGAGGAGTGGGGAAACAAATCCAGTTCACCAGATTAGCGTCCCTCGTTCATGAGGAGGAGTGGGGAATCAAACCTACTCCTACTCCTCCTTCTTCTACCAAGACAAACAGTGGGGCGTTCATAAATAGGAACAAGACAAGGCTAACTTCTGGGTGCTAGGAATTCTAAGCATTCAGCTCTAAAGGTTCAGGCTAAAAAGTTTTGACAGCATACAGGATCATATTAACCCATGGTTGATTTTTTTTTAATTCTATTTTTGCAGCCATTAACTGTTCCTGCATGTTTTGGGAAACAGTGACTGAACCGACAAACTGAAAGGGAAGGAGACGGGAGCAAAGACCCGGGTCTGAAATTAATTGTGTTGCCCGAGCTCTTTAGAGCATTACTGCCTTCCTGCATGCAGCAGGTACACACTCATTAATTAGGGGGCTTAAGCTGCCAGCAATCCGTGTCTGCCGTTCAGTGGGATTGGGAGGTAATTTATGTCAGTGTTGCTCTCTGGATGTTATTTGCACTAAACTGATAAATTGGAAAGAAATGAAGGTTTTGGTTCTTTTTGGTCTGTGCCATTGTGCCTAATGCATCAGTGTAGGAGTTCAGTCTATGAAATTCCTCACTGTTTATTGAATGAGTATTAGTATTCCAATATTTTTGTAGAATAAAATCACTGGAATACTAATTCATAGAATCATGGAGTTGGAAGGGACCACCGGGGTTATCTAGTCCAACCCCCTGCACAATGCAGAAAGTTCACAACTACCTCCCCCCCGCACACCCCCAGTGACTCCAAGGTTGTCTCAGCCTTCAATCCTTCTGATGTCAGTAAAATGAGTACCCAGCTTGCTGGGGGTAAAGTGTGGACAACTGGGGAAGGCAATGGCAAACCACCCCGTAAACATAGTCTGCCTAGTAAATGTCGGGATGTGACATCACCCCATGGGTCAGGAATGATCTGGTGCTTGCACAGGGGACTATCTTTACCTTTACCTAGCTGTGACATACAAAGTGGTTTTTAGTGGATACAAGGGACAGTACCACAGTGATAGTTCACATTGTTGGTCAATTGATATTTGCTACTTAGAGGTGGATGTAGCTGTTAATAAGACAGAGCTTATTATTAAGTCCTTTTCAATATGTCAGCCACATAACGGGAGGTATTAGTTAGAAAAAGCTATTGTCTGTAAGCATGTCGGTTCTTTTCTCTATCTATCTATCTATCTATCTATCTATCTATCTATCTATCTATCTATCTATCTATCTATCTATCATTCTGAAATAATCTCTCAGTACCAACAATGCTAAAATAACCCTGTAAAATATGTTTTGTGAACATTAACTGCTTTTAATAGAATTGTTTCTCGGTATTTTGGAGTTAAGCTTTCAAGCAGATTCTTCCTCTCTGTTTCTGGAAAAATACGGCCCGGCAAAAGACATGCAGATGTTTGTCTCTGAAAGGCGAGCATCCCTTCAAATATTCATGAAATTCCTCCTATTGCATTTTAATTTGCTTTAGAAAATTGCCTACTTTGTTATTCATTTTTGGTTTGCATAGTAGTTACTCTGGCTCAGATTGGTTTCTGTTTCTAAGGAGGATTTGCAGATGACACAGGGACACTGATTTTTGTGTTGGATCATAAATTGAATTCCTTTCATTAAAAAAAAGTAATTTACACTGTGTTACTAGAACATTTTTACTAATGTGCCAGATTTCTTAGAGAGTTTTGTGAGGCTTTAGATGTTCCAGCCATCTGAATATTCAAATACAAATTTCAGACTGAATTATTACTCTTCGCTTTGAGGGGGTTTCCTGCCCCCTCTGCAAGTACATGAATACTGTAAATTGAGCAATTTGAGTAGGAAATTAAAAATGAAGCTGATGTTGTATCAAAACATTAGCATTATCCAAATGTCACACAATTCCTTTAAAGGAAGGAAAGAGAGCAACAAAAATGTGTTACTGCTTTGAAATATCAAAGAAAGAGGGACTTGCCTTTAAAATAACTCATTAACACCATTTCCTTCCGTCACATAGTTATTCTAATGTGAAATCTTTATAAAGGTTTGAGACTGCCTTTAAAAAGAATCTACAGGTTGGGCACTGATTTAAAAACAAAGTTTACAAAGGAACTGGGAAAAGCCTTTTTTTTTTTTTTTCATTTAAAAACAAACAAAACCAAAAGGGGCTTTTACGGTTTATTTTATTTTTACTTAAGGATATCAAACAGAATGAATGAAAGAATCCAGTTTGGTTTAATTTCCTTGGATTTCAGTGAAAAGCACAGTAATGGTTTTCTGATTGTTTCTGGACAAACTTTCTGTTGGCAGAGTATGCTAAGTACGCAGTGAAGGGTCAGTCTCACAGATTAAAGATAAAGTTGCCTTTATTTAGGGAACTACATTTTGGATAGGAAAGCTGAGAGACAGAGACAGAGCCTCTAGCTGTCTATCTAGCTAAGGAGAGAGAGAGAGGGTAGAATGACCGGAAATATCAAAAGAATAAAAACCCTTAGTTAATTTTTTTTTGGATGGGCACCTAAAAAAAGAGTAGGTAGACTTTGGGTGAGCCTCAAGTGGAAGGGAATTCCACAGGTGAGGTGCCACCACTGAAGAGGCTTTGTCTCTGGTCATCACTCACCTTTCTTCTGCAGGCGGGGGCACAAAGATTTGGGCTTGTGAAGAGGGTGTAAATGTAAAGCATATTGCCAATAGTGCAATGTGAACTTGACCATAGCATGGATGACTATGGGGAGGGGCTGTGGCTCAGTGGTAGAGCCTCTGCTTTGCATGCAGAAGGCCCCAGGTTCAATTCCCGGCATCTCCAGTTGAAAGGGACTAGGCAAGTAGGTGATGTGAAAGACCCCTCTGCCTGAGACCCCGAAGAGCCGCTGCTGGTCTGAGTAGACAATACTGACTTCGATGAACCAAGGATCAGATTCAGTATAAGGCAGTTTCATATGTTCATGTTCATCAAGGAATGTAGCTGTTATAAGCATCACATTTATTTAAGAGTAGGAACACTTCTCAGACAGTGCCATGATTCCTTAGACGTTAGAAGGCAGCTATGATTTGTGGGGGTAGGGATGGAATATCAATTGGATAAACCCTATCTTGTTCATCATGTTCATCATGTAAGAGGAAAGCATTGTGTGAATTTATCGGGCTACATTTTGTAGATGTTAACGATAGAGTGTTTCCAGGAAGGAAAGAAGAAGAAAAAAATCTTGGCCCGGCTCTAATTTCTTTAATCAGCCATGTTTGACTCATTTGAGTAGGCAATCCTGCTTCAAGTCTATTTGCAACCATCTGAACCTCATTACTCTCTGTCCATTGCTCTCACCTATCGAAGAAACCCTACCTCTGGTGCACTAGCTGAAGCTAGGCAACCACACTACAGGTTACCGTGAGTATCTGCAGAGTATCTTTCTCTGTAGACTTAGATTCAGAAGAATCTCCAATCTGCGAATCTGCTTATTTGGAGACCATGCAGCCCAACCTACAACATGATGCCTTTGTAATCCTCCATTGGCTGCATTAGCAACCCAAACACTTCAACTGTGTCTGAAAGGAGCTTTGGTTTATTAGTCCTCCAATAGCCAATGACTTTCTCCAGGCACCAGTTCAATATGTCCCTTGTCTTGGCCCCCATGTGAAATGAAATAGAGTTTGGTGTCATCCGCATATTGATGTGATTGCACTGTCAGGTGCTTATTTGGAATCTAGCACATGAAAGATTTGGGCTTTCCCTCTCTCCTTCTAACAGCCCATTCCTGAGAGCTGTAGCAGCCGGGGAAGGCATGGCCGCGGCGCTGCTACAGCACCTCCATAGAGGTTTTGCGGCCCCTGTGAGATAAAAAAGGGGGTTATTTCTAAAAACCCGGACATGGGGGGAAAGCCACATAGAAAATAGCGTTGCTTCGCCGCCAAAAAGGTGGTGCGGCACCGTCGTTGCTTTAGGGTGCATTCCTGGGCTGAAAAAAGAAGAGTTGGTTTTTAGATGCCGACTTTCTCTACCACTTAAGGAAGAATCAAACCGGCTTACAATCACCTCCCCTTCCCTTCCCCACAACAGACACCCTGTGAGGTAGGTGGGGCTGAGAGAGCTGTAACTAGCCCAAGGTCACCCAGCTGGCTCTATGTGTAGGAGTAGGGAAACCAACCCGGATCACCAGATTAGACCCCACTGCTCATGTGAAGGAGTGGGGAATCAAACCCAGTTCTCCAGGTTAGAATCCACCGCTCCAAACCACCACTCTTAACCACTACACCTCCCTGGCTCTCCTAACAGCAGCTCCGCCCCCCAGAACGCCCCGGGACCGCCTCCTGGGACACCAGCATGAGGACTAGCACCAGGAGGCCACCGGTGGGAGGCCACACTGGTGTCTGAGGGCTGTGCTGCCGCTGCAGTCCAGTGGGGCTGGCGTAAGTGGCACTATGCCGACGTCCGTGCCAGTTTGCACAGCGCAAGTGACATGGATGCTGGCATAGGGGTCAGGCCACCTCCTAATCCCATTCGGCCCCCAACCTCAGGAAAGGGCTGTTAGTCCACTACTGCTTGCCGTTGTATGTAGAGAAAGGGTGTGTGCTTGCATAGATTCACAAAGGAGTGAAAGTGTTCCAGTTTCACACTGGAAGAGGAGATACTGTTCCTGTCCCTGAAAAGAAACCACTGGATAAAGCAGAACACCGGTTTTCATGAGAACGTAGCAGCTCAAACAGTGGAAGAGATAGTCACCGCTTTATGTACTGTGAAAAATCTCTGTATTATTTTCACCTTTTGTTCCTAGATATAGTGAAATAAAATCCAATTTGAAAGGTGACGAGAGCTTTGAGTGCCAAGGCAGGGGATTCCACTGGAAAGGAGGAATAAATTTGTCTCCAGAGCTAGAACTGAACAGAAAGCATTTAACACTTCTGAGCATTATATGGTATCATAGAATCGGAGGGCTGGTAGGTTAGAGATGCAGCAGCGTAACGGGATGGGGAACAATAGTAGAGTTAGGTACCCAAGTAGCTTTTCAAAGGTCATTTCTCCACCCAGCATAACTTTGATATCCTTCACATGTGGCGGAACAGATGGGGGCATACATTCTCTCCGAGACAGGAGGGAAGAGACAGAAACGCAGAAGGTGCTCACAGTGAAATGTACGTGTATCTCCAGGTACTAGCTGGAGATCTCCTGCTATTACAACTGATCTCCAGCCGATAGAGATCAGTTCACCTGGAGAAAATGGCTGCTTTGGCAATTGGACTCTATGGCATTGGTGTTCCTCCCTTCCCCAAACCCTGCCCTCCTCAGGCTCTGCCCCAAAAACCTCCTGCCAGTGGCAGAGGGACCTGGCAACCCTAAGGTATACCACACACACAAACACTTGGAAGGAATAACTCCATCTGAGATGTCGTTGGGAAGCATAGCATGAAGACACTGCATATATTGGAGCTCAGCATATATTGGAGCCCCGTGGCACAGAGTGGTAAGCTGCAGTACTGCAGTCCAAGCTCTACTCACCACCTGAGTTTGTTCCCAACGGAAGTTCGTTTCAGGTAGCCGGCTCAAGGTTGACTCAGCCTTCCATCCTTCCAAGGTTGGTAAAATAAGTACCCAGCTTGCTGGGGGTAAAGTGTAGATGACTGGGGAAGGCAATGGCAAACCACCCCATAAACACAGTCTGCCTAGTAAACGTTGGGATGTGACATCACCCCATGGGTCAGGAATGACCCGGTGCTTGCACAGAGGACCTTTACCTTTTACAGCAATACTGGTTTTTTCTCTGCCATTAAATTAGGGGATATTCGAATACTGCATCGTGCCACATTAACAAACAAACAAAAATTACTACCTGCAGTATGAAATCTGCGGTTCATCACCCCACTATTGGACACATCTGAATGGTGTGATCCACCCCTAGGATCTAAAATGATACAGCCAAGTGTGGTGTTGTGGTTAATAGCGGTGGTTTGGAGCGGTGGACTCTGGAGAACCAGGTTTGATTCCCCACTCCTCCACATGAGTGGAAGATGCTAATTTGGTGAACCGGGTTGGTTTCCCCACTCCTACACATGAAGCCAGCTGGGTGACCTTGGGCTAGTCACTCTCTCTCAGCCTCACCTACCTCACAGGGTGTCTGTTGTGGGGAGGGGAAGGAAAGGTGATTATAAGCCGGTTTGATTCTTCCTTAAGTGGTAGAGAAAGTCAGCATATAAAAACCAACTCTTCTTCTTCGAAACGTGTTGACACAGCACAAACTGTAGGGATAAGATTTTCAATTTAGAGACATTCGCTTGTGTTTTACAGTGTTAAGAATTTGTTAATTTGTTGGCTTGCCCTAAGATTACATATGTTAGTTTGTTCTAGAATAAGGTTTAGCAAATTCTGTGTGATGAAAAGTGTCGTCAAGTTGCAGCTGACTTGTGGCAAACTCATAGGGCTTTCAAGGCAAGAGATGTTCAGAGATGGTTTGCCATTGCCTGCCTCTGTGTAGCAACCCTGGACTGCCTTGGTGGTCTCCCATACAGGTACTAACCAGGGCAGACTATGCTTAGCTTCTGTGATCTGATGAGATCAGGCTAGCTAGGGTCATCTCAGCCAGGGCAGGAAATGATGTACATATTGTTTAACTGCTGTCTCCCCCCCACCCCCACCCCCCAAAACCATTCTTCATTCTGGTAGTCTTTATGTGCGGACCCAGAAATATTACAATCAGTCCTTTCTTTTCTAGCTTTCTGCAGATTCACTGTGATGATCAGATCATGATGGGTAGCCGGGTTAGTCTGTCGGTAGCAGGAGAAAAGAGCAAGAGTTCAGTAGTACCTTAAAGACTAAAAACATTTCTGGTAGGGAATGAGCTTTCATGAATCACAGCTCACATGAAGCTGCCTTACACTGAATCAGACCCTTGATCCATCAAAGTCAGTATTGTCTATTCAGACCAGCAGCGGCTCTCCAGGGTCTCAGGTAGAGGTCTTTCACATCACCTACTTGCCTAGTCCCTTTAACTAGAGATGCCGGGGATTGAACCTGAGACCTTCTGCATGCCAAGCAGATGCTCTACCACTGAGCCACAGGCCCCCCAACACAGCTCACTTCTTCAGGAAGTTCATACCCTACCAGAAATTTTGTTAGTCTTTAGAGCGCTACTGGACTCTTGCTCTTTTCTGCTGTGATGATCAGATATACATGATGATGATGATAAGAAGGATGTGATCAGATATTAATCATAGAATCATAAAGTTGGAAGGGACCACCAGGGTCATCTAGTCCAACTCCCTGCACAATGCAGGAAATTCACAACTACCTCCACCCACCCACCCCCAGTGATGCCTATTCCATGCCCAGAAGATGGCCATGGTGCCCTCCCTCTCATGATCTGCCTAAGGTCATAGAATCAGCATTGCTGACAGATGGCCATCTAGCCTCTGCTTAAAAACCTCCAGGGAAGGAGAGCTCACCACCTCCCGAGGAAGCCCATTCCACTGAAGAACTGCTCTAACTTTCAGAAAATTCTTCCTAATGTCTAGACGGAAACTCTTTATATTTGGTTTTTGATATGCTTGGAATGGGCATGCCAGTGAGCTAGCATTTGGCAGAGGGAGTGGATGCTCAGTTCCGTGTTGCGGGCTGAGCACCATAATTAGTAGAACAATGAGAGATAGTTCTTGATGAACAATCCCTCTTAATATTGTCGAAGGCTTTCACGGTCAGAGTTCATTGGTTCTTGTGGGTTATCCGGGCTGTGTAACCGTGGTCTTGGTATTTTCTTTCCTGACGTTTCTCCAGCAGCTGTGGCAGGCATCTTCAGAAGAGTAACACTGAAGGACAGTGTCTCTCAGTGTCAAGTGTGTAGGAAGAGTAATATATAGTCAGAAAGGGGTTGGGTTGAGCTGAATCATTGTCCTGCAAAAAGTATCCAAGGTAATGTGCTAGGACAATAATTAGCACATTACCTTGGATACTTTTTAGGACAATGATTCAGCTCAACCCAACCCCTTTCTGACTATATATTACTCTTCCTACACACTTGACACTGAGAGACACTGTCCTTCAGTGTTACTCCTCTGAAGATGCCTGCCACAGCTGCTGGCAAAACATCAGGAAAGAAAATACCAAGACCACGGTTACACAGCCCGGATAACCCACAAGAACCAATCCCTCTTAAGTTTGCAGGTGGGACCTCTCACGTCTGAATCCTCTCATAATAAGGGGGGGGGGAGTCACTGCATGCAAAACATTAGCCTGCATTCTAGGTTATACTAGAATGTTTCTCGTTGGCATATTAATTTTCCCTGGGCATCATGTTATTTCATGGATGAGCATTCAACCCTATGATTTCTTCCCAAGTGCAGTCCAGCACGAGTTGTAGCGTGTGATTCTGTTGTTCATTGTATAGCTTGGCTCTAAGATAAGATACGCACATTCCATACATGTGTGTGTGTGTGTGTGTGTTAAGTGCCGTCAAGTTGCTTCCGACTCATGGCGACCCTATGAATCAGTGTCCTCCAAAATGTCCTGTCTTTGACAGCCTAGCTCAGATCTTGCAAATTGAGGGTTGTGGCTTCCTTTATTGAGTCCATCCATCTCTTGTTGGGTCTTCCTCTTTTCCTGCTGCCCTCAACTTTTCCTTGCATGACAGTCTTTTCTAGTGACTCTTGTCTACTCATAATGTGACCAAAATACGATAGCCTCAGTTTAGTCATTTTAGCTTCTAGGGTCAGTTCAGGCTTGATTTGATCTATAACCCACTGATTTGTGTGTTTTTTGGCAGTCCACGGTATCCGTAACACTCTCCTCCAACACCACATTTCAAAGGAATCTACTTTCTTCCTATCAGCTTTCTTCATTGTCCAGCTTTCACACCCATACATAGTAATAGGGAATAGGATGGCATGAATTAACTTGATCTTGGTGGCCAGTGACACCTCCTTACATTTGAGAATCTTTTCTAGCTCCTTCATGGCTGCCCTTCCCAGTCTCAATCTCCTTCTGATTTCTTGGCTGCAGTCTCCCTTTTGGTTGATGATGGAGCCAAGGAATAGAAAGTCTTCAACAATTTCAATTCCCCCATTGTCAACCTTAAAGCTGAATAATTCTCCTGTAGTCATTACTTTTGTTTTCTTGATGTTCCGCTGTAGTCCTGCTTTCGCGCTTTCTCTTTTAACTATGAAACATACATGCAGCCTTAAAAAAAACGATTAAACTAGAAGCACGCCCAGAGAAATATTCCTTTATGGGAATCTGACGATGTTGACAAACAAGAAATTACTCTGATACAAGTGCAACAAGAAGCATTTCTGACGGAGCACACACCCAATAGCGCTCTGATACTTTGGAGATAAATTCTCTTTCCAGTCAGCCGTTCCGGCTAATGGGTTTCAGCTGCTGTCCGACATGCAGTGCTCGTGTCTCTGTGGAACAGTGTGCTTCTCTTCTTTTCTTTCCGTTTATTCCAGAGCTGCAAACGTGCACATGGCCTCCTCTATCCCGCTGCTAGAAAAGTGACAGGAATATAGAAGCGGATATTATGGTGTATATATAGGGTTTTTTTTTTCCTGTGGGTATTCATTCTCACATCGGACGCTTGAGTTTCATTGCCCAAAATATTTGGGGGAAAATATTTATTGCATACGGTAAAGAAAACAAATTTGTTACTGTTGGGTTAAAGGGCTGGTTTTGTAATAAAGGCATGATTCAATTGCAACATAGAAAAATTGATTTTTCATGCATGGGAAACCAGGACCTGACAATGCCGGTCTCAGAATGATGTGGTAGGGTGCTAGGCAGTACAGCAAACTGACCCTTTCAGATTGTGGGTAAGTGATAGGGTTGCCAGGTCCCCCCTCTTGATTGGCAGGAGGTTTTAGGAGGCGGGGTTTGGGGGTTTGAGCCGCGGCCATGTGGCGCTTCTGGAAGTAAAACCGGAAGTGATGTCATCATGTTAGGGTTGCTAGGTTCCTCTTCACCATGGACAGGAGGTTTATGGGGCGGAGCCTGAGGAGGGCAGGGTTTGGGGAGGGCATCCAATTTCCAAAGTGGCCATAGAGTCCAATTGCCAAAGCGGCCATTTTCTCCGGGTGCTTTGGCAATTGGACTCTATGGCATTGAAGTCCCTCCCCAAACCCCACCCTCCTCAGGCTCCACCCCAAAAACCTCCTGCTGGTGGTGAAGAGGGTCCTGGCAACCACTTGGTCTGTTAACCCTTCACGTCTTGCTTCAGGTAACACTCAGGCTTAAATACCTGCAATAGAAAGGAGAACAAGCTCATCCCGGATCTTGCACAGCTGACAAAGACATTTCCAAGATTAGCCTTAAAAGATTTGTTGCCTTACTACAATATTGGGAGGGAAGGCAGCATGGTATATAGCCCAATTTCATGAGGTCTCACAAGCTAAGCAAAGTTGGTACTTGGATGGGAGTCCACCAAGGAATGCTTGAGAGAGCTAGCGTGGTGTAGTGGTTAAGAGCAGTGGTTTGGAGCAGTGGATTCTGATCTGGAGAACCAGGTTGATTCCCCACTCCTCCACATGAGAGGTGGAGGCTAATCTGGTGAACTGGGTTGGTTTCCCCACTCCTCCCCACGAAGCCAGCTGGGTGACCTTGGGCTAGTCACTCTCAGCCCCACCCACCTCACAGGGTGTCTGTTGTGGGGAGGGGAAGGGAAGGTGATTGTAAGCTGGTAGAGAAAGTCGGCATATAAAAGCCGGTAGAGAAAGTCGGTAGTGGTAGAGAAAGTCGGCATATAAAAACCAACTCTTCTTCTTCTTTGCAGAAGTAGGCTACGGCAAACCACCTCTGCTTCTGACTTGCCTTGAAGCCCATTGCTGGGGTCAGCTGTGATGTGATGTACTAAAATATTAAGGCTGTAGTATGCTTCACAACCCTTTGATGTTTCTCCTGTGTTTGTTAATAACTCATACACCCAAAGCTGTTTATGATGAAATACTGTAACAGACCTATTATATGTTTAAAATTAGGGCCTTTCCAGATGGCAATTCTTCTGTGAGTTCTATTGATGGTTGTTGCTTTTTCATTTATAATTCATAATTTTAATTAAAGTTTGCAAATGCCTTAAGCCCCTTGGAAGACAATGGGATTTATGCAGATGATGACTAAACTCTAGGAGCATGGCTAGCATTCTTTGGACTGGGGCCAAAAATATGCAAAGAGCACTGATGTGAAATAGAGAAGTGCAAGGAGATTCGGTCCATGTGTCATGCAACTGGAGAATGTCTGGAGTTGTAAAAAGCATACAGTATTTCGACAACAAGATGGGAACAGTGTGAGAAGAAATATTTAATTAAGTTGTGTTGGGGAAATCCCAACACAGTTTTCATCAACACGGTAAACATTATTAACAACAGCAAAAATTGTTTTCCACGACTATGAAAACTTATCTGTACCCAAATCCAGTGACTTATTCTCATCAAAAATGAGAATTTTTCTTTTGTTGCTGGGAGGGGCTGTGGCTCAGTTTGTAGAGCATCTGCTTGGCATGCAGAAGGAACCAGGTTCAATCCCCGACATCTTCAGTTAAAGGAACCAGGCAAGTAGGTGATGTGAAAGACCTCTGCCTGAGACCCTGGAGAGCTGCTGCCGGTCTGAGCAGACAATACTGACTTTGATGGACCAAGGGTCTGGTTCAGTAGAAGGTAGCTTCATGTGTCCTTTCGTTTCTCTTTTGTTTTTGCCGTTAGCCAGAAGCTTAATATTGAAAGGGCATTCTTCTCAGGAAGAATGAAAATTCAGGGTGAAGCTAGGCATTATGGGACATGAGTTTGCTCTGCTGATGAGAGCAGCCCCATGCCTTTTCCTTGTTCTTCCCAAGTAGAGTTGTAGGGTTGCCAACCTCCAGGTACTAGCTGGAGATCTCCTACTATTACAACTGATCTCCAGCCAATAGAGATCAGTTCCTCTGGAGAAAATGGCCACTTTTGCATTTTGACTCTAGGGCATTGAAGTCTCTCTCCTCCCCAAACCCCGCCGTCCTCAGGTTCCGCCCAAAAAAACCCTCCTGCTGGGGCAAAGAGGGACCTGGTAACCCTAGGGTGAATTGGAAATCTGCAGAAGGAAGAGGGGGGATCAGAGGAAATCATTGGGCGAAAACGCATGGTCGCTTTAGCCTCCTTTATTCCCTGTTTCAGCCAGGATTCTGCCAGGATTGAACACTCGTTCAGCGAAACACATGCGTTCAATCCTGGCTGAATCCTGGCTGAATAAAGGAGGCTAAAGCGACCATGCGTTTTCGCCCTTTGTCTTTGTCCTCCTTTCTTGGAAATATGTCCACTTGAAGTTTAGCTGAATATATTTGAAATTTTATAGGATCACTTTCAGACTGGGGGTCCCCATTGATACATTTGAACCAGTTTCATTAATGAAAACCTCTTGGTGGGACTTGCAAAACATATAAAGCTACACAAAGCCCACGGAGGACAGAAGCTGATAAATGTGCAGAAATAACAAAGTGCGGAAATAATTTACACTTCACATCGAAGACTTTGGGTAAAATAATAATGCTTCAATATTTCTTTAGGGCGTTCTGATTAATATCTTTGTTAATGAGTTAATTGGAGCCTTTTTAGACAAACGTGTTCTATGTAATTACGTTTGTACATTTTGTTCCTTAGATCCCACAGGGTTGATGAAGCACTTTGGATGTCTTTGTATTTTAGTTAAAAAAGAAAAAGAAATTAAATGTTTGCCTGGCTACCTTGCCCTGATGATCTGGTCTGTTACATTAATTTCAAAATTGTTTTAATTCTAGTGTCCATTGTTCCCCCCCCTCAGAGATGATAGGTAGTGATTCAATAAATGTTCAATAAATCTGGATTTGTGAACATCCATTGGAGTGATTGGTTATCTCTACGGTATATCGGTATCTCTCTATATCTGACAAAGGGAGCCTTGACCCTCAAAAGCTTATTCCCTGAAAATCTTGTGGGTCTCTAAGGTGCTAGCGAGCTGGGTTTTTTTTACAGAAAACCTAAACCCGACTGATTAATCAGTAATTCTCTGAAATGCTAGTAAACACTATTGGAAACCATTTCTGATATACAAAGAACCAACGTTTCAGGACTCTGAAGGGTCTGGGGACCGTCTGTCTTGCCACAAATTAAGTCTGAGGAGAGAAGGCAAGGAGAAGTGGGGAAGCTGCGGAGAAAAAAAAGAACCGGTTTTTGTGAGGAGTTGCTGAAACGAAGAGGGGAAAAGTGAAGAATTGATGTTCTGCGGTGGGAAACCGAATGTTCAAGAGGGGACCAGGAAGAAACTCGCGGGGAGGGGGCATTTCCCTGCCTATGTTTTCTTCCTTGTCCCCCCTCTACGTCAAAGTTCCCCTCTTTCTCTTTCTGCCCCCACCCCTTATCTATCAATCTTCCCTCCTATGTCAGTCTTCCCCCTGTCTCCCTCACCCATTTCTCTAGCAATCCTCTTACACCCCCTTCTCAGTCAACACCCCCCTTCTCAGTCAGCCCCCTCTTTCTCGCCCCTCTATTTCTCCCCCCCAAACAATCTCCCTCCTCTTCTTTCTCCTTCTCTCCCCCCTCCCTCAGACAACCTCCCCCTCTTATTTTCCCCTACCTTTAGAGCTGCAACGGGGGTTGCCAATACTAGCTGGAGAACCCCTGCTATTACAACTGATCTCCGGCCAATAGAGATCAGTCCACCTGGAGAAAATGGCCGCTTTGGCAATTGGACTCTATGTCATTGAAGTCCCTCCCCAAACCCTGGCCTTCTCAGGCCCCACCCCAAAAACCTCCCTCAGCGAAGAGGGACCTAGCAATCCTATGCTAGCTGGAGAGCTCCTGCTATTACAGCTGATCTCCAGCCGATAGAGATCAGTTCACTTGGAGAAAATGACCTCTTTGGCAATTTTGGACTCTACGGCAATGTGGGCCTGCTCTGTGAATGTAACAATCTGCAGATCTGTGTGTGGCTTGCTTCAGGGAGTTTCTCATCTGGGGCTGTGTGTTTGTGTGAACTCCCCCTTTAGGTCACGTTGTGGGTTGCCAGGCTCTGCTCTCATCAGAGAAGGGCGGGGAAGTATTCATTGGTGAAATGTTGGAAGGTATCCTTCAGTATCTTTTGTTGTTAAAAGGTATTTCCTATATCACTCTGTGTGGTTTGTTCAGCTTCCAAATGTCTACTATGAGAGAACTGCTAGACTAGCAAGGAATAATTCAATTAAATAGTTGGACGCTCGGGGTATTCTTACCATATGGTGATTGTGAAAAGTGCCCTCGGTACAGCAGATTTATGATGACCTCATGGGGGTTTGAGGGCAGGAGACATTCAGAGGTAGTTTGCCATTGCCTGCCTCTTCATAACAATCCTGAACTTCCTTGGTGGTCTCCCATCCAAATACTAGCCAGGGCCACTCCCACGTAGCTTCCGAGATCTAATGAGATTGGGCTAGCCTGGGCCATCTAGGTCAGAACCTTACCAAATGGAGAGGGGCCGTGGCTCAGTGGTAGAGCATCTGCCTGGCATGCAGAAGGTCCCAGGTTCAATCTCTGGCATCTCCAGTTAAAGAGACTAGGCAAGTAGGTGATGTGAAAGACCTCTGCCTGAGATCCTGGAGAGCCGCTGCGGGTCTGAGCAGACCATACTGACTTTGATGGGCCAAGGGTCTGATTCAGTGTAAGGCAGCTTCATGTGAGAGGTGCTAGAACGAAGATGTGCTATGCTTGGTGAAGTCCTGTGTTTTCATCTTCTGTTGCTCTGGACAAAAGACTGAAATTTGCCTCCTGTTTGTAATTCAGGGAAAACAGAGTTCTCAGAAGTTTTCAGAAGCTCTGGGGTAGACTTCAATATGGGGAATGTCCTCCAGTCACATCAGGAAGTGGAGGATCACAGCAGGAAGACTCTCCATGTACAGCAAACTCTCTCTTCCTCTGGTTTCTCCTTGGCCCTGCTAGCAGACTCACAGGCACGTTTTTGAAACCTCCGATAAAAGCAACCACAACAAAACAAACCTGGGTGGCTTGATGGATTCTCTCTGGAGTGAAGGGATCAGAGACCAAAGTTAGCGATTGAACTTCGAGTCTAGTTACCATAGAAATGTCGGAGAGCAGAAAAAGGATGGGAGGGGGGGCACAGCTTCACATTAGTCCTTCACAAATGAAACGGGGTAAAATGACTGCTTTTCTATTTCACGGGGGTGTGGTATATTGTGAACCTGTAGCGGTGTGTGCTTTGGCATTCGCGAATGAAAAATGATGCGCACTGAGACGGCTGTAATTATTAGTCGCAAAACTCCACGGACTGCATTAGCTATTACCACTGTGGAAACACACCTTGGAGTTGCTGAGAGCAGCTCTCTGCAAAGGTCAAATCGATGTGCTATAGACAAGGAAACTTATTGTTAGCAGTTATTAGCAAAAGGAGAGGCGGCATGACGCCATAGGCAGTCTCTGCTCTGTCTCCACCTTGAATATCTTACACATTTCTGATCATCATATCTGAAAGAGGATGTAGTGTACCGCTTCAAAATGTTAGTGGAATGAGAACAACAATGATCCAGCAGATGTGATATTTGGCAGTACAAGTGATTTTCAAGCTTTCTGGCTTCAGGAAACGTATTTCCTTGTTAATTTATCAGCTGAAGATCCCCTGAGTATTGCAGAGGATTCAGGGGGTGGGGAATTGTTTGTGGGAACCTGCTGGGTTTCCACGGCATATCTGTTTGCTGGGTTTGGGAGAGAGGTTGCTGAGATCCCATTTCCCTCCTCCTGATGTGTGTTCAGTCAACATGATTGTGTTGTCTTAGGGTTGCCAACCTCCAGGTACTAGCTGGGAGATCTCCTGCTATTACAACTGATCTCCAGCCGACAGAGATCAGTTCCTCTGGAGAAAATGGCCACTTTGGCGATTGGACTCAATGGCATTGAAGCCCCTCCCCTCCCCAAACCCTGCCCTCCTCAGGCTCCGCCCCAAAAACCTCCCGCCGGTGGCAAAGAGGAACCTGGCAACCCTATGTTGTCTAAAATACAGAGTTATCGTTTAGGCAACCCTGGATGTGATGTTGTAAGGGTCTTTCTGGGAAGAAAGGCGAGAAGAACATGAGTTTCCCTGCTGAATCAGATTGGGGTCCATCTAATCCAGCTTTCTGTTTCACAAAGGCCATTTTCTAGAAGGAAAACAAAAAGTCAAGTATACTCAACACTCGAGAAGGAGTTGCTGACTGTTGCACCTTTTGCTACTTTAGCAGATGTATCTTTAATTTTTGCCGTTTGAGAGGTAGGAAAAAATAACAGTTGAAGGTAGAACACAAATTCTGTAGTAAATAGAATAAAGTGTATCATTTGGAAATGATTCCCATATGATCACAATAGGTAGGACTACTGGCGTATTTGGATATTTGGAACTAGGAGGCACTGTTTTGTGGTGATTTCGGTTCGGCCTCAAAGGTAGATTTCAGCTTGTGGTGTTGAGGGACTGCTGCTCAGCCCCTCTGGCCTCTGGGGTCCCACAAGATTCCATCTCCCCCCACCTCCATGCTTTTTAACATCTACATTAAGCCACTTGGGGAGGTCATTCAGAGTTTGGGTTGAGTTGCCACCAATATGCAGAGGGAAACCAAAGGAACAGCTCTATAATAAATATACACACAACAAAATCAGTATAGGACGCCACAAATCAAGATAAATGACTTATATTCTAGCAATAAGTGACATATATCACACTATAACAATTGTATGAAGCTAGCCTGATAGTTCGCAAGATTTGAGCAAGGCTGTCAAAGATAGGACATTTTGGAAGGCATTGATTCATAGTGTTGCCATGAGTCGGAAGTGACTTGACGGCACTTAATCCAACACACACACACAGCCAGATAGTCCTGAGTGCACAACTTGCAAAGAGTATTCAGAAATAATCACTTTGACACGAGCAACTGGATCAATTCCCAAATATTTCTTGGGTTGAACTTGATGCTATGCAAGGCAGTGTTCAGCTTCAGTCCTCAGCACAATACTCTTTGCAAGTTGTGCACTCATGTATCACGCTATGGGGGCTTTCACACATGCCGAATAATGCACTTTCAATCCACTTTCAATGCACTTTGCAGATGGATTTTACTGTGTGAAATGGCAAAATCCACTTGCAAACTATCATTAAAAGTGCATTGAAAGTGGACTGAATGTGCATTATTCAGCATGTGGGAAAGTGCCCAACAGTTGTATGAAGCTAGCCAGATAGTCCTATCTGGCTAGCTTCATACAGTTAGTCACTATCTTGATTTTTGGGCGTCCTATGCTGACTCTGCCCTGACCCGGATGGCTAGCCTGATCTCGTCAGATCTCAGAAGCTAAGCAGGGTCAGCCCTGGTTAGTATTTGGATGGGAGACCACCAAGGAATACCAGGTTCACTATGCAGAGGCAGGCAATGGCAAACCACCTTTGTTGGTCTCTTGCCATGAAAACCCCAAAAGGGGCCACTATAAGTTGGCTGCGACTTGACAGCACTTTACACACACACATATACATACATACTGACTCTGTTGTGTACCAGTATGCAGATGGCACTCAGCTTTATTTCATGCTTCCAGCAGTTCCCAGGGAGGCTGTAGAGCCATGAACAGGTGCCTGCAGGCAGTTTTGGGATGGATGAAAGCTAACAAACTGAAACTTAATTTTGACAAAACGGAGGTATACTGGTGCAGGGGAAGGTCTGGGGTTGCCAACCTCCAGCTACTAGCTGAAGATCTCCTGCTATTACAACTGATCTCCAGCTGACAGACATCAGTTGTCCTGGAGAAAATGGCCGATTTGGCCATTGGACTCTATGGCATTGAAGTCCACCCCCTCCCCAAACCCCGCCCTCCTCAGTCTCCATCCCAAAAACCTCCTGCCGGTGGCGAAGAGGGATTTGGCAACCCTAAGCACTGGGTTGGGAAATACCTGGAGATTTTGGGAGTACAGCCTGGGGTGGGTGGAGTTTTGACAGAGGAGGGACCTCAGCAGAGTATAATCCCATACATTCCACCCTGGTGTGTGTTACATGTCTCCTAAAGGAGCACATTCATAGTTTATTTGTTGGCCTTCTGTTGGATGATCGGGTGGCAGTGGAGGTCAGGGGCTTTTTTCACCCGCGTTAGCGGGTGAACTAACTGCAGCCCTTCCTCAGCAGCAAAGATGCTGCCACTGTGGGGCATGCCCGGGTAACATCTACATTAGATTACTGCAATGTGCTGTGTGTGGGGCTACCCTAGAAGACTGTCTGGAAGGCCACAGTTGGTACAGAATGCTTCAGCCAGAACGCCAAAAAGTATGTATCGCCACTCCATAGTGAAGAACCACCTCCACAACTGCCAAAGAGGAGCACAAGTGGATACACAAGATAGTACAAGAGACAGTGTGGTGTAGTAGTTAAGAGCAGTGGACTCTAATCTGGAGAACTGGGTTTGATTCCCCACTCCGCCACATGAGCAGCGGGCTCTAATCTGGTGGAATGGGTTGGTTTCCCCACTCCTCCACATGAAGCCTGCTGGGTGACCTTGGGCTAGTCAAAGTTCTCTTAGAGCTCTCTCAGCTTCACTACCTCACAAGGTATCTGTTGTGGGAAGAGGAAGGGAAGGATTGACTGGTTTGATTCGCCTTTAAAGGTAGAGAAAATTGGTGTATAAAAACCAACTCTTCTTCTTTTTCTTCTTCTACTACTGTTACTACTACTACTACTGCTACTGCTACTACTACATGGCATAGGATCCAAGCCCATGGGTTTAATCTGCACTGAGGGGAAAAACAGTGTGGTGAGATTAGAACCTTTGCTAGGTGTGGTGAAAGATGGTATATACTTATTGTCAGCCCTTGGCCCACAGAACCAGAAATCACCACAAAGTCATATAGAGTCCAAACAGATGGCTTTTACTGGTCAATTAGGCATACAGTGCAAACGAATAAAATGACAGCTATGAGAGGCTCACTAGCAGGGAGATATTATAAGGCAGGGAAGGCGGGAGATTACACGTACAGGCTGAATACAGTTTCTCAGGAGCTGGGTTCCCAGGCCTAGGTATGCGACCTTGGGGGGCAGACAATACAACGCAGAGACAGAGGCAATAACGAAACCGAGATAGCAGCCTGACATTCTGCTCCCCTCAAGGCCCCCTCCCAGTTCGCAAGGGGGCTGGCCGATCTGGGTAAGCAATGTGAAAGGCGTCGACGAGGTCGGGGGCGGAGACATCCCGTGCGCGTACCCATTCGTCATAGGCAGGGGGGAAATGTTTCCAACGGATCAAATATTGCAGGTTGCCATGGTGAACACGGGAGTCAAGGATCTTGGAGACTTCGAAGTGTTCCTCCCCCCCCACCATGATGGGTTGCGCAGGAGGTGGGTCCGGATGCCATCGTGGAGAAGCAACATGGGGTTTGAGGAGGCTAATGTGGAAAACAGGATGCACACGCCTCAAGGACTTGGGGAGAGCCAGTTCCACCGTGACAGGGTTTATGACCCGGGTGATGGGGAAAGGGCCAATGTATTTGGCACTGAGCTTATGGCACGGTTGGGTGGAACGGAGATTTTTGGTGGAAAAGTAAACCAAAGTACCCACTTGCAGATCACCCCCGGGGGAGCGATGTTTGTCAGCTTGTGCTTTGTATTTACGTTTGGCTCGGTCGAGGTTGCTAACGAGCCAGGGCCAAGTGGTACGGAGGGCGTGTGCCCAGGAGGCAATGTCGGGGTTCCCCTCCCCCTCTATATCATCTGTAGGAGCGATGGGACTGAAATCTTGTCCATACACAGCAAAAAATGGGCTAAAACCTGTGGATTGATGCATGGCATTATTGTAGGCATATTCTGCTAAAGGTAACAGTTCTACCCAGTTATCCTGGTGGTAGTTAACATAACAGCGTAAATAACATTCAAGTACAGCATTGACACGTTCAGTTTGACCATCAGTTTGAGGATGGTATGCACTAGACAACCCTTGTTCCACTCCCACCAACTTGAGGAAAGCTTTCCAAAACTTAGAAACGAAACCACTGCCGCGGTCACAAATTATCTTACGCGGAAACGAATGTAAACGAAAGATATGCGTCACGAAGAGGCGGGCCAGTTTCTGAGCAGAGGGGATCCCTGCGCATGGAATCAAATGTATTTGCTTAGAAAACAAATCAGTAACAACCCACAACACAGTTTTACCCCCACTGAGAGGGAGATCAGTCATGAAGTCCATAGCAATCACTTCCCAAGGTTTGCTGGGCATTCCAAGAGGTTGTAGCAGTCCCGGGGGTTTGCCCTGCGATCGTTTCGCAGCGGCACAAACGGGACAGCTGCGGATGAAGGAGTCAATGTCGGAACGCATTCCCCCCCACCAGAACTGTCTGCGCAATAAGTGGAGGGTTTTCAGGAACCCAAAGTGCCCAGCTGTTTTGGCTCCATGGGCTAAATGTAAAACGTCCTTTCGGAGAGCCTTGGGGACATATAATTTCGAGTCCTTGTACCAGGATCCTCCTTGTTCCAAAACACCAGGAGGTAGGGTATGAGCGGAACGTTCTAAAAGGCACTGGTCCCGAAGGACAGTTAAAAAGGACTCGGAGATGGGGATTTTGGAGGGGGCCCCCCCGTCGGCCATGGAGATCTTAGAAACAGTTATGGGGCTAGTGCTTACGTGCGGCGGCGCGCAGACTGCAGGCGGCTGGGCGGTCGGAGGGGTAGGAAGGGCGGGAACTCCGGTTTGTTGTGGTGGCGGCTGGGCAGCCGGTTGAGCTGGCGGAGCTTGTACGTTGGGTAAGGTGTGTTGATGCTGGGATCGAGTTTGTACAGCCAGCATAGGTAGAGCCCCACGTTGCATAGGGGTGAACAGAGAGTTGGTGGGTCTTTCGAGTTTTACCGGATACTGTGGTAAACGGGAGAGGGCATCCGCAAGAACGTTCTGTTTCCCAGGGACGTGCTTCAGGGTGAAACGGAACTGCGCAAAGAACTCCGCCCACCGTTGTTGTTTCGCCGATAGCTTATGGGACCCCGTGAGGGCAGCTAGATTTTTGTGATCGGTCCAAACCTCAAAGGGGACTTTAGACCCCTCCAAGAATTGTCGCCATAGAGTCAGTGCATGATGAACTGCTGAGGCCTCTTTCTCCCAGATGGGCCAGTTTAATTGAGCGTGCGCAAATTTTTTTGAAAAGTAAGCGCAAGGGTGAAGAAGACCATCCGGTCCTTGCTGGAGGAGAGCCCCTCCCATGGCTACATCGGAAGCATCGACTTGCACAATGAACATTTGATTTGGGTCTGGGTGCTGTAGCACCGGCTCCGAAGTGAAGAGGCGTTTGAGGGCTAGAAAGGCGGCTTGGCATTGCTCAGTCCATAGGATTTTCGCGGAGGGCAAGGCAGCCGAGCTTACTTTTCCCTTAGTTTTCAGTAGGTCCGTAATGGGTAGAGCCACCTGGGCGAAGTTAGGGATGAATCCTCGATAGAAGTTTGCAAATCCCAGAAACTGCTGTACTTGCTTCCGGTTGGTGGGGGGAGTCCAATCGAGGACGGCTTGGACTTTGGCGGGGTCCATGCGAAGACCTTGGTGGGAGATGATGTATCCCAAAAACGTGAGTTTGCTTTGGTGAAATTCGCACTTAGCTAGTTTTGCGAAAAGTTGATGGTTACGCAGGCGTTGCAGAACTTCCCTGACCAGAGCCACATGCTCGTCCATAGTTTTCGAATAAATGAGAATATCATCTAAGTAGACCACCACCCCACGATATAGAAGGTCATGTAGGATTTCATTGATGAGTTGCATGAAGACCCCCGGAGCCCCTTTTAATCCGAACGGCATCACAAGGAATTCATACATTCCGAAACAGCTAGAGAAGGCAGTGAGGTGCTCATCCCCTTCGCGGATACGGACTCGGTAGTAAGCTTCCACCAAGTCTAATTTAGAGAACACACGGCCTTCCTGTAATTGTCCCAAAATATCGGATATTAATGGGATAGGATAGGCATTGGTCTGGGTAACCGCATTGAGCTTTCTGAAGTCAATGCACAGGCGAAGGTCGCCCTCTTTTTTCCGGACGAAAAACGCGGGGGCCGAGTTTGGGGCATTCGAAGGGCGAATGAACCCTCTGGCGAGGTTTTTGTCCAAAAAGTCCCGGAGGACAGTGCGCTCGGAAGCGCTCATAGGGTAAATCTTACTCTTGGTTAATGTGCAGTCCTTTACCACTTCAATCGCACAGTCTGAGGCCCGGTGGGGGGGTAAGGCATCACATTCCTTAAGGTCGAAGACATCTTCAAAGTCCCGGTATACAGCGGGTAGAGCCGGTGGTGCTGGGGCAGTAGAGGTTAATGCTGGAACGGGCGGATATAGCAGAGCAAAGTTTTGCCGATGCTGGTCGCAGGTGGGACTAGCGAAGGAGATAGTGTTTGTTTCCCAATCAATACTGGGACTATGTCCTTTAATCCAGTTAATTCCCAAGACCACTTCAAATCGGATAGGGGCTATAGTGAAGTCTATTTGTTCCCAGTGGGAACCAATTCCCATTGCCACCCCTATGGTGCGGTGATCAACTGGACCCCCCTGGAAATGGCTTCCGTCCATTTGGGCAAATTGGACGGGGGCGGGTAAAGCCTCAGAGTCGGCTCTGAGTGCAGCAAAAGTGGTTTCGCTTATGAGAGTGCGACAGCAACCGGAGTCAATTAGTGCTTTGACGGGGATTTGTGGGCCACCGTTAAGTTGCTGTAAAACTGCATCCACGTAGACGGTGGAGTCCACGTCTTTAATTTTGGTAGGAGCATTCGGTTTGATAGGAAGATCCTGAGAGGTCTGTGGAGACGCTCCATTCACCACAGACCGGAGCCGTTTTTTGACAAGTCGAGGGGAGATTCCAGGTTTAAGGCTGGAGAAATCCAAGGATTTTCCTCATCCGAAGAGGGAAAATCGTCCCCCAATGGGGCACTTGTAATCCGAGACCCGGCGGGGTCGTTGGTAGTAGGCAGGGAGGCTGGGTCCCCGGCATGGAGTGCAGAGGGTGTGGGTCTTCCCGGAGCTGCGCTGCGGGTGGCCGCGGTGCCTCTGCGTGGTGGACGACCTCGGGCGCGGGTTGTTGTGCTGGGACGAAATATTTCCTGGCGGCGTGGGCAAACGGCTGCAAAGTGGCCCATTTCTCCGCAAGTAAGACAGGCACCCCTCTGAAATCGGGCTTCACGTTCCTGGGGCGGACGTGGGGGATTTCGTGGGACGAGCAGTGGTGCCTTGGGTTGAGGCTTTTGGGTGCCTTTTTCCTTGTGCTTTTGACGGACGAGAGAAATGAAGCGTCGGCGGCTTTCCACTTCCTCGGCTAATAGGATCCAGTCTTCGAGGGTATCGGGATCGCCTCGCATGTAAGACCAGTTCAAAATGTCAGGATGCAAGGCTTCCCTGAAATGATGGATCAGGGTGGTCTCGGGCCAACCTACAATTTTACTTGCCAGTCGTTGAAATTCATCGGCAAATTCTCGAACTGTAGCAGAGCCTTGTTTTAATTGTAAGAGTTCCGTTTTGGCTCTTTCCCCCAGGAAGGGGTCCTCAAACCTCCTTCTCAGGGCAGTCATGAAGTTGTTGAGGGAACGAATAGCACGAGAGCGGGTGTCAAACTGGAGGACCATCCAGTCAGCCGCTTTACCTGTCAGAAGGGAAGCTACGTAACGCACCCGGCTGTCTTCCGTGGGGAAAAGTTGTCCCTGTTCTCGCATATAACTGTCCACTTGATGCAAGAAACAAGGCAAAGTCTCGAGAGATCCGTCATACGTAGTCCTCAATTTGAGTTGCTTCCAAGGGCCGGGCGCAGGTTGACCCGGTTGCATGGGTGGTCCGGGCGGAGGGACAACAGGAGCTCCAGGAGGCAAGGGTGGAGCAGGCACATTAGCGGGTGGTTGCACGGGTGGTCCGGGCGGAGGAGCAACAGGAGCTCCAGGAGGCAAGGGTGGAGCAGGCACATTAGCGGGTGGCTGTACGGGTACCCCCTGACCCGGTATCGGAACGGGCTGTCTCAGAGCTATCAGGGTTTGTTGTAATTGCCTGTTCTCCTGAAGCATACGTTCCATTACTTCCTGGAGTTGATCAACACGGTCGGAGAGCTCCCGATTCTGGGCTCTTAAGAGATGAGTCTCCTCACTTGGGCCACCAGTAAGATGAGGCTTACTGGTCCGGAAGCTTGTGGCCCATTGAGAGCTATCCCCATATAAATCCTCGTCTTCAGACTCTTCTGAGTCTCGACGTCGGTCAGCCAAACGGCGTGCGCGTTGGGTCGCGCGCGACGGGACAAACGCCGGGGAAAAGGACAGACCTGATAGCCCTAGTACATTGCCCTTAGGGCGCGTGTCCACGTTCGCCTGATTCCTAATCCTTGCTGCCGCCGCCCTGGCTGCTTCCGCAGCCTCTCTCTCTCTTGCGACCTTAGCCGCTTCGGCGGCTTGCTGATCCGCAAGAACTTTGGCGTTCTCAAGTCTCAGGGCAGCCTCTGCCGTAATGCGCGGCAAAAGTTCTGTCTCCAGGAGTGAGAGTATGGGGTCGGGTTCCCCGCCCAGCAGAGGTTGTACTCGAACCGCCAGTGCGGGTGCCTCGGCTCCGAAGGTCGAGGTCAAAACTTGAGCCAAGGTGGCTACCGGGGTGTCCTTTGTACATTCCACAAGGAGAAGAGCGGTGCTAATAGCGACTCGCTTGGCCTCAGCCTGACAGCTGGCTGCATCCGGGATCAGGGAAAAACCCTCCGGTGGGGCTCCCGCCATGGTAGAAAGAGTTTCTCGAGAAATAAGATTATCCAAAAGTCCAGTTAATATTTGTAAATCCTCAGTCGCCAATCGGGCATCGTCCAGTAATTGATCCAAGTCCTGAAGATCTAGACGAGCATCAGTATCCTCCGACGTTAACATCCAGAGACGTCCATTAAGAGATTGCCACTGTTCCTGTACCAGTCCCCTCAAGCGGCAAACCTCTCGGGTCGTCCGGAAAAGTTCAGCGATTAAGTCTTGTAACAGAGTAGGATCCTCAGAGAAGGGCTCCAGGGTGTAGATCACCTGGAGAGCTGCACAGCTCCCATCCAAGTGGCAGGCGAACCCCCCTGGGCTCCAGCCTGGCTAGTAGAATGGTGAAGAGAAGGTGATAGCTGTCATAATGTCAGCCCTTGGCCCACAGAACCAGAAATCACCACAAAGTCATATAGAGTCCAAACAGATGGCTTTTACTGGTCAATTAGGCATACAGTGCAAACGAATAAAATGACAGCTATGAGAGGCTCACTAGCAGGGAGATATTATAAGGCAGGGAAGGCGGGAGATTACACGTACAGGCTGAATACAGTTTCTCAGGAGCTGGGTTCCCAGGCCTAGGTATGCGACCTTGGGGGGCAGACAATACAACGCAGAGACAGAGGCAATAACGAAACCGAGATAGCAGCCTGACATTTATTCTAATAAATAAACAGAGCATCAGACTAAGACCACAAACTTTGGGCCAATCACACACACACACACACACACACACACACACACACACACCCTAACCTACCTCAGAGGTTGTTGTGAGGATATAATGAAGGACAGGAGAACTATGTACACTCTTCTTAGCTCCTTAAAGGATGGCTGGGATAGAAATGGATAGATAATGCCGTGGTTGCTCCAAGCCCTGGCTATAGGGTTGCCAACCTCCAGGTACTAGCTGGAGATCTCCTGCTATTGCAACTGATCTCCAGTCAATAGAGATCAGTTCACCTGGAGAAAATGACCACTTTGGCAATTGGACTCTATGGCATTGAAGTCCCTCCCCTTCCCAAATCCCACCTTCCTCAGGCTCCACACCAAAAACCTTCCGCCGGTGGCGAAGAGGGGCCTGGCAACCCTACTTGGGCATGAAGCAGCTTCCAGTGTCCAGGAAGTAATTTGCCCATGAGTGTATAATGAAAAGCATCCATATGCTGATGGATTATTTTTTCTGTAAGAAAATGGAAAGGTATTGTCCTTGCTGCAGGATTAAGGCTATATATGCATGCCATCTCTTGGTTCAAGCAGCTTTCCCGTCGGCTTGTCAAAGAAAATTGATTATCTCAGAGTAGGCTTGTATGGAGATAACTTTGAAATGTGTTTTCATTGCAGAAATCAATCTATATAATTACTCAAATAAATGCATATGGCCATAACATATAGCATAAAAACAAATCTGAAAAATTTACTACAGGCGTCTTATTATTTAGTTACAAATTAACACATCTTTAATGGTTCTGTCAGCTAAACGAGAATAACCTCTTTTTCCCTCCTGGAAAGTAACTGACGTTCAAATGGGAAAAGCTGATTAAAGTCACAGATTTAAATTAAGGCTTTCTGCTCCATGCTTTAAATCATTATTTAAGTTGCCCTAGATTCAACACAGTGTAAAAAATGATAATATAGCTCTGTGGCATCATGTAATAATCTCCATCGTCCTCATTCACTGCCAGGGCGATAGCAGCATGTTTAATCATGAGGCTTTGGCACTGATTGATCACACTTTCACCTTTATGGACTTTGCTCACTATATTATCTGTCAGTTTCATCTAAAAATGCTTCTGCCGATGATACAGCCTCTTGTAATGGAAATTCAGGAAGGCGGCCTTTTTTTCCCACCTGAAACTCCATTCACTGGTGAAACAAGCGGCTGGGCTTCGTTCTGATTGTTCCATACTTTCGAATGTACGTTGTCAAACAAGCCTTTGATACCATCTTCGCTCTAAATTCTGCATCAAATTAGCATGAAATCGCCGCTTGCCGCTTCTTGCCTCTAAATCTTTCTCCACCAGTCGCTGAGCCGCAAAGGATCTCGCTTATATAGGCGCATGGCATGGAAGAATACAGGATGCCTGGACGATCCTGCAATAGAACTCATGCTCTGGACGACCAATCCCCCCCCCTCCAAATCTATATTCTCAGTGTCAAAACTTGATAGTTGCATAAAATATTTTGGTGGGTCTTTCAATGGTTCTTCATCCAGTATTGCCAGGGCTTTGGTACCTCATTTTGTTTGTGTCATGACATGGAATGGCCCAAAGCAGAGTGTGATAGAGAATAGTCAAGTATGCCTTTCCCATGCCCTCTCTCTTCATAAATAAAGCAAGTTGCTAAGGATTCATCTTTTTCATTTGCATTCGGCTCATAAGTTAAAACATACCCTGGTCTCAGATGACCTGGCCACATGGATTCATGCCCCAGTAACCTTGAGACTAGACTACTGTAATGTACCGTACAAGGGGCTGCCCTTGAAAACTACCCAGAAACTTCAGCTGGTCCAAAATGCCACAACTTGACTGCTGCTGAGAGCCAGGAAAAATGTGCATATTACACCTATCTTTAGAGCACTGCATCAGCTGTACCTCATATATTTGTTTATGTCATTACATGGAATGGGGCAGCATATGATAGTGAATAGTCAAGTATGTCTTTCCCATGCCTTCTCCCTTCATACATAAAGCAAGTTGCTAAGAATGCATCTTTTTCATTTGCGTTTGGCTCATAACTTAATACCTTGGACTCAGTCAGATGACCTGGCCACATGGATCCGTGCCGCAGTAACCTAGAGACTAGACTACTGTAATGTACCCTACATGGGGCTACCCTTGAAAACTATCCATAAACTTCAGCTGGTCCAAAATGCCACAACTTGACTGCTGCTGGGAGCCAGGGAAAATATGCATATTACACCTATTTTTAGAGCACTTCATCAGCTACCTACCTGTTTGTGAGGACAGGTCAAACTGTTGGCTCTTCCTTGAAAGTTCTTCATAGCCTGGGGCTCTGCTTGCCAGATTGTCTCATCTTCTATACTCCCCAGCAACTCTGCCAATGAAGGCCTGTTGGTTTTGACATGCAGGCAAGCTTGGACCTGGAGGTGCAATGTCCTCCCTGAGGATGTGGGGTAGCCTGATACTTTAATAGTTTTTCTGCTGCCATTGCTGAAGGCTGAATTAGTTGAAAAGTCTATTTTAAAATGCAATCAGATCAACCACTGATGTCAAGATATTATAAAATAAAACACATTATAAAATACTAATAAAACGTTATTGATATAAACCAATTTACAAGTATATTGCTAAAAATAAACCTATTAAAATACAACACTAAGGATATAGGCAGCCAGCGTGGTGTAGTGGTTAAGAGCAATGGTTTGTAGCGGTGGACTCTGCTCTGGAGAACCAGGTTTTATTCCCCACTCCTCCACATGAGCGGCAGACACTAATCTGGTGAACCAGGTTGGTTTCCTCACTCCTGCACATGAAGCCAGCTGGGTGACCTTGGGCTAGTCACAGCTCTCTTAGGACTCTCTCAGACCCACCTACCTCAGAGGTGTCTGTTGTGGGGAGGAGAAGGGAAGGTGATTGTAAGCCGGTTTGATTCTTCCTTAAGTGGCAGAGAAAGTCGGCATACAATAACCAACTCTTCTTCTTCTTCTAGCCATAATCTAATTTTAATAGAAGGGGAAAATACAGCATTAACCTTTCCAACTGGTGACAGTATCTGCCCAGAAAGAAATCACATTTGAAGTAGTTCAAACAATATCAGGACTCATTAGCATAGACCAAGAATGTTGACCATTTTTCAATGAATGTTATTAGACTGGGCATAACGTTTCATGCATTGTAAATGAAAAGTTCTCCATCTGTGCTTCATCCCACACCGTCTTTTACCAGGATTCAACTCAAAGTGCTTAGGTTACTTTCCATTTCCTAGCAATTTCTAATTTTGTGACAGATATGAGGGAGAGGAACTATGCAGACCTATGTGGTTATTAGTCTAAGCCCATTGAAATCAATGAACTTAGTCTGGAGTAACTTTGTTTAGGATTGCACTCTAAAAAAGTTTTATATGCAACTTGAAAAATCCGTAAGAGTGATATGCAGGGATACAGACTGATACAGCTTCCTCCTCACAGATCTGAATCCAAGAAAGCTACAGATAATTACATAACTATTGCATATGATAACATGTTCTCTGGATCTGACAGCCCCTTCAACCCAGTTTTTGTATATGCATGCGGCTGGAACAAACAGTCGACACATCTATTATCATTAGCATAACCTTCCAATAAACCCTTGTCCCCCATACCATTCCATTTCATTGACATCTCCACCCTATACTTACTGTGTGAATCATTCTCCTGTTCTGTACTAGCTTTCCATATCTTGTTTAAATGAGAATTCACGTTTACACTGTATGAAGCGTGTAGGTGGTGGCTGAATCTCTCCTACCCTCCACTGTCCTATCTCAAAACAATGAACAAGCTTCCCCAGAGAAGGTATCCCTTGGGGTTATGAAGTGCTATCTCACCTCTTGGTTGGGTTGCCAACCTCCAGGTACTAGCTGGAGATATCCTGCTATTACAACTAATCTCCAGCTGATAGAAATCAGTTCCCCTGGAGAAAATGGCCGCTTTGGCACTTGGACTCTATGGCATTGAAGTCCCTCCCCTCCCCAAACCATTCCCTCCTCAGGATGCGCCCCCAAAATTTCCCGCCAGTTGTGAAGAGGGACCTGGCAACCCTACCTCCTGGCCCGCAGGTATTGGGATTCCTTGGAATTCTCCTATTGTTCTCTCCCATAGCCAGAACTGAGTGGTAGTTTTGAATGGTATGCATGGTGTTATGCATGGTAAGGAGAGAGTGGACAGGGAGAAGCTTTTCTCCCTCTCTCATAATACTAGAACATCTGCTGAAGCTGGAGGGTGAGAGATCCAAAACAGATGAAAGGAAGTATTTCTTCACACAGCACATAGTTAAATTGTGGAACTCCCTGCCCCAGGATGTGGTGATAGCTGCCAACTTGGAAGGCTTTAAGAGGGGAGTGGACATGTTAATAGAGGAGAGGGCTATTCATGGCTACTAGTAAAAATGGATACTAGTAATGATGCATTCCTATTTTCTCCAGGATCAGAGGAACATGCCTATTATATTAGGTGCTTTGGAACACAGGCAGGACCTAATGCTGCTGCAGTCGTCTTGTTTGGGGGCTTCCTAGAGGCACCTGGTTGGCCACTGTGTGAACAGACTTCTGGACTTGATGTGCCTTGGTCTGATTCAGCATGGCCTTTCTTATGTTCTTATGTTCTCTCTATCCTCATTATCCACTTTTCCTATTCATGAGCTTAGGCAGTTCATGAGAGGGAAGGCATCTTGGCCATCTTCTGGGCATGGAGTAGGGGTCACTGGGGTGTGGGAGGAAGGTAGTTATGAAATTCCTGCATTGTGCAGGGGGTTGGACTAGATTACCCTGGTGGTCCCTTCCAACTCTATGATTCTATGGTTCTATGCATAATTTTATAAACCTCTATCATGTCTTGCCTTAGTGATTTTTTTTCTTTTCAAAACTGAAAGGCCCCAGACTCTTCAGCCTTTCCTCCTAAGAAAGGTGGTCCAGTCGTTTTAAATCATCTTGGTTACCTTGGCGCATTTCAGCATGCTCGTCTCGAGGTAGCCTGGTGGGGAAGGAGAGCATACTGCTCACACTCTGCACTGTGCATGGGAAAGCAAGGAGCTTTATGTCTGAGAAGAAATTGTAAGCTAAAATCAGCGAAGCTTCAGAATGTACATGAGCCAGGTGAGAGAGATGCTGTAAATTTTGACCAAAGAAAGAAAACTCTTTGATAAAGTTTTCTTCTCCCTACAAAAATGCAATGGGGTTTATTCATAATTCGGTGGGGCTATGTACCAACTGAAATGTCAGATACCATTAATAATCATTCTGTGTGAACGAAGCAAACGGTTATTATTTATAACCATGAGTTACAGTGATTGATAAAATGTGCCATTGCCTGTAGTATTGGCGTACTTCAGGTGTTGATGCAAAATAGAACATTTCTCACTTCGTACAAAGTTGACAGAAGCAGGGGAATGATAACACTGCCTTATTCTCCTTCGCCGTCCTAGAACAAGTTTATAGTTTCATTTCTTTTCTGGGTTGCATGGAACCTAGAAGCTGAAATGACTAAACTGAGGCTGTCGTACTTTGGTCACATTATGAGAAGGCAGGAGTCACTGGAAAAGACAATCATGCTAGGAAAACTTGAAGGCAGCAGGAAAAGAGGAAGACCCAGTGAGAGATGGATTGACTCTATAAAGGAAACCACAGTCCTCCATTTGCAAGACCTGAGCAAGGCTGTTAAGGATAGGACTTTTTGGAAGATATTGATTCATAGGGTTGCCATGCGTCGGGAGCGACTTGACAGCACTTAACACACACACGGAACTATTTAATTTTCCAAGTAGTGGATGGTACCCAACAGGAAGGAGAAAAATCCCCCATATCTGGGTCATTAGCATTCTCGAACTGACAAATTGTAAAACTTAGTTAAAAGAGCTGGGGAAAGGCTGACTCTTGGGCCCCAAGAAAGATGAATGATTCACTGAATCTGGTGTGACAGCAAGATAGATTTCCCCTGAATGTGGAGGATCCACTTAAGCAGTCTGATTTAATAGTGTGTGATAACCTCTTTTCCTTTCTGTAAATGTACTGAAATGTATTAAGACAGCAAGGGAATAGCTTGTTGCTGGGCAGGATAACTCTGTGTGTGTGCTCAGGTAGTGGGGGAAAAGTCATGGAGAGTCACGGTGAATGATAACAAAACTGGAAAACTGGATAGAACCGCTGAAGCTCTTAGGCTGTAGACTATGTAAAACAACCAGATAAACACTGAATGTTGATGTGCCTCGTCAGAGCGTGGATTTTGGATAAATGTCTGTTCCCCAGTAGAATTGGGGCTCAGTGTTTTGCTTGCTAGAGTAACTGAGCCACAGCTGCAAATAAAACTGTTTTTCTTGATATCGGTTTTTGGTCTCTCTCTCCCCCCCACGAACCCTGGTTTCCGCTACACTGGATAAAGACACACTGGGATGCATCCCATCTGCTTTTTTCATTGGTGCAAGAAGCAGGAGGGGTGATCTCACCTGATTCCCTTCCTTGCTGTAGCCCTGTCCCATGTGAGTATTTGCCCATGCCGGTCCCTGATCCCAACCATAGCCTCTTGGGGGGCTGAAAGGGTTCCTCCTTTCTTCAGCAACAGAGGAAAACTGGTAGAATACAACAGCTTCAGTGGCATCTCTAAATACAAACATTGCCAACCCATATTTCAGCCACGTATGATGTAAATTTGGTTTGTGTGGTGTCGTGGTTAAGAGCAGTGGTTTGGAGCAGTGGACTCTAATCTGGAGAACCGGGTTTGATTCCCCACTCCTCCACATGAGCGGCAGACTATAATCTGGTGAACTGGATTGGTTTCCCCTCTCCTACACATGAAGCCAGCTGGGTGACCTTAGGCTAGTCACAGTTCACTCCAAACTCTCTAAGCCCCACCTACCTCACAGGGTGTCTGTTGTGGGGAGGGAAAGGGAAGGGGATTGTAAGCCGGTTTGATTCTTCCTTAAGTGGTCGAGAAAGTCAGCATATAAAAACCAACTCTTCTTCTTCTTCTTCTGAAACAGAAAGCAGAATTCTAGGGCTTTGATCCTGTGAACACTTATATCCATATATACCTACAATAGAAGAATGGCTTGTCAAGATGTTGGAATTAGCAGAAATGGCCAGACTGACTGCTCTGATAAGAGAAAATAACTTATCTAAGTTTGTAGAAAATTGGAAACCATTTATGGACTTTTTACATAATACGGAAAAGAACGAATTGATGATCCTGTGAACACTTATGTGAGAGTAAGAGTAAAATTACAGGAAAAGGTGTGGTGAGTAAGTGGAGCACATTCTTTCCATACAGAAGGTCAGATTCAATTAGGGTGGCTAGTTCCCTCCTGGCAACCAGCAGGGGATAGGCTGGGAAGTTACCGGTGATGGCACTGCTTTGCTGGCCCCCCACTGCTGGTTAGGCCCCTTCCTGGCCAGCTGATTGGCGGAGGGGCACGAGGGATCCCCTGCTCCCTGCGGGGTCTGGCAGCCCTGGATTCAATCCCTAGCATCTCCAATAAAAAATATCTAGGATAGTAGGGCCGGGAAAACCCTTTCCAGCCTGAGATCCTGGAAAACGACTTCCTGTCGACGTAGAAAAGAGTAAGCTAGAGGGCTTGATAGCTACTGTAAGGCAGCTTGATGTGGAACTGGTGTTGGTAAATCCATGTCTGGAAACCCCTGGTTTCTGCTGCTCCACTGGAAATCAGTGGGAAAGGTGACACGACTGGGAACCATGCAAGCGGGAGGAAAATGGCAAGGAGTGAAATGGCTGAGCAATTTCTCTTTACTGGGGAGAAGTGCCCTGCATGTGTGGAGTTCCAACCCCTGTTCCATTGAATTTAGTTGGACTCCATTCCAAGTAAACATGCCTAGCATCCAGCTGTTCTTGAAAATGGGCAGAAAACCCAGCTGTTTTGCGGATGGTTTGTAAAGGCAAATTGGGCCCATAATGAGATTTCCACCGAGTCGCTTAAAACCAGTAGAACGGGATGGTGGGGTGGGGAAGGGGGGAGAGGCACGTTGATGCAATTTCTGGAAAGAAGACACTGCCGGAAAGTTTCCGTTTCAAATGCCCTTTCCAGCAGGAGGTGCGCACTGCTCCTTAGATTTAAACGTAATTATTCAGACGGTTAATATCGCTTGCACGTTGATATTCCTCATTATGAACCAATAAATCTATGTTCTGTAAACACAAAGCACTATGGGAATCATTAGCTGATCATAAAGGCATATAATCAGCCTGATGAATTGCTAATTGTAATTTAATAATAATAATAATCTACTGTTCGTATTATACAGAGGACAGGTGTGTGCTTCTACATTTTTTGTGTGTTGTTTTTCAAGCTACTCTGACCTTGTTTTCAAAGAGACTCTCCTAGACGTTACAGGTTCCTTCTTTCCGCATCATAAGCACACTGTAATAAATTGTGTTTTACCTTCTTTCCTCACTGATCCCCAAAAGCCCAGACAAGAAGACGACTTTCTTCCCTACAGTAATATTCTTCAATAACTAGAAATGCCTATTACGTCCACGACGACACACAGAAATGTGATTTGTACGGAGGGGAAAGGCTCACAACAGAGATGGCATTACATTATGTCACATAAATAGACGGTCCCAATTAAAGTGAAGTATGTGCGGGAAGGGAGACGGTGGGGATGCGGTAACGTCCTCTTGCCTGAAGCCCCTAGTTACCTTCTCCACTGGATTTTTTTTTGAAGCCTAGTTTAGCTATGGCAAAAAATGGCTTGCCTGTTGGGGCTACAGCCTTGGCAAGAGAGGAAGAAAACGGCTAAGGAGCAATAGCTAGATGGAAGGGAGAGGCGTAGAGGGTCTCCCCACGGTTCTCCGTGGAGAGCCAGCATGGTGTAGTGGTTAAGAGCAGTGGTTTGGAGCAGTGGACTCTAATCTGGGGAACCGGGTTTGACTCCCCACTCCTCCACATGAATGGTGGACACTAATCTGGTGAACTGGGTGGATTCAGTAGAAGGCAGCTTAATGTGAGATCTCCAACTAATACCTGGAGGCTGGCAGCTAAATTGTGCTCCGTTCCCCCCGCCCCCCATGTAAGTCATCTCTCCCTGGGCAGGAGCGTGCGTGGAAACAATATTCAAAGAGCTAACGAGAGAGAAGGCATGAAATTCAGATGTGGATTTCCTTTTAGGTTGATCTTTAACTGTAAAGGTCAAACCTTTGCCATTAAACGAGCTGAAGGGCAAGAATCTCTATTACATTTGATTATTGATCCTGAAGGCTGTGATCCTTGCCAAACACCAGAGGCTGCCAAGAACATAAGTCCACGGATAATAATGAAGAGACCTGACAACTTTTTTTAATCAGCTCTACGCTGAAACATGCTCCGGTGTAAGCAGGCCTTGGCACGCTGCTGCCCGTTTAATGTATTTTCTCTTCGTTTTCTTAGTATCATTAATATCCACCTAGGAGGCATATCTGTAGGAAAGCTTGCCGTTAGCGGGAAGCGTATGCAGCGAAATGATGTACGTCTTTAGAATTCATCTTTTAAAGATGAGCACCAGTGGCTATTTGATCTCTCCGTAATGCAACTTTGATCTGTTGCGGTATCAAATCATCTAATAGAAAGGTCGGATTCAGATTAGTACGCTGCTGAAAGAAAATGAGAAACTGTCTAATTGCGAGCGAGCGCCTCTGAATCGCATGTGGTATTTTCAGAAGAAATTAGAAAACCTGTCAAAAAATGTGTGTCTGCGTACTGGGCCTCCATGTTCCAATCCTTGGGAGTTAAATGTGCTGGGCAAGAAATGAGTTTGTACCACACGTTCGGCCCTTCGCCTTGTTTGAATCACAGTCTTAGATTGTGGGAAGCAGATGAACATTTTTGTGTAGTCTGGTGATGCTCGCCCTCTGGTCTCCCAGTGGCGTTGACTCATGATTATATCAAGACAGAAAAAGAAAACAAACATTTAAAGGTATTAACTGATAGAATTCACATCCTGTGAGTGATGTCCACTTACTTAGATGGATTTAAAGGAGGATTAGACAAATTCATGGAGGATAGGTCCATCAATAGCTATTAGAATAACTAAGAGCGCATTCCTGAGGGGGGTGAATGTCGATTGGAGGCGGTGTGACCCTGCACCAGGGTAAGTGAATTGATGATGATGATGATGATGATGATGATGATGATGATAAAGAAGATAGAAGAAGAAGAGTTGGTTTTTATGTGCCGACTTTTTCTACCACTTAAGGGAGAATCAAACCAGCTTACAATCACCTTCCCTTCCCCTCCCCACAACAGACACCCTGTGAGGTAGGTGGGGCTGAGAGAGCTCTGGAAGAAAAAAAGAGGGGAATAAAACCCAACCTAAAAACAAAAGCTGGGTACCCAAGGTTGGGTGAAAGGAAAATATATATAAGTCTATGTATAAATGCTGAAAGTATAATTTATTAGAAGCACTATATAAAAGTTAAAAATTATTTAAAAGCATTAAAATAGCACAATGGCATTTCCGGAGGCTGATAACTAGAACCAATTACCAAACGCGTTTCGGCCTATGGGGCCTTCATCAGTGGTTAATTAAAACCCTTTATAAACCTGGACACATAGTATTTGAGAGACTTATACTAACCAGTATTACAACAAGAACCTATTGTACCAGATGTTTGAGTAATTGAGAATAGAATTTACAACATATACACATGCCTGGCTGGGTTTGAACTGTTTGTATTGGCATTCATTAATGTATTTCTGTAAATGTGTGCAGGTTTACAAAGGGTTTTAATTAACCACCGATGAAGGCCCCATAGGCCGAAACGCGTTTGGTAATTGGTTATAGTCATCAACCTCAGGAAATGCCATTGTGCTATTTTAATACTTTTAAATAATTTTAACTTTTACATAGCGCTTCTAATAAATTATACTTGCAGCATTTATACATAGACTAATATATATTTTCCTTTCACCCAACCTTGGGTACCTAGCTGAGTGAGCCCTAACAGAGCTGTTACTTGCCCAAGGTCACCCAGCTGGCTTCGTGTGTAGGATACACTGTCAATAACAAATACCCTGGTATGCATGTATAATGCTGCTCGAGACACAATAGCCTACCTATCTGTCTCAAGAACATAGTGAACTGGGGGAGAGGAGAAAGAGATGATCTCCTGGCGGGCGAGCAGGTACCATTTCAAGCGCTGTGCCCTTGCAGAGCTCAGAACGAACAGCTTCGCTGTGGCCTCGGATTCTGTGACTTCTCTTTGATGGTTTCCCAAGGACAACTGGGTCAGGACTTGTTGTAAATTAATGTTCCCGGTGGGACTCATAATGAAGAGACTGTTAACTAATTATCAGTCTGTTTTGGAAGGCATTCATTTTTTAATTGACCTCACAGCTCCCAGGGAACAAAAGGTGTCTGAAGAAAGATGGGTTTTTTTTCCCCCGTTGAGGGCAGGCAGATGAACTTTTTTCCTTCACGCAGCATTAGGAAAGAACATTTGGTTTCCTGGGGCTGGTCGGTCCCACAGGGCGCGTTTTCTTATCTCCCTGCAAGTGTAGGACCCCAGAGAGCAGTGAGGGGCAGCTCATCCACGGTCTATTGATGTTCACCTCCTCACTCGGGTCCCGTATTTTGAAGCAATAGAAGCCGCGATGGTGTCTTGTCTGGAAAGCACTGCTGTAGAACAAATTTAAATCACCGCATGTTTGAGTTTGCTTTTTAAGTCGGAAAGTTGAACTGTGCGATTTAAATGCCAGGTGCAGTTTCACTGAGGCAGCGCGCTGCGTCGCGACACCCTACAGAGAAGATAATTGCCAAGCCAGAAGGAGGCTCAAAGCTGCTGTTCATTGGGAACAATCTTTGGTCCGGTGGAACTATATTTCAATTTTCTCCACTTCAGAATTGTCTGGAATGCTAAATCAGACGTCTCCGGTTTGTTAGCATTCAACATTTTAAAAAGAAATTGTGCCGGAAACCACTAGCGTATGAGATGTTATTCTTAAATCTCTTTTTTATGTTATGACCCGTGTCTCCGGAGACGCCCTATCAGCAGATTGATGGAGTCTCCTGAAAATTGCTTTCCCTCTGGTGCTGTGGAAGGAGGTCCCATGATAGCTGTTACAATTGCTTCATTTGTTTTAGATATGTCGGTAATGCTAGTGTTCTTCAGGAAGTCTTCTTCACTTTGGCAGTAGTTAAGTGGGAAATTGTCAGGAGCGCACAGGCCAGAACCAGGTGCCTCTTATATTAATTCAGGGGCTTTTTCCAGTGGCTTGAGGTTGCAAACAGCAGGTTGAAACCTGGAACAGTTGTGTTATGTTCCCACATTCCAGTATATCCCTAGGCAATCCACTTCCAGACGAGGGGAGATGGTCCCGTTAACCTGCAAAAGATGTAAAAACCATCAACGAGCCAGCGTGGTGTGGTGGTTAAAAGCGGTGGACTCTAATCTGGAGAACCGGGTTTGATTTCCCACTCCTCCGCATGTAGGGTTGCCAGCTCTGGTTTGGGAAATACCTGGAGATTTTGGGGGTAGAGCCTGAGGAGGGCGGGGTTTGGAGAGGGGAGGGACTTCAATGCCATAGAGTTTAATGGCCAAAGCGGCCATTTTCTCCAGGGGAACTTGTCTTTATCAGCTGGAGATCAGTTGTAATAGCAGGAGATCTTCAGCCTCCACCTGAAGGTTGGCAACCCCATCCACGTGAGCGGTGGACTCTAATCTGGAGAACCGGATTTGATTCCCCACTCCTCCACATGAGCGGAGAGTGTTACGGATTTTGTGGACTGCCAAAAAAACAAGTCAGTGGGTTATAAATCAAATCAAGCCTGAACTGACCCTAGAAGCTAAAATGACTAAACTGAGGCTGTCGTATTTTGGTCACGTCATGAGACGACAAGAGTCACTGGAAAAGACAGTCATTCTAGGAAAAGAGGAAGACCCAGCAAGAGATGGATTGACTCAATAAAGGAAGCCACAGCCTTCAATTTGCAGGATCTGAGCAAGGCTGTCAAAGATAGGACATTTTGAAGGACTTTCATTCATAGGGTCTCCATAAGTCGGAAGCGACTTGGCGGCACTTAACACACACACACACCACATGAGCGGCGGACTCCAAGCTGATAAACCAGGTTTGTTTCCTCACGCCTACATATGAAGCCTGCTGAGTGACCTTGGGATAGTCACAGTTCTCTCTGAACTCTCTCAGTCCCACCTACCTCACAAGGTGTCTGTGGTGGGGAGAGGAAGGGAAGGTGAATGTAAGCCAGTTTGAGACACCTTAAATGTAGAGAAAATTGGTATATAAAAACCAACTCTTCTTATTCCTCCTCCTCTTCTTCTCATGTACTTCCCTGTTTTCTTACTTGTTTGCTTGTGCATCCACAAAGTTCTGCTTTGGCTTCCTGCAAGGTCTGCCTCGCCCAAAGCTTCTGTCCCATTCCACTGCCTTCCACACCTCCACACCCTGCACTCTTGGCTGCTCTTGTCCCCATGGAATAGAAGATGTAGCTGATTCCAGTGCCTAGATTTTGCCATAAAACCCTGGGAGAGTGTTTCCCTTTAAGAAAATCTTGACTGGCCAATGCTGGTTTTGCGCATGCAGGTAAAGAACTTTCTAGCTATTCCTGTTCCTCGAGCGACGCCATGGTGGCCTAGGAATATTGACTAAGATTTAGTATCTGATCCTATTCTTTGCACAAAAAGTCACCATAGAGAAATCAAAACCTTCTCGTTTTAAAGGTATCCACTCAGTTTGTTCACATGAGACCTTGTTAGGCTGATCTTCGTCTAACATGAGCAAGTTTAGAAAGTCAGATAACAATGGCTGCAACAGACTGTTCAGCAGGAGTGAATTAAACATCTGACAATCTGCCATCATTGTCTCAATTTTTTATGAGTACATTGCTGACCCCAAAGCCTACATAATATTTATAGTGCTCATCAGTATTCTTGCCATGCTAATAGAAGTTATTATTGTCCTCTTGTTGAGAGCCTTTATCAGCCATTCTTGGTTTCTGGTCAGAAGGGCAATATAAATGGCTGTGATCTCCCACATCATTAGCGATAAGAGAAATGCAGAGATCAATATAAGACATTCTGCTTTTTTTCTGACCTCACTAAAACTGACCTCTGTTGTCTCTCTGTCTCTCTCCTGACCTTTGAAAGGACTGATGGGCTCTCTAGGGTTGCCAACTCTGGACTGTGAAATTCCTGGAGACTTGTGGGAGGTGCATGTGGAGGAGAGAATTCTGGAAAGGATTTCACTTAGACTTTATGTTACACCACAGAGTTTTCCTTCTGAAGGTGCCATTTTCTCCAGGAGAACTGATTTCTTTAGTCTGGAGAGAAGTTGTAATTCTGGGAGAAGTTAAGGGCCCGCCTGGAGGTTGGCAGCCCTAGGACTCCCAAAGAACTATCATATACCCAGCTGGAAATACATGGGTCTACATCAAAGTGTGATATATTTAGTAGAGAACTGTTGGTTGCTTTTGAGCAGAAGCAGCCACAACTTTGTTAGAGACTGAGTTGCACATTCTTCTTCTATAGTCTCCTCAAGATTAGGCTCATTACTCAGAAGTAGCTCTCATTAAGGAAAAGGTTAGTAACCCTCAGATCAGAAAGAAGTGCTGGCTGCATAGTGATTACACTGCCCGACTAGGATCTGGGAGACCCAGGCTGGAATCCCCACTCTGCTTGCAGGGTGACCTTGGTCCAGTCATACACTCTTTGCCTAACCTAGCTCACAGGGTTGTTTGGATAATAAAAAAAAGGGGGGGGGAAATGTTATAAAACACTTTGAGTCCCCACTGGGGAGGAAAGTGGGGCATAAATGAAATAAATCAATACTGGGAGTGTAGCCTGTAGCCCTTGCCTCCTCAGCAGAGTAGAACATCTGGCTTGACTCATACTCCAGGAACTGAGGGACCCTCCTTTGGAGGACATGTTCTCTGCATCTAGATTTAGGTGTGGCTACCTGCCATCCTGGCCTCCCAAGCCGACCTAACGCATATTCTGATTCTCATACAGAGATAGTCATGCGAGCATGGACATATGCATATGCTATAGTGAGATAGCCAATTGCTAAGAGACTTATCAGGCATCCACAATTCTGATACAAGGATGGTTGTAAATGTGACTTGGGGGATTTGACATGAATGAGTGGGAAGCTCTGGCAAGCAATGGGAGAAATCTGGCATCCCAGACTCTGCGCTGGCATTCACGATAGGACATTTATGATATCAAATGGTTCCTATAGCTCCAAAATAATGCATCCGTGTTGACCTTTCCACTGAATAAACAATTATCAAAAGAAACTCAAACTTTAATCCCCCAGAATTCAGCAGGATTCAAGCAAAACATTGTCTTCCATGGAACAAGCTAGATGCACTTTTTACCAGCAAACAAAGCATAAGCATGCCATTCTATGCCACCAGTGTTGCCGGAATCCAAGTCAATGAATTTTGGATTGTGCTGTCAGGAACTGCTGTGTCTGGGCTTATGCCATTGGTATGGCAGAGTTCAGTGGTATAATCCAGTTCCAGTTTCCGTGTTGGAAGGGGAAGGGAAGGAGATTGTAAACTGGTTTGCTTCTCCCTTAAGTGATAGAGAAAGTCAGCACATAAAAAACCAATCAATGGAGTTATAAGAGAAGACCTTATAGAAGAATATCAATCACAACTGAATAAAAAATGGGCAAGTGTTTCTGTCTTTGCCTTTCCACACGGGCAGTCTCTCTGTTTGATTGGGCTATCTAGGAATCTGCCAAATAATTCATTGAGGGGTAAGGCATTGTGTCTGGCCAAGAAGAAAAGTCTTCAAAAGGTTGAAATGGTTAAGAATTCTAGATAGTCTGGGAGCACTGGAAAAGATGGGGGTACTCTGTCCCCAGAAAGAGGGTGCACATTTCCTTTTGGCATCACGGTGGTATAATAACTGCTTCACATGGAAGAAGCTCCTGGTTAGTCCAGTTAAAGGTGTTTTGGTAGCAGGGCTCAAAAAGTTCCCTCTCTGACCCTGCAGATCTCTGCTGCCACGTTAGATAATTCAGTGTTAGAAGGACCGATGATCTATCTTAGGATAAGGTAGCTTCGCATCAGAAACAGCTACTGGTCCAAGATTGATTGATTGTATTTATCCCCCCCCCTTCTAAGCTGTTTGCAAAATAAAAAAAGAAAAGTAGAGCCTGCCATTAAATCAATAGAGTGTAAAGCAAAAGGTACAAACTGAGTGGTTTCCCAACTTTTTTTTTTTAATGAACGGCGCAAGAAAGATGTCTGCAGATGCCCTCAAGATAGATTGGGACTGTTGAGAAACACTCTCTTTTAGGTATGGCTATAACACAGTATTAGTGGTCTGTGTGAAAAACTATCTATACTGTTGACATGACCATGTATCACTTCAGGAGTTATTAGTGTGAAAAATGATCTGAACCGATGACATGCCCAAGTATCACTGCAGGAGTTTATTAGTGCGACAAATACTGTGTGGTGATTGGGATAAAATTTCTGTGACCAAAGTGTGGTGGAGTTACGTCTTGTGTCCTCCTTCTGGTTGCCCTCCCCCTCTGATTCTCAGTCTTGGAATGGATGGCATTCACCCTGAGACCTCTGAGGGGCCGTGGCTCAGTGGTAGAGCCTCTGCTTGGCATGCAGAAGGAACTAGGTTCAATCCCCGGCATCTCCAGTTAAAGGGACCAGGCAAGTAGGTGACGTGAAAGACCTCTGCCTGAGACCCTGGAGAGCTGCTGCCGGTCTGAGTTGACAATACTGACTCTGATGGACCCAGGGTCTGATTCAGTATAAGGCAGCTTCATGTGTTCATGTGGTTTCTTTGGGGAGGGGCCATTGCTTAGTGGTAGAACATCTGCTTGGCATGCAGAAGGCCCTGGGTTCAATTCCCAGCATCCTCAGTTAAAGGGACTAGGGAAGTAGGACCAAGGGTCTGATGGACCAAGGGTCTGATTCAGTATAAGGCAGCTTCATGTGTTCATGCGTTCATTTCTACTGACATCTGTTTATGTACCACTGGAGACTGCTAAGGAATCCTCCTTGGCTCTAAGTTGGAGGGGCTTATATACTGTGTCACCACCCTCAAGATTCTTCCTGCCTCCTCCTTGTGAGGTCATCTCACCTTGCTCTGCCTCAGTTGTCCAGACAACTGTCTTGACACACTGGAGTGCTTTGTCTTCAGGGGTTTGGATGGATGCCAGGGCTGCTTCTGGCACTGACAGACAGCTGATGACCGTAGGCCTGTCTCCACACCCCTCCCCCACCTTGCTATTGAGATCAAGAAGAAGAAATAGAAGTTTTTATATCCAAATTTTCTCTACTTTTAAGGAGTCTCAAACCGGCTTATGATCACCTTCCCTTCCTCTCCCCACAACAGACACCTTGTGAGGTAGTTGAGGCTGAGAGTGTTCAAAAAGAACTGTGACTAGCCCAAGGTCACCCAGCTGGCTTCATGTGGAGGAGTGGGGAAACCTACCTGGTTCACCAGATTAGAGCACCGCTCATGCAGGAGTGGAGAGTCAAACCTGATTCTACAGATTAGAGTCCACCGCTCTTAACCACTACACCACACTGGCTCTCAACATGGTAAGGGCTCTTCCACCCAGCTTAGGGTTGCCAGGTCCCTCTGGGGTTTTTGGGGTGGAGCCTGAGGAGGGCAGGGTTTGGGGAAGGGACTTCGATACCATAGAGTCCAATTGCCAAGGCAGCCAATTTCTCCAGGTAGACTGACCTCTATCGGCTGGAGATCAGTTGTAATAGCAGGAGATCTCCAGCTAGTACCTGGAGGATAGCAACCCTAACTCAGCTGGTTTGTGGACTATAGATGTCAGGAATAGGAATGTAACCTGAGTTGATGGATTCCGCATGCAAAATTGAAAATGACATATTAATAGTGGAATCAGTGTGTCTGACTCAATTGTATACATTTTCAGAAGAGGTTCTGTGTGTTTTCTTATAGTGACATTTTTAATATGATGCCTGAAGACAGGTTTGTTACAGCAGTTTGCTCACATTTTCAAGGTTCCATCTTGAGGAAAGAATTTACCATGCTCATTTGATATATAATTCCAATAGCTATCCCATGACAACCAGGCATTTAGCCTCTCTCTCTCTCTCTCTCTCTCTCTCTCTCTCTCTCTCTCTCTCTCTCTCTCTCTCTCTCTCTCTTTGCTTGTTCTGAAGTTCAGGTGGTTTGGATGTTGTATAGCAGGGGTGGGGAACCTTTTTTCCACTAAGGGCCATTTGGATATTTATAACATTATTCGCGGGCCATACAAAATTAGCCGATGAAGCCCCAAGCAGGCAGCTGCCCCAGATGACCCCCCCCCCGGCATGGGCAAGCAGGCAGGCATCCAACCGGTGGCACATTCACCCACCTGGTGGCACAGGATGGTCTGTTGCACCAGCGGGTGTAGCCGTCCAGCCGCACGCCGGAGTTGCTTCTGCTCCGCATGGTCAGGGCTAGATTCTACAGCCGGCTCCTGCTCCCTCTGCCTGCAGGGGTGAAATGAGGACACACTGGCTAAGAACTCCCCCCGCCCCGGTGCATTCTCGCCCTGCCCCCTTTAACCCCTCCATTATCGCCACTTCCGCCCCCAGCCCTCTTGTAGTACAGAGGGAATACGTTTCTCCACGGCCCTGGTGGGAAAGGGTTAACACAGTTTCTTGGGCTGTCCTAGCAGCTCCATAGCTAAAGACTCTTCTGCAAGGGGGGAAAAGGTTCCTTTTCTCAGCAAAACAAACTCACATCCGCCTTGAATAGAGGCTATTCCTGGCCCCGGGAGGGGGCGGATCACCAGTCTTAGATCCTTCTGAGCTAGAGATCTGCCAGGACCCACGAAGGGTGAAACCAAATGACTCTGTGGGCCTTAAACAGCTCCCGGGCCTAATGTTCCCCACCCCTGTTGTATAGGATTGCCAGGTCCCCTGTCTTGATTGGCGGGAAGGTTTAGGGGATGGTTCTGGGATGTCACTTCCACCACGGCCGATTTAACACTCAAGCCCCCAAATTTGATTGTTTAGGGGGTTGAGTGCAAAAGCAGCCACTGCAATGCAGCGTTTCTGGAAGTAAAACCAGAAGTGATGTCATCGCATGTGCGCAGCCGCGCCGTGCACACGATCTCCGATTCAGAGCAGGTAGGTAGATTGGTGGTCAATTGCTTGCCAGAACCACCCACCTGGCAGCCCTAATGTTGTACCAAAGGGCTGAAACCTTCGCTCAGCTATGAAACAATCATCTCTCACCCTAATGTTCCTCTCCAGGAGCTTGTAAGGATAAAAAGCCTGATATCACCACCCTTTTAAAGCTGCACACCTTCTCAGCATTTCATGGAGGATGCTAGCAAGCCAAGGTCTTAAGGTTATGACTCAAGACAACTGACTCATTCCCCTTTAAAAAAATTTGTAGCAGCCAGTCTTACGAAGAGTTCTAGAGAATTTGGAAGTGTGCACAGTGTTTTGCGCCAGCATGGTGTAGTAGTTAAGAGCAGTAGTTTGGAGCCGTGGACTCTAATCTGGAGAACCAGGCTTGATTCCCCACTCCTCCACATGAGCGGCGGATGCTAATCTGGTAAACCGGGTTCATTTTCACACTCCTACACATGAAGCCAGCTGGGTGACCTTGGGCTAGTCACAACTCTCTCAGCCCCACCTACCTCACGAGGTGTCTGCTGTGGGGAGCGGAAGGGAAGGTGATTGTAAGCCGGTTTGATTCTGCCTTAAGTGGCAGAGAAAGTCGGCATAATAAAAACCAACTCTTCTTCTTCTTCTTCTTCTTCTTCTTCTTCTTCTTCTTCTTCTTCTTCTTCTTCTTCTTCTTCTTCTTCTTTTGGTGTCATTTTGGTTGGCCCTGTTATTACATGGCTTTTGTTTTTGGTTCTTGTCACTGGATCAGTTCTCGCATCCAGTTCTCAATAATCGAGAGGACGATGGCACATGTGAGCCAGTTCTTGTACATTTGGTAATAGGAAAGTGGATGTATAAAGCCGATCCAGGCTGAAAAGTTACATAAGTGAGACCGCGCAAATGTTAACCATCCATTGACAACTTCTAGCCGAATGTGTGAACTATTGAAAAATACTGTTTTTTAAATGATATGATATGCACATTCTGTCTGTAATGTTTGGCCTGGGATCTCGCTCGCATATGCGAGTTAGCCCTTTGCGCTGCCTGCCCTCTCACCGTATAACACACTCAAGCCAAATTTGTTCCCTGATATTAATTCTCATGTCTGGGACATTTTCTGCAAAAGCCTTTGCACCAATCAGTGTGTGCATGGAGCATTTGGCCCGCTCTTGCGTTTTACAAAGAAGATCAAAAAAATGGTTATGTCATTCTTTTAATAGATTTTACGCCAGTTTAATATCCTCAGGTGGAACGGTATAAATTATGGAGTTTATGATTGGCTTTTACCTGGGGTTAGGGCAGAAGCTATCAAAAACTTGAATACATCATAAAGAGATATTATTTCTGCGACTGTAAAATTTATGACACAGATCATAAGAAACTCAGATAAGTTTATGTGATTAAGCGCTGCTTTAACAAGGGTGCCATTACCGTTAATGACTCTGGTCAGAGCCTCAGTAAGATTTCAGCTGTGGGGGAAATAAAAGGCTAAGCAATTCTATATTTTGACTATTCCTGTGGCAAGTGACATGCTTTTGTGAGTGTGTGTATACACCCATTATTCAAAGCACATCATTTAGTTCCTACATTAAGAGGTGCCAGGACTTGAAAGGGCCCTGAACTGATTAATTGAGGAAAATTAACAGGGAGTTATCCCGTATGCTATCAAATAGGGTTTTCAACCTCCAGGTACCAGCTGGAGATCTTCTGCCATTACAACTGATCTCCAGCCGACAGAGATCAGTTCAACTGGAGAAAGTGGCTTCTTTGCCAGTTGGACTCTATGACATTGAAGTCCCTCCCCTCCCCTCCCCAAGCCCACCCTCCTCAGGCTCGGCCCCAAAACCTCCCGCGGGTGGCTAAGAGGTACCTGGCAACCCTAGATAGCTCTGACTGTAAGAACATAAGAGGTGCTTGCTGGATCAGACAAATGGTCCATCTAGCCAGAACTCTGGCCAGCCAAATAGAGCGCAGAGGTTTCCCTGATGTTGTGTCAGACCTTTACTTCCTCTGAATATGATCATCATGGCGAATAACCATTGATGGATACGGTTGCCAACCTCCAGGTGGTGGCTGGAGATCTCCCGCTATTATAACTGATCGCCAGGTGACAGTAGGGGTTAGGGTTGCCAACTCCAGGTTGGGAAATGTCTGGAGATTTTGGGGGTGGAGCCTGAGGAAGGCGGGGTTAGGGGAAGGGCGGGGTTAGGGGAAGGGCGGGATGCCAATGGGGTTTAATCCTATACAGTCCTCCTTCCAAAGTGGCCATTTCCCCCAGGTAAGATGATCTCTGTTGCAAGGAGATCAGTTGTAATCCCAGGAGGTACCCAGCAAGGAAAGCTCCTTGTACCATCAAAGTCGGTCAGGTGATAAGCCCTGTCCCCCGTAAGAACCTGTGGATCAGTATTCCTCCCAGAGCAACTAAGAAATTTACTCATTTGGGCGTTTTGGCCCTTGCCCTGAAACACTCTTAATGAAATAGGAGCTGGGTTGGTAGGGTGCCATGTCCCTTGTCACCACTGGTGGGCGGTTTTGGGGCAGAGCCCAAGGAGGGCGGGGTTTGGGGAGGGACTTCAATGCCATAGATCCAATTGCCATTTTCTCCAGGTGGTCTGATCTCTATCGGCTGGAGATCAGTTGTAATAGCAGGAGATCTCCAGCTAGTACCTGGAGGTTGGCAACCCTATGGGTTGGACAGGTGCCTGGCATCTATCTTTAGACCTGTTTCGTTTACTTTAACCTCTAGAGCGCTAGGACTTTTCAGCCATTGTTGAATTGCCACAATTAATCTGCATGTGAATAAAACACACACAGAAACGTGCCCCGTAAGCAGTTCTCCCTGGCCGCGCAGTTCCTAGTTATGTGGGTTTGTACCGAATTCTCCCAGTAAAGCTTGCCAATATGGAATGAGCGCAGACAGGTGTGAGATTACAGCGGCAATAAAACCTGGAACTGAGCGCTTATTGTTGAATTTGTAGCAGGCGGTTGGCTTGATTTATACAACGTGGGCCGTGAAAAAAAAAAGGAGAGAGATAACGTAAGTCAGCATCTTTACTCCGAAGCACTTGTGGTTGAGTGAGTTGCAGTAGGTCACTGCAAACTGCTGAATTAATTCTTGCTCGCATCTGGCATCGCGCTGGTGCGGCATAACTTAATGCCGCCGAGCTTCTCTGCGGAGACACCCTTTGGGGCAAGGGAAAAAACCAGTCAGCTGGAGCCGATGCCACTTATGCTATATAATCTTTGTTGTAAGTACCACAAGAATAGCAAGCATATGGCGCTTCCCAGGGTGAAAAGGCAGTGTGCTTGTTGTGAGCGCGGCTGTGGTTTCTGAAATAATTAAGCCTTTGAAATATCCAGATCTGGAATTAGAAGTGATTTTGGAAGGATGCATTACAAAGCTTGGAAGAGGAAGCGCAATGCTTTTGAGTAATATGGGGACCAAGAAGACCCACTTATGGCTTAGTCCGATGCATATTGTTGCCAACCTCCAGGTAACAGCTGGCGATCTCCTGCTATTACAACTGATCTCTAGCCGATAGAGATCAGTTCACCTGGATAATATGGCCGCTTTGGCAATTGGACTCTATAGCATTGAAGTCCCTCCCCTCCCCAAACCCCATCCTCCTCAGGCTCTGCCCCCCAAATCTCCCACCGGTGATGAAGAGGAACCTGGCAACCCTACCAATGCATGTGTATTTGGAGGAAACCCCTCTGAGTTCAGTGGGGCACACAGGATTGCATCCTTGCCCAGATGAGGGATAACATAGTTTAAAAAAAAAACAAAAAAACTTGTTTAGGATTAAAGTGGTTGTGGTTTAGTGTTAGATACAACAGATGGAAGAACCATGAAGCCAATCCTACAATAATTTCTAATAGGATTCTCTCTCACAAATTTTGATACTGCTTTATTACAACTTTAGAGGTTCTGAATTTATTCTGGGGATGGCAAAATCAACAACAGCTTTGGCCCCACTTCTATAAACATTGACCATGTTAAAACAGTAGTTATAGATATATTGGCTGCTTTCTTGGGACCTAAAAGTGTCCCTCTGCAATCCTTTTCCAAAGGCTCCCCCCTCCCCTAAGAATTGCAGGGGAAGGAAGATGGCATGATGTAGCCCGATCTCATCAGATCTCGGAAACTAAGCAGGGTTTGATGCTTGGATGGGAGAGCACTGGACAGAAAAAATCAATGGCAGACTACCTCTGCTTCTCACTGCTTTGAAAGCCCCTTGCTGGGGTTGCCATAGGTCAGTTGCAACTTGACAGCTTGGTGGAATGGCGGTGGTTTGGAGCGGTGGAGTCTGATCTGGAGAACCGGGTTTGATTCCCCACTCCTCCACATGAGCGGCGGAGGCTAATCTGGTGAACTGGATTTGTTTCCCCACTCCTACACATGGAGCCAGCTGGGTGACCTTGGGCTAGTCACACTCTCTCAGCCCCACCCACCTCACAGGGTGTCTGTCATGGGGAGGGGAAGGGAAGGTGATTGTGAGCTGGTTTGAGTCTTCCTTAAGTGGTGAAGAAAGTTGACATATAAAAACCAACTCTTCTTCTTTTTTGTAGGTAGGTAGGTAGGTAGGTAGGTAGGTAAGAAGTGTTTTGAAGGAGGATTCCAACGCAGGGGGAGATAGGAAGATTTAACTTTCTCCCAGTGCCCCATTTTCCTGCCTAAAACTACCACTCCGAGGCTGTTCTTACATCTACTGGAGAACGCATAAGGATATTCTCTCGATTGGGGGCGAAAGCAGCTTTGGGCCGTGGTGGTGATTTGGGGCTAATTAGATGCTTTACTCCTTGTACATATGCTACAACAGTTGGAGGGGAGGGGGAACTATGCTTACTGGCTCGGCCTCAGCCTCCACGCTTTCTTCTGCCCCCAAGAAGGAGAGGTAAAAACAGTGATGTAGTGGTATTGAACACATGAACACATGAATCTGCCTTCTACTGAATCAGACCCTGGGTCCATCCAAGTCAGTATGGTCTACTCAGACGAGCAGTGGCTCTGCAGGGTCTCAGGCAGAGGTCTTTCACATCACCTACTTGCCTAGACCTTTGAATGGAGATGCCGGGGATTGAACCTGGGACCTTCTGCACGCCAAACAGATGCTCTACCACTGAACCACAGCTCTGCTCTGTTTTAGAAATGATTCAACCTCAGCCAGAACCCCGCTTTCCAGACCCAGAATCCAGCTTGGGCAGTCTTTGGCAACATCCCTTGCTCAAACGGAGGAAGCTAGAGGAAAGAGTAATCGATACTCGCGTGTTTGCAGCATGCGTAATTCTTATTATATTGTTTATGAGATTGTAAAGATCTGCGTATACCTTCTGCCTGGGATAGTTTAGACATGCAATAATATGTAAGCCCTTGGCTTAGTAGTGATTCTTTGCTTGCCTCATAAAAGCGCATCCTCGGCTCTCAATTAGCTTGGGTTGTGCTGAGAAGAGGCGGTTGCCTTGGCTCACGAGTAACTCTTAATTCCAAGGACAAGGAGTTAGTTACGTTCCTCAACGGGCAGTGGAATTTTCCTCCTCCTTTGTAAACCATACTTAACATTTCTGACACCTGGGGTGCCGCTCCAGCAGGAAATTTGCCGTCCATGTAATAATAGGGTGTTTCAATTTCATGAGTTACACAATTGCCTTCTGCTGGCTGACCATGCTGAAGGGCAAAATGCTGTGCAAAACACTGACCTGATGCATTGAAAAATAAATCCGATGAATTAAACACAAAAGTTTCCTTACCATTTCCCTAGTATTTTTATATAACATAAGCATTAATTAAACCCATTGTTTCAGGCTTCCGTACAGTGATGTGTTTGGTGTGACTGACAAGATATTGTCTGTGGGATTGTGAGACAGCCATATGTTTAGGGTTGCCAGGTTTTGGGGATGGAGCCTGAGGAGAAGAAGAAGAGTTGGTTTTTATATGCCAACTTTCTCTACCACTTAAGGGAGACTCAAACCAGCTTACAATTACCTTCCCTTCTCCTCCCCACAACAGACACCCTGTGAGGTAGGTGAAGCTGAGAGAATGTGACTTTCTCAAGGTCACCCAGTTGGCTTTGTGTGTAGGAGTGGGGAAACCAGCCCAGTTCACCAGATTAGCCTCCGCCGCTCATGTGGAGGAGAGGGGAATCAAACTCGGTTCTCCAGATCAGACTCCACCGCTCCAAACCACTGCTCTTAACCACTACACCATGCTGGCTGGAGGATGAGGTTTGGGGAGAGAAGGGACTTCAATGCCATAGAGTCCAATTGCCAAAGCGGCCATAATATCATAAAAGAGCATCGGAAAGCTTACTTCCAACTATTGGTCAGTCTTGATGTTTCTATAATATGTGATGTATAATTGTTTATTGCTCTGTCTGTGAATATGTGTTATTGACATATACTTTTTGGTTGTGGTACTTTTTGATATATACATACATTGCACTTGTTTGGCTTATGCTGTTCAATTGTAGTTTGCTGATTCTGTAGCATAAGGGTATTCCAGTTTTGTACCAGATTATTCATATTGCCTAATCTGTTGATTGGGAGAAATTATTTGTATGGCAGTTGACATCATGTTTTATATCATAAAAGAGCATCAGAAAGCTTACTTCCAACTAGTATTGACTTGAGAGTCAATATATCTAATTCTCAACTTGGCCCCATCTGTGGATACTTAAATCTAGAGGCTGAAGCCATGAGCAGAATGTGTGTGAGTGTGTGTGTGTGTGTCCCAGGTTGGCCGGTAGAAGGAAGCAGGAGAAGGGGAGAGGTTATGGGAGCTTTCAGGGAAGGGAGACAGGAAATAGTGAGGGAGGGGAAGATCAGATGCCCCCACAAGTCCTAGCAGATCCCCCGCTTCTCTCTGTGTGTGGGCTATGTGTATTTTGCATGCATGCATTCATATTTTGCATCCATTTATTTTTGCAGGGGAACATTTGAGAATTTGCCCTCAGGAATATACATGCTGCACATCAGAAATGGAAGACAAGCTGAGCCAGCAAAGCAAATTGGAATTTGAGAATTTCGTGGATGAGACGAGTCATTTTGTGCGCACAACCTTTGTGTCCAGGCACAAGAAATTTGATGGTGAGTGGCATGCTTTTCTCTTACTTTTTAGAGTAAAAAATGTATGGCCTTCAGCGTCTTACCATGTTGTTGAGTACTTCCGCTTCGGATGGTAGTTGAGAGATTAAAAACATCAGTTCTCCTTCATGCTTTCAAACAAACAAACAAAATTCCCCCGAACATACAAAGCTGGCATTTTGGAGAGAAGGCTAGGCTCCATCCCTGCTCCCTGACATGCGGGTTTTGTGTTTGCATTGAGGTTATTTTTTATGCTGAAAAAAACATTGAAAAAATCTGGTCTCGCACCTCTAGCTTGAAGCGGTACGGTTGATCAACAGATACACCAAGTGTGATTCCCGACCATGTTCAATAGATGCACCAATTGAAATTGCTCATAGGTCCATCGAGTTTATCGTGTGCAATAGGTACACCCCGTGAGAATGCTTGTCAGGTGCAAGAGGTGTACAAAGAGAGATGACTTATCACAAATGGAGCACTAGCTGCAGAGCACGCAGGGTATGCTCTTTGTACCATCTGGGCCTCCCCATTCCAAAGATTCTACCTGCTTATTGTAAATTTTTAACTGTTCCCAAATACAGAGTGCTTTTCTCCAAGGCCAGATTAAATGCACTGCCATTGGGAGAGTTAGCAGGCAGATTTTCAGGGGTACCGTTTTCATAGCGACTTTGTGATTGTGGATCAGGGAGCCTGGACGCCGTTTGGCTTTTTTTTTTTTTTTTTTTTTGTTGATTGTAAAAAGCATGATCTCGCTAGAGGCAAATGGATAACAATATACATTCAGAGGTGGGGACCTGCCCTAAAGCAAGATATAGTTGCAAAGTTAGTGGCTGATACTGATCCAAATGTAACTGTCGCCGTGGCAAAAATGTTACCTATGGTTTTTAATGATACCTCCTTTTGACTGTACTGTTTAGATATTATATTTTTGTATGTTTGGTTATTTATGTATTATGGAATGTACTGAATGTTTTGCTCATGACCTGTTGGTCCACCAGCATAAAGAATGGAATAAAGGAAGAAGGCAAAGCGAGATTACTTTTCATATGCAACAGTGCCAAGTTGATGCTGTGCAGTAGGCCCACCAAGGGCAACAGGAGCGCCAAGTGAGATTGCTTATCATGTGCTTTTGTTTGAAGGTTCAGGCAATGAATCTGTTATATGTGCTCTCGTATCCTTTCCTCCACAGCCAATGGTTCATTGTAAGAGACCACTTATACAGAAGAAATGTTAATTGCATTTTCAAGGCAATTACTAGTGAGGCCTTGGCCAGAATCCCTTGAACTATCACATTCAGTTGTTGCCCAGATAGGACAGGAACTTTCTTTAAAGCTGGCATCCCTGATCTGCAATTATTGCTTTTTAATTACATTGCTGTGAAGGGCTAGACTTTGGAAGGCCTGAAGACTTGTCTGCTGTTTAAAAGAGCGAAAGGGAGAAAGATTAGATCTCCCTCGCTTGACGTCTGATCTCTTTCCCCCCTAATTTAAAATAAATGTTTTCATTGCAAAGTTTACTTTTGCAAAATAAACCACGGACGTCCCCTGAAGCTTGGTTATCGCTCAACTCACAGCCTAGCCTGCTTTTTACCCTGGATACTACTGATATCCCGTACGAAGAGAAATGTTCCGTATATCTTCTTGTTGTAGACTGCCCAGATGGCAGCAATCCATGACAAGAATCCTCCCCCCTCCCTTACAGCAACCCCCACTAAGGTGGTCTTCAGAACAGGCCCTCAGTAATGAGTAGTACATGACATTTAAGGCAGAGCATGTATTATCACCGCAGGGGTGCTCCTAGCCGTGGCCTTCCCATTGCAAGAGATTTCCCCTTTGGCCTATAGCATTTATAAATATTCACTGTGAGACTCACCATATGCTGATTTTCCATGCCTTTTTGGAGTCTATGGAAAAGATGATGTGACATCTCAAGGAGGGGCTGCAGTGTGTTTCCCCCCTCCTTCCATCAAAAGCGATGAGCTTATTGTGGGTATTTTCATGCTCTCCTTCAGAACATATGTTGAAATCATGTAGGAGGTCCTCGAAGAATCCAAATATCAAAGGGCCTTTACTCTTGCGCGTTTCAATGCCTTACCTTCAGCTCTCCTGGAAGGCAGGTATCCCTTTCCTGGAAGGCAGGTATCCCTTTCATCAACGATTATGCTCATGCAAAACAGGAAAAGTGGAAACAATAGAACATGCTGCAATGTCCCTTCTACAACGACATACGATCGCAGTACATTCTCCCCATATTGTCATCCTTTCCTGGGAGATCGGAAGAAGCTAAAGTTTCCCTTCTCTTGGCAGACTCCTCTTGGGAGATAACCACTCAAGTAGCCAAGTTTTGCCTCCAGTCTAGTGGGATTTGTAAATGGCTGATTGAAAACCTTTCCCCATAGAAGATCTTTCCTCCTCTTCTTCAAATCATCCCTCCCAGAACCATCAACTTTTATTATTTTAACCTAACTTAGATTTTTATTCAGAGCTGATATTGTATCGAAATAAAATTTGATTGATTGATGTGACATCTCAAAGAGGGGCTGCAGTGTGTTTCCCCCCTCCTTCAATCAAAGGAGATGAGCTCATTGTGGGTATTTTCATGCTCTCCTTCAGAACATATGTTGAAATCATGTAGGAGGTTGACATTCTGTCGATTCATGGAAGGAATTGTGCTGTCCAAATCCGTATTGAAACCTTTTTGTGTGGTTATCCTAGGGTTGCCAGGTTGCTCAGATTGGCGGGCAATTGCCCATCAATCCAGTGCCCGCCTTGGAAGCAGGAATCATGTGTGCATGCGGCCGCGCCAACGCAATCGTATCACTTCTGGTTTACACCAGGAAGCGCCGCATCGCATCAGGCCTTTTACCACTCAAACTCCCAGTATGAGGGTAAAAGCCCCGTTGCGATGCTGCGCATCCGGGTGTAAACAGGAAGTGATGCAATCACAATGTGGCCACGCGCATGCGATCCCTGCCTCAGCTCCATCCCAAAAACCTCCCGCCGGAGCCAGGGGGGGACCTGGCAACCCTAGGTTATCCATTAAGGTGTGTTAGAGAGGGCTTGTTCGGAGAATAGCTAGCAAACTGGAACAAAGAAGCCAAAGGTATGCACTTGGCACTCGAAAGAGCTCTTCTGTTGGTGGAAGGGAGCTCAAATGATCACTGAGGTTTGCCGCTGAGAGGTCTTGTGTTTGATTTACCAGCATCTCTTTTATGTTTTCCTAGAAAACGTTGGCATTATGATGAATGTTGGGGCAGCGTTGCTGCTTTTTCTAAAAGTAGAGCTTGTCATATAAAAGTCACCAGAGCGGTGTTTTCCTTCTTTTCAAAGCCCAAAGGCAAATGTTTACTATTGTTAGTATGCAAGAACGTGAAATGTTTATTTGCTGTGCTGGGACAGCTTCATTGTCAAAGGGGGCTGCTGCATTGTCTCCTCTCTGCCTTGAGATCTGGGGAGAGGGCATGAGGAATTTCCACACGACTGACTTCTTTCCATTCTTATTGTCACAGCTCCAAAGGTTCACCACTAGTTGGTAAGCTTAACCCTCAAGGACTCTTATAAGGCTCCCTGGCTCCAGCATTTTTAACATAAGCTATCACTTGAAAATTTGAAGGTGGAAGACCTTTACTGTTCTGTAGATCTATGTAAAAAAACAAACAAACATGTGGCCAAATTGATCTATGCTAGAGATAAGAGCAGAAATCCCATTCATGTTGGCTTTCATGGCAGTCGTAGCAGGTATATGAACAAAAGGGAGAAGCAGTAGGAGAGATAGGTAAGGGAAACTCTTTAGCTAAAGAGATTACACCTGTCTAGGCACAATTCTAGTTTGCTTCCCTTGTGAAAATGTATTTCAGTGATACAGACCTCTGGCCAGAGGAACAGTTCCTTTATTTGGGAGTTCCTCTCTCAGAGCTGCTAGTCTTCTCAACATTACAGGATAGGGGAGGCCTTGTCACTCCCATGGCTGGAAGGTGGCATGCTACAGTGGGAAGCCATCAAAAGGCCAATCCTTCCACACAGGGCAGGGCCATCCGGAGATCAGTTCTTCATGGGTGAATCCATAAAATCCAGCTGCCTTTACTGGGAAAAGATACAAGGAGTGCAAGACTTTAGGAACCCCACAGCAATGCCTGTCACTGCTGTTCTTTATACTGAAAGCCAGCAGGTGGAAAGAATGTCCAGCAGGTGTACCCTCTGTGGAAGGGATGTTTGCTGGCCAAGACTGCAGTTGGTGTGAAAGTCTACTCCTGAGTTGAGTGCCTGAGAAGCCTGACTTGTACTTCTGTTTCCTCTGGCATTTCCTCCATGCCATCATTACCTATGTTTTCCTTTGGTCTACTTATGTGTTCATTGGTCCTTCCCATGTAGGGTGGCCAACCTCCAGGTGACTATATATATCAATGTCATTGGTATATACAATGATATGTGATTCTTGAATGTGAATACATTTCTTGGCACTATTGATAATAGCCTGAATTGCTGTTATTTTTCCAAACTTACGTGGTCAGCAGTTCTTTCCCTTTATTTTTGATTTGTATAACCTCCAGGTGATGGCTGGAGATCTCCCGTTATTACAACTGATCTCCAGCCGATATAGATCAGTTCCCCTGGAGAAAATGGCCACTTTGGCAATTGGATTCTATGGCATTGAAGTCCCTCCCCTCCCCAAACGCTGCCCTCCTCAGGCTCCACCCCAAAAATCTCCAGGTATTTCCCAACCCAGAGCTGGCAACCCTATTCCCATGTGGATCGAGGTACACAACTGGTTTTCAAGAGCCCTCCTTGGTCATTTAGTTGTAACATGATGAACAATCCATGGAGCAGATCCAGTAAGCTTTTTCCCTGGTGAAAAAGGGAGGAGCTCTTAGGCCATGCCAAAAAGGCTACATTGGGGATCACGGGGCCCACATGGATAAAAGCCAGGTGGGATGGGGACTATAGTTAGGAGGGGAATTTTCTGAGACTGAGTGAAAAGGCTGGCTGGATCCAATACCATTTTTTTCAGCAGTGACCTGCAGGTTAACATCCTTTTGGCCTCTTCAAGAGCCCTGTGGTGCAGAGTGGTAAGCTGCAGTACTGCAGTCCAAACTCTGCTCCCTACCTGAGTTCAGTCCCAACGGAAGTTGGTTTCAGGTAGCAGGTTCAAGGGTGACTCAGCCTTCCATCCTTCTGAGGTCGGTAAAACGAGGACCCAGCTTGCTGGGGGTAAAGGGAAGATGACTGGGCAAGGCACTGGCAAACCACCCCGTAAACAAAGTCTGTCTAGTAAACATCAGGATGTGACATCACCCCATGGGTCAGGAGTGACCCGGTGCTTGCACAGGGGACTTCCTTTACCTTTTACATTTGGCCTCTTTAGCTGTCGAGCAGATTAACCGGGTTCTAATCTGGCATTCCATAACAGTGACATATCTTCCCTTGATGGAGAGCTGATTCGAGGGTAGAAAATTCAACTGGTTTTTCCCCCTTTCCCTGCTGTTGCATTCATGTTCCTCACCTAGGCATGAAAAAGGTTAATTCCCATCCCTTCAGAAGCTTCAAAAGAAGAAGAGGATTCTCCCCGCTCCCCCATGCACCCATTTTCTTTTGCTCTTTCACCTGATTTCCTCCACCATTCCTTGCAGAGACCTTTCTTTCTCTGCCACATAATGCAGGTGTGGAGAGCAGGTGAAAGGCCAGAGGAACTCGGAAGGGGGGGCAGAATGCACCAGCTTACTGCAGCCGCTCTTGGCTTTAGAGCTTTTAGAGGGAGAGGGATGAACTCCGGCTTGACAGCTGGCAACCCGTCTTGCACAGTGACTCATGACCGGAGACCTGTTTAGCCTCCCAATCACATCAAGTGCTTTCCAAATGCAAATTCTGTCAGTGTTTCTAGTAAGAAGCACTGAGGCACACAATTGGATATTTTTTCCCCTCCCCTCCCTGGAAACATTTGCGGGAGAGAAAACACATTACCGTTACCCTCGCAGCAGATACACTTTGCATTTAACGTCGTGTCTGGACAGGGCAAAGTTTTCTGGCAGGTTGAAGGAGGTGACCCTTCCAGGAATGGACAGACAAGCTCGTTTTCAATGCCTGGACCCCCCAAGAGGTACATCTCAGAGCAGCTTAAAATACGTTGTCTTCCCACCGTTGTCGTAATACTGTCATCTTATTATCACCAATTCCCCCGCACGTTGGCTTTGCTGAGCAGCTGTTTTGCGGCCAAGCCAATTTCTTTTTTAAGTATTGCTCCATCAGCAGCTGAAACCAAGCCCTCCAGAAGGGGGTATTGCCATGAATGTTAAGCAGCAGGCGGTATCTCTTCGGTGACATTTTGTAACTAATCCTCTGAAAAGACTACAGGCAAATGGCAATGAGATTTGGGGTTGTTTAAAGGGAAAAACAATTAAAGGGAAGCTGCTTACAGTCTTATTTCATGACAGTAAGTCAGAAATCCTCTGCTTCTGTGGCAAAGTGACTCACTTTTCACTGGGACCACACAAATGATACTGTCGCGTGCAGGACTTTGGAAATGTTGTGAACCTGCATGTGGAAAACAAGAGGGACTAGCGGTGGACTCTGGAGAACTGGGTTTGATTCCCCACACCTCCACATATAAAAACCAGTTGTTGTTCTTCTTCTCCTCCTCCCCCTCCCCTTCCTCCTCTCCCTATAGGCTCAAATTTGCCTGTCAATGCAATGGCGCAGGGAGTAACACTAAACCCTGACTCACAGAGTTGTGGGTTTGAGACCCCTGGCCAACCTAAGACCCTTCAGTAAGCGCTGCCCTTTTCTATTTAATGTTGTGCTTACAGCCATCAGTATACACACGGGGTGGTGGTTGGGTTCAACATTAATAATGCAGCTATGCTATTTTATCTTTCCCATTTCATACTGTTATCTATAGGTGTGGGTCAGCTAGAAAGAAAAATAAATATAAATAGAGAACTTACAGAAGAGGGAATGTGTATAGGTTTATCGGTTTAAGGGTTTAAAAGGCATTTTATTCATGCCCACCTGCCGTCTAAATGCTTCTAATGGTATCATCATAGTCTATCCGTCGAAGTCAGGGAGATCAAACTTCATTTAAAACAAAGATATATGGCCATTCACTGTCCAAATGTTACACAGGCTCTGGTCTCAAAGGCATAGACAACGTCACATTATTTAGAGGGAGAGGCAGTAAAAGCCCTATAAAACCTGTTTGATTTACAGTTCTTTGATCGTTTCTCTTAGAAATAACCAAATGACAAAAAAAAAATAAAAACTCAGAAAAGGCACAATACAATGACACCTCGTATTCATTCAGATATCTGTGGAAATAGAGGCTACCTTTAGAAAGAAATAGCTATTCTCATTTTACAAGTCTATGCACCGCCTGCAAAGGTGGAATGGGTGGCAACTGGAGACTGAACTTTTTTCACTAGTGGTACTTCACCTGTTCAATGTCCTTCCCCTTGAGGCTAAGTTGAGAATACTTAAGTTTTACAAAATAGTAATAACATCAAATACATGTTCACAATTTAATTGAACCTTTGATGTTACTACTATTTTGTAAAACTGTGGAGTAGCTACAAATGATTAGATAAACACTTTGTAACCTCTGGTGTTTTGCCCATTTTTTTTCTCTGGGCGAAAACTTATGGGAGGTTTTGCCTTGGATTTGCTACTCTCTAAATGCACATTTTCTCCAGCCAAATTCTCAAAACTCAAAAATAAGCCCCCATGCAGAGTTTTGAGAATTCAGATGGGGAAAATGTGCATCTAGAGAGTGGCAAATTCAAGGCAAAACCTCCCATGCATTTTCGCCCTCTGTCTCCTATCAGAACTTTCTCCCCCCTCTTTTTATCTGATACCTATCTTACTTTTTTTTTTTGTTGGTGCCAGGCCAAAACATTTCTTTTTGCCTTGGCTTTTCACAAGGACTTTGAGCTTTTTCATTGTTTTGTCAATCTGCTTCTAGCCGAAGAACTGTTATGGAGTAAGGTTGCCTGCTCTGGGTTGGGGAATACCTGGAGATTTTGGGGGTGGAGCCTGAGAAGGGCGGGGTTTGGAGAGGGGAGGGACTTCAATGCCACAGAGTCCAATTGCCACAGTGGCCATTTTCTCCAGGTGAACTGATCTCTGTCGCCTGGAGGTCGGTTGTAATAGCGGGAGATCTCCAGCCACCACCTGGAGGTTGGCTACCCAGGTTACAACCCAATCCATGGCTGGTAGGGTCACAGAAGCACAGATGTGCACAAACGATGTAAGAATTCGCATCATCTAGTATTAGTTACTCTCTTCCAAAGCGGCATCCTGTTATCACTCTTCCTCAAAGGTAGACAGTAAATCTCTCTGGGAGAAATGTTCATGCAGGATTAATTTATCGCTACGGCTCTGGTCGTAAATGCCCGCCTACTAACTCGATGACTACCCTTGCAAATGATAATCTGAAGCTCTGAAGGAGTCCTCGCAGATCAAACACTGCAGGCAGACGTTTCTCCTCCTCGCCGACGCGGCGTTTCCAATGAAAAGCGCCTTGTTCATTATCTCAGCGGATTACCTATTCCTCAGTGGTCATAGAATGTTGTTTAAGTGACAGAAGGGACACAAAATGTTGGGGACAGAGAACCAGGGGAGAAAAGCAGAGAAGCTCAACAGTGAGGAGGAAATTAGGTTTTTTTAAAAAAACCAGATAGAGAGGGCATCGGAAAGAAGAGGAAACGTGGACACAGAACAGGATTGAGATGGCATTGGATTTTCTGTCAGAGACTGTTGTGTGACAAGCAAAAACCATAGCACTGTGGTCGGGTTGCCAACCTCCGGGTACTTCAAGTCAATCCAAGAAAAACAGCACAAGGCTCGTAACTTACAAAAATGCAATACTGTAATACGAATTACTACAAACTATTACAAAGACACCAAACAGATTACGAGTAACAAACTGTGCCGATTAATACATGGCAGCAAAATATTCAACAAGGGAATTCTAAAGGTTACAATCACCTAACAATATGAACATGAAAAGAACATGAAAAGATGGAAAATAGATGATCAGCACCAAAAAGGTTCAAATACTTTCCTTCAGAAAAAATGCCATAGAGTTAGGGTTGCCAACCTCCAGGTACTAGCTGGAGATCTCCTACTATTACAACTGATCTCCAGCTGATAAAGATCGATTCCCCTGGACAAAATGGCCACTTTGGCAATTGGGCTCTATGGCACTGAAGTTCCCCTTCCCCAAACCCCACCCTACTCAGGCTCTGCCCCAAAAACCTCCTGCCAGTGGTGACAAGGGACCTGGCAACCCTACACTATGGTCATGAAACAACACTGGCTTGATAGGTCCATTTCCACCTGTGTTTATTCACTGTTATTCGGTGGGATTTGTGTCCCAAAGAAATATTGCCACTCTGCCACTTCTCAACAGTAGTATGGGCCCATAGCTGCTACCATAAACGTATTAAACTCCGTACAGCAAAAATGGAGTTTGTGACCCTTTTCACGATGAACATATTTTGATGCATCATGGACTGTTAACTGTTGCGTTTCACGGCCCGTCGAGCTCATTTTGCCTCTATGCACCTGCGTCTGGTCATTTATTTATTGAAGAGATTCATGTGTAGCAGAAAATTCTGTGGCAATGTTCAATTAAAAAGGGGGGGAACACAAGGGTAATCCAAGTAATGAAAGCAGGGCTATAACATCAGTAAAAACAGCAGTCTGCAGCATTAAAACAATAGCAGCACAATAAAGCATTCAGAAGGGCAAAGTTAGGGAAACACAGCATCAGCCTAGAGTATCCTTGACAAGTGCTTGTCCAGCCTCTGCTTAAAGACTGCCAGTGAGGGGGAGCTCACCACCTCCCTTGGTAGCTGATTCCACTGTCGAACCACTCTTACTGTAAAAAAATAATAATCCCTAATATCCAGCTGGTATCTTTCCTCCTGCAATTTAAAACCATTTTGTCAACAGACGATGCCGCACTATTTTTTTGGGGGGGGGGTTGTTATTAGGTTACCTAGTACCTAGGGGCCATGACTCAGTGGTAGAGCATCTGCTTGACATGCAGAAGGGCCCTAGGTTCAATCCTCAGCATCTCCAGTTAGGCTAGTCAAGTAGGTGATGTGAAAGACCTCTGCAGGAGACCCTGGAGAGCCGTTGCCGGTCTGAGTAGACAATACTGACTTCGATGGACCAAGGGTCTGATTCAGTATAAGGCAGCTTCACTTCTGTTCTGATCATACTTGGTCTGATCTATGACTCATAGTGTTGCCAACCTCCAGGTGGCACCTGGACATCTCCCACTGTTACAATTGATCTCCAGACTACAGAGATCAGTTCCCCTGGAGAAAATGGCTGCTTTAGAGGGTGGAATGTATGGCATTATAAAAACATAAGACCATAAGAAAGGCCATGCTGGATCAGACCAAGGTCCATCAAGTCCAGCAGTCTGTTCCCACAGCGACCAGCCACTGCTGAGGTCCCTCCCCAAACTCCGACCTCCCGAAGCTCCACCCCCAAAATCTCCAGGTATTTCCTAGCCCAGAGCTGGCAACCCTATCTATGAGTGAATGCAAGCATGGGACTGGAATTGATTAATGGTGAAAAGCAACGACAAGAAAGGATTGCAATGTCTTAGGCATTGAGTTTGTTAGATTAATCTATCAAAAACTTCTTGATTGCTTAAAAAGGTCTGCTGATTGGGAAGCAGGTTTTTTAAAAAGTTAATTATGCCAAGCAGATGCTCTACCACTGAGCCACAGCCCCTCCCTATATGTAGTAGACATCAGTAGACATATAGATCTACTTCCTATATGAATTAGCAGTTTCAATGAGTGGGGGGGGGTTGGTTAAAATAATTTCAAATCCTTTTAAAGAACCAAACACGTCTATTTTTTTACAGTTAAATATTTATGAAGCTTCTAATCTGAAAAGATTGAAGTCAGGAATGGGGGAGCCCTTTTGAGCGTGATCATCTGCCCCCAGAGCCTACCAAAGAGCCTACCTATGTCATAGTCCCGCTGTACACTGCATTGGTCAGGCCGTACCTGAGGTATTGTGTGCAGTTCTGGAGGCCTCACTTAAAAAAAGGATGTGGACAGAATCGAGCGGGTGCAGAGGAGAGTGACGAGGATGATCAGGGGCCTGGAGACCAAGCCCTACGAGGAAAGGCTGAGGGAGTTGGGAATGTTCAGTCTGGAGAAGAGGAAATTGAGGGGGGACATGATTGCTCTCTTTAAGTATTTGAAGGGCTGACCCTTGGAGGAGGGCAGGAAGCTGTCCTGTTGGCAGCAGAGGATAGGACTCGCAATAATGGGCTTAAATTGCGGGAGGAAAGGTACCAGCTCGATATTAGGATTTTTTTTTACAGTAAGAGTTCTTCGACAGTGGAATCGGCTACCTAGAGAGGTGGTGAGCTCCCCCTCACTGGCAGTCTTTAAGCAGAGGCTGGACAAGCACTTGTCAAGGATGCTCTAGGCTGATCCTGCATTAAGCAGGGGGTTGGACTAGATGGCCTGCATGGCCCCTTCCAACTCTATGATTCTATGAATGCTCCAGGGCTAATTGTGTACATATTTATTTATTGCTGGGGCACTGACCCAGATTCTGGCAGGTTGTTGTCATCTGTCCCCCACCCCACCCCACTGAAAGGACAAATCTGATAACAGATCTAGGCTATCAAGAAGCCATGGCCACACATCTGAAACTGGCTAACCTTTCTAATTAGACAGAAGTGTTAATTGTTCAGTGGGGCGGCAGGAGAGGATGACTACCGTGCTCTCTCGGTAGCCTCCCCATCAGGTTGCTTCCAGCTTTCCCCCCCCCCCCCTAATTGGAGAGGATGGCAATCCCCCTCAATTAAAGTCCCCATTAGCATCACCTATCCTAATGGAGCAGAAAGGTCATAGACTGCAGCATATGGCCGGCTGGCTCTGAATGACCCGGTTCTGCATCCACCAGGAAACGTTCCTTCAGCATAAAATAGCAGATGGTTGAAAGACAGAATTTCAGAAAGGACAATCCATTTATCGATCGATGTAGGAATCAGGTAGCTCGCAGCTGTCTAGCATGTTTCAACCCTTCATGGTGCAGGGCTAGCGAAGAGAAGCATACCAAAGAGAACTTCCATTTCGTCGTCAATTATTTCAAGCTATTTCCTCGGGGTTTCTTTGATTCAAATCGTAAAATATAATTTGTTTGGAGTCTCAGTACTGTAAATCTGCTATAACTGGGAGAATGTCTTTTTCTGAACACACTCTGAGATCACATCTTTCATTTCTGGGTAGGTGACCTTTGAGAAGCGTGGCATTCTCTGTAATGGTGCCACATCTGCAGAATGTTCTCCCAGAGGAATTCCAGTTTTATTGGTGGTCCCTTTGTTGTGATTTGGATGTTGTTGTTGCTGTTTGTTTGTTTGTTTTTACTACTAAGTAACTGGAAATATGTGCTTTTAACATTGCAATTGTGAGTAAATTCACTTTCACAATTGTGAATAAATTCCAATCACTTTCACATTTTCACTTTCCCCTCCCTACTGCCTTAGCAGGGTAACTGGGTCACACTCTCAGTTGCTGGTTTGCCCATCTAATTTAGATCCGCTGACTTCCCCTGTGATTCTAGATAAGATTTCCCTTCCATAAACCATTGACTCAGTTGGGTCTCTATATGTTCCTTTATCCTTTTAAGCCATGCCCTGGCACCTTATCAAAGATTTCTGTTACTGCCCAGTACTCCGCAAATCAGTATTTCTTTAGCTATGTGGTCTTGAGAACCATTTAAGGGCATTGTTCTCCAAGAGGGTTGGCTCAGACTTGAGCTGGTGGTAAAATCCAGGCCAGCAGTTCTACATTTAAGAACAGAGAGCCAGCATGGTGTAGTGGTTAAGAGCAGTGGTTTGGTGCGGTGGACTCTAATCTGGAGAACCAGGTTTGATTCCCCACAACTCCACATGAAGCCAGCTGGGTGACCTTGGGCTAGTCACAGTTCTCTTAGAGCTCTCTCAGCCCCACCTACCTCACCTGGTGTCGTGGGGAGGGGAAGGGAAGTTCATTGTAAGCCGGTTTGATTCTTCCTTAAGTGCTAGAGAAAGTCGGCATATAAAAACTAACTCTTCTTCTTTGGAAGCGGAAGCGGAAGATGCAAGTTGGTTCCCTATATTGGGTCTCTGAGACCATTTTCATAAATATGGGTTCCATTCAAAGAGTAGGGCCATATTCACACAGACATGTTTATAGAGCGCACTGGTGTTAGATCATACGTTTCCAAGTGCAGATTGTTTAAGACTCTTCCGAAGTTGAATAGTATTTGGGCCATACACTGCCTTTCTCTGCTCCAGAATATTGATGACTTCCATCTTTTCCCCCACCTTTGCTTGGCTTTTCTTGAGTCAGAAGCACATTCTTTATATTCTCCTTCAATCTTTAATCACTGCCAATTTCTCTTGTTTTTCTATCTCTTCCTAAGTCCTTATCTGGGATCTCTCTAACCTCCTTTAAAAAAAAAAATCCCCCCAACTTAATTAATGTGTTCTTTTATTCCTTTGTATGGATGAATAATAAATACTTCCTTTAATATAGAGCGTCTGTCATTCACCAGGCACAAGTTCTTCGAAGGTATGGTTTCCACCCAAGGACTCAAAGTGCTAATTGGCTTGTTATAACCTCTGATCTCCCATTTTCACTGATCTTTTGCATCAAGATGCCATAGATCACCGAACTCCAAGTTTATCACCAATTAATGTAGACGAGTTGTTAGGAAGAGGTAGCACTATTATCACTTATCAGTATTTCAATTTGCAGGGTCCTTTCAAATCGTCGTAAAGATCTGCTATGATTTGTTGTCGGGGTTGTTAAATTAACAGCGTGTTGCTGTTTATACCTTTGGTTATACAACTCAAGCTGGCTCGTCCATCCTCTGTGTTAAACATGTCAGCCCTGTGGGATTATAGAGTGTGTAGCTCCCCTACCCCCACCCCCGTGACTTGTTATCAATGCCGTTTGTTAGTTAAAAGTCTGGTTGGAGATGTAATTGGCTTGTACCCCATCATTCGGCTCAGCTATGTTTGAAACCTCTGGCCCAGCTATGTTTGAAGCCTCTGGCCCAAAGGAAGAGTCTCTGAAAAGACACAAGACAATGTTCCTGGTCTCATAAGAACATAAGAAAAGCCCTGCTGGAGCAGACCAAGGCCCATCAAGCCCAGCAGTCTGTTCACACAGTGGCCAACCAGGTGCCTCTAGGAAGCCCACAAACAAGATGACTGCAGCAGCATCCTGCCTGTGTTTCACAGCACGTAACATGATAGTGTAGAGAATAGGTATGCATCATGACTATGGAGTGGTTGAAAATACTTCTTTGGGTTTGTAAGTAGATAAATAGATCAGTGCTCTGATGTTTTCACCTTATGGTAAGGGATGTAACATGGCTGGTCTTGAAGCTTCCTGGTTCAAGTGCTTTAGTTCTGAGCTATCTGACATCTTCCGTTTCAGCATTGAGAATACTGGTGGGATTCAGTGTGTCGTCTCAGAGGTTTCCTCTATGAAATATTTGTGGACAGAAAACCAAAATAAATAGTCCCATGTCCTTTACAAAGCTATTTCTGGCAGATAGCTTATTACTTGTAATGATAGATTTATACTTTGCCCTTTTCCATTCACTGTGTAATCTGTTTGTTTTATGCCTCTGGAGCATGGTGCTGTTTATCTCGGAATGGTAGCAGTGTCCATTTCCTAGCTGTTGAAACAACATGTCTTAAACTTCTTAGTAATGAGACCTACTTAGATCTTCCTGGCTTGCAATTAACACCATGCGCCTTTCTGCATAAAACACCATTAGATGACAACACTGCGGGAACACAAAGAAAAGATTTGTAAATAATGTTAGGATGGAAAGTGCACATTTTGAGAGCATAAAATGTTAATGGATGTTGAATGTATGGATATGAATATCTTGAAATGCAGACCTGGTCATTTTGAACAGAATGAGCCTGGCAAATTGCTTTGGGATGTTTGTGTGGGTGTTTATGTGTGCGTTTGTAGTATTTATTCGGAAGAATATAAACCATCTGTGGGTTCTAGATCAAATCAAGCCTGAACTGACCCTAGAAGCTAAAATGATTAAACTGAGGCTGTCTTACTTTGGTCACATTACAAGAAGACAAGAGTCACTGGAAAAGACAATCATGCTAGGAAAAGTTGAAGGCAGCAAGAAAAGAGGAAGACCCAACAAGAGATGGATTGACTCTGTAAAGGAAGCCACAGCCCTCAGTTATCAATATCTGAGCAAGGCTGTTACGTATAGGACGTTTTGGAGGACATTGATTCATAGGGTCGCCATGAATTGGAAGCAACTTGACGGCACTTCACACACACACACACACGCACACACAAACAGTACTTCAAGGAGGGTCTTCAGAATCCTGGTGCAACACCATAACCACTACATGATACTAAGAACATAAGAAAAGCCCTGCTGGATCTGACCAAGGCCCATCATGTCCATCAGTCTGCTCACACGGTGGCCAACCAAGTGCCTCTAGGAAGCCCCCAAACAAGACCACTGCAGTAGCACCATCCTGCCTGTGTTCCAAAGCACCTAATATAATGGGCATGCTCCTCTGATACTAGAGAGAATAAATATGCATCATGACTAATATCCATTTTGGCTAGTAGCCATGAATAACCCTCTCTTCCATGAACATGTCCACTCCACTCTTAAAGCCTTCCAAGCTGGCAGCCTTCACCACCTCCTGGGGCAGGGAGTTCCACAATTTAACTATGCGCTGTGTGAAGAAATATTTCCTTTGATCTGTTGTGAATCTCTCACCCTCCAGCTTCAGCAGATGACCCCCGCCTTCTAGTATTATGAGAGAGGGAGAAAAGCTTCTCCCTGTCCACTCTCTCCATACCATGCATAATTTTATAGACCTCTATCATATCTCCCCTTAACCACCTCATTTCATAGCCACACAGCTCTAACCTCTCTCTCTCTCTCTCTCTCTCTCTCTTGTGCTGACAGAGTTGGAACAAAATTAGGAGCTTGGGAGCATTATGTCAGCATAGAAACTCTATATCAAATGATTAATCAAGACCTAAGTGTACTCTGGTTTTCTCTCTGTTACATATCTTGCCCCTATGCAAGTATAGATCTATGTTTGGTACAACCAGGGATTCTGGCATACCGAGATTTCTATTGACACGCAAAATCTCAGATAGTTTAAATCTGCCCTGTCCTGGTAGTCAAACATGAGGAGAGCAAGGTGAGCTCTGAGGGGCTGGCCAAACCCACACAGAGGCATAAAGAAGGCAGCAGATTAAGGTGAGTTGAAGACAGAGGTCCCTAGTAGAGCCAGTGGAGATTTGTCCAGGGATCCAATGCCTGGAGACGTACGTCATTTATGCATGGGCGCTTTCATTCATATTCACCCCCAGTCTGTCTCGGTTGTTCCTTGGAGTTATGCATGAGTTTCCCCTCCGTTAGTGATAACCTCATGCCCAGCCCTCACGTCTTGGTCTTCCCATTACTCTGCTAGCCCGACTCTTCCCTCTCGCCTGAGCAAAATCCGGGCGAAATCCCCATGAAGAAGGCAAAGTTTGGGACATGCAAGCTTGGTTTTTCTCACAGCCAATTACAAAGCAGCATGTCCAGAGGAGGGGATTCAAATGCTTCCTGCTTCCTCGGAGCTCTTTCTGAGCAGAAGAAAAGCTTTTTAAAACTGAGGCTTGGATTTCTCCCCCTCCCCTTCAGATGCGCCGGGGTGCTTTTTGTTGTTGTTGTTGTTGTTGTTGTTCTTACAATGCTTTTTTATGTGGTAGTTGGATTTGGGGGGATTTTCTTTCACAGTAAGTACTACAAGTAAGGCAATTACAAAGCAGCATTTAAAGGGGTGGGGACTTGATTTGAGCTTGGAGACTGCTGGTGCATAGATTCCCAACAGGAAAGTGTGTGTCCAGACGGCAACGAACCTCAGGTAAACCTCCCATGCATAAACAACCAAATACAGGTAACCAGGTTCTCTATTTTGATGTGTCTGTGTATTTGTGCACTGTTAAGATGTGGCTGCTAAACTGTGCCACAGTTACCAAGTTGTGAAGGCACAGGGAGGGGGGATTGTATAATTGCCCACAGTTAAGGAGCTTGAATAAATGGCTACCCCTTGCTCCCAACTCACAATTCCACAAGCATTCCATAAAATTCTGTGGGAGACCTTCTCCATTCGCTTCAACAGATTGTCCCATGACTGACCGAAGGTAAATGTCACTTAGCTGTGGAATATTATAAATTATCGCTATTATTTGAGAGACAGAGAACGAGACATTCTCGTGCTGCTAGGCATGGCTCTCGTATGATTAATTCATTTTTCTCTCATAAATTGTAAATTAACTGTCTAGTTCAATTATCTATTAATTGAGCAATTTCTAAGATTTAATGTGGAGTTGTGCCGGGATTCCCAATCAGCATGCTGTATCTCTCCATGAAGACTGGTCCCTTCCATAATCTTCACTTGTGGGTTGAGTTTGGGCGCCTATTTTGAGCGGAGTATCCAGATCTCATTCTTTAGTCATTAATCAGTGATTCTTGAATGCTCTGCTACAAAACCACTGTGCGGTTATGCAGCAAGGAGACAAACAAAGTATTCCAGAGGCTGGCTTTTTTAAAATCACATTTTTGTAAGAAATGACAAGGCCTGGAGACAAGCCAGCCAGTGGCTTGCCACAGATTCAATCTGGGATTCAAATACTGCCTTTACGTAAGATCAGACAGGCTATTGGCTGTTCAAATCACCTTGGCTGAAAAGTGCAGTACCCATTCAGGCCAGCTGCCATGGTGGTACTAGAGTATCATAGAGCTCAAAGTGGTGTGTTTCTCTGCTTGAGCATTGCCTTGGTAATGGAAGGAGTATGGGGCCTAGGCTCTATTGTCAGATTCTCTTACTGGATCTGGGTCTTTAGGGGCATTTGATCCTTTGTTGGACATTACTCGTATTAGCATGTGTAGATGGGTTTATCTACACACCACGTTGATGTACAAGTGAGGAAGGAGGATCTCTAAATCTGCCCTTTTTTCTTAGGATGCATGCAAAACTTTGCAGGACTATAACTGATCCTCTGCCCTGACTTGGATGGCCCAGGCTAGCCCAAGTTCATCGGAACTGAGAAGCTAAGTACGGTTGGGGCTGGTTAGTACTTGAATGGGAGACCTCCAAGGAAATTCAGGGTCGCTACACAGAAGCAGGCAATGGCAAACCACCTCTGAACGTCTCTTGCCTTGAAAACCCTATGGGTTCGCCATAAGTCAGCTGCAACTTGACGGACCATTCGACCACCAACCGATCTTCTGATCCAGGAGTGTGTTAGACCCACCAGAATTTTCCTTCAAGTTTCTTTCCCAAACTTCTTTTATGTTGTAAAATTTGACATCAGGGAGGGTTTTAAACATTGTGAACTGCAGAACTGAGATGATATAGAAGAGGGGGGTACAAGGGAGGAGAAGGAAAGGTCAGTGTCCAATGCCTTAGAAGGCTTAGCCGTAATAGTGATGAGTCTGAAATAAAAGAGACCAAAAACAAGCATTGCTTTTATATGCTAGGTTTTTTTTTTAAGTTACTTCTTTAAAATCATTTTTTAACATGCTCTATGTTGTTCTGCTAATCTTGCTGCATGGCTGCTTGACGGATATCCACTTGAGATGGTGGCGGTACTGTTAATGTGCACCCCCAATAGGAGCCCCGTGGCACAGAGTTGTAAGCTACACTACTGTAGTCAAAGTTCTGCTCATGACCTGAGTTTGATCCTGACAGAAGTCAGTTTCAGGTAGCTGGCTCAAAGTTGACTCAGCCTTCCATCCTTCCGTGGTCTGTAGAAGGAGTACCCAGCTTGCTGGGGGTAAAGAAGAAGAAGACGAAGAGCTGGTTTTTATATGCCAACTTTCTCTACCACTTAAGGAAGAATCTAACTGGTTTACAATCACCTTCCCTTCCCCTCCCCACAACAGACACCCTGTGAGGTAGGTGGGGCTGAGAGAGCTGTGACTAGCCCAAGGTCACCCAGCTGGCTTCATGTGTAGGAGTGGGGAAACCAACCCGGTTCACCAGATTAGTGTCTGCTGCTCATGTGGAGGAGTGGGGACTCAAACCCGGTTCTCCAGATTAGAGTCCGCCACTCCAAACCACCACTCTTAACCACTACACCACTCAGGTAGATGACTGGGGAAGACAATGGCAAACCACCCTGTAAATACAGTTACCTAGAAAACATAGGACATGTCAAAGATAGGACATTTTGGAGGACTTTCATTCATAGGGTCGCCATGAGTCGGAAGTGACTTGACGGCACTTAACACACACATACAGAAAACACTGTGATGTGATGCCACCCCATGGGTGGTTTCACAGGGGACTACCCCATGGGTGCTTGCACAGGGGACTACCTTTACCTTTTACCAGTAGCTGCTGTCCACACAAGTGACTCTGGGCAGATATATCCCATAATCCTAATCACATTTACGTGGGAGTAAATTCAGCCAACAGCACAGACACCTGCTTTCAAGAAAACATTAATGCAATCAGAATCTTTGACTTCGATTTCTTAAGGTAAAAAGCAACAACAACAAAAGTATTTACTTTGTGAAGTTGGCCATCAACGCAAGGTAAACTTTTGATAATCCTGCTCAAACTCCATGGTCCTCTCTGTGACAGAATCCCTGTGACATATGTATATTCTTCAACATGTACATTTTAAAACCAGAAAGCAAATACCGTTTAATGTTTTAAATAAAGTGGGGGAGAGAGACAAACAATTATGAAAACCATTTTCTGTTTGGTGAGCATAGTTCCTAATTGGGAAGCTAGTTCATCTGTGATTATAGTGGACATTGTCTTTCATGAGATATTTTTGAACGTGAATGTTTACTCTGCCGTTCTTATTTCAAAGGAGAGGCAATTTACTAAGTTAAAAGTCAAAATCTGCATTTAAATGGAATGCATTGTATACCACCACTGGAAAATGTTGTTTCTGTGGGGAAGGATAATGCAGTTCTGCAAACTTCTTAATGCCAAATGAAGTACACACACACAAAAAAAGAAAGTTTTATATTGAAATGTAGATTAAAAATGGCATTTGGATTTCATTTGACATAGACGTTTTATAGGGTGCCTTTAAAAAAAGGAAAAAAAGAAAAGAAAACTTTATACCAAATAGTGTAACTCAAGTTTCACTGTCTTGTATACTGTTTTTTGTTTTTGTTTTTTTAGTGCAAACTTGTTCATGTTGGCCTTCTGACCTTAATGGAGCTTTCTCTCTGTGGTTATATTTAACATTATATAATCATGCCCCACCTAAATTGCTAATGTTCTGGAACAATCAGATATGAGAACAGAGCTGCCGGGGGCTCAGCCTTAGAACTATATGTCAGAGCCAAAAAAAAGTATTGAGACAAGACTAAAAGGGTGATGAGCCCAGGGTGGGATCCCATGCTACAACTCATCATGATTCCATTGTTGCAAATACCACACTCTAAATTAAATGTTGTTGTTTTTTGCTGTCAAGTCACAGCTGACTTTTGGCGACCTTGTAAGGTTTTCAAGGCAAGAGATGTCCAGAGGTGGTTTGCCATTGCCTGCCTCCGTGTCACCACCCTGGTATCCCTTGGAGGTCTCTGATCCAAATACTAGCCAGGGTCAGGGCTGAGAGTGGGTGACTGGCCCAAGGTTACCCAGCAAGCTTCCTACCGGCACAAGTGGGGATTTGAACCTGGGTTTCCCTAGTCCTAGTCCGACACCTTAACCACCGCCCCACTCTTTCTCTCAAATTAAATGTACATTGCTCAAAAGATAAACTGTGTCTGTGTATGGGGTTACCTCCTTTTTCATGTATGCTTTGTAGTACACACACAGAGACAAGCAGGGGACCCACAAGGACTTGCGAGAGAAGAAGAAGAAGAACATGCCATTGAGTTGCAACCAACTCACAGTGATCCCATCCACAGGGTGTTCCAGGTGAGAGACAAACAGAGGTTGTTTGCCATTGCCTTCCTCTGCATAGCAGCCCCAGTCTTCCTTGATGGTTTCTCATGCACCATGCATAATTTCTCCTTCCCCCACTACTTCCTCTGTCCCTTCCCTGAAAGCCCCTATAGCATCTCCTCATTTCCTGATTCCTTATGTCCTTCCCATCCATGAGCCAACCAACCTTTATCTGCCTTGCTGTCTTTAGTCTTCCCTCCCCTTTCCCTAGCAGCCTCTTTCTGGGGGAAAACTCTGTAGGGTTTCAGCCGATCGCCCGGGTATGGCCAGTTGTGTGGTGCCAGCCCCCGGGCCAGGTTCAGTTGTACTGTAGGGAATTCGCAAGGACTTGTGGAGGGCACATCACTTTCCCCTGCATTCCCCTGCTCACACTATTTCCTTTTCCTTCCTCCTGGCATTCACTTTATCCTTACTTTCCATTCTTCCTTTTCTCCTTCCCTCTACAAACCAACCAACTTTTTATCTGCTCCCCCATTTTCAGACATATTTATTACTTGTTTACTTTGTTTACTTCACCTTTCTATACATTGGGGACCCAAAGCAAATTACAGCATTCTTCTCTCCTCTATGTTATCCTCACAACAACCCTGTGATGTAGGTTAGACTGAGAGTGCATAACTGCCATATAGGCACCTGGTGAGCTTCCAAAGCTGATTGGGGATTCAAAGCTGGGTCTCCCAAATCCAACCATGGGCTACTGCAACAGTAGCAAGCAGCCATGCCTAGGTGAGTTGGGGAGGCTGAGTGGTAGTGAATTGCCTGGTTGTTGCTGCTGGGCCTGGCCTCAAAGAGTCCTTCAAAGGCCAAAAAAGCCATAGAAAGGGCCCTGTCTCTCCTGTGCCTTTTACTGACAGAAACCAAGGCTGGAAAGCTGGCAGTAATCTTGTTTTCTAGCAATAGCCTCTGAGGGCATTGGTTTCTTAAAGCTGCAGGCATTGCTTCTATTATTTTAGGGTTTTTTAACTCCCCCAGTACCTTAAAAAAAGTTCAGATTTTTCTGCAAACTGGGGCTTTATTCAGATTTATAGAAAGATCTGCCTTGCCTGTTCATGGCTCCAATATATATATACACACACACACTTGTGCAGATCTCTACCTACACTTTTACCCATGATAGTGTTGCCAACTCTTGCTTGGGAAATTCCTTGAGATTTGGGGGCAGTGCCAGGGGAGCATGAATAGAGAGCTCAGGGGGGATGTGATGCTATAGAGTCCACTCTCTGAAGGTGCCATCTCCTCTAAGGGAACTGATCTCAGTAGTTGTAATTCCAGAAGAACTCCAGTTTATACCTGAAGGTCAGTGTCCCGGACAGCCACACCCTCACAGTGTCCCGGGCCTACCTCACCGCCCATTCCCATCTAGGACCGCTCCTGATCCGGGGGGGGGGACAAGAACCACTATTCTCTGGGGCACCCACTGACCCCACCACTGGAGAAGGCAGCCAGAAGCACGTTGCGCCGGGCAAGCCCCACGCTAGGCTGCAGCTTCCCTCTTTCCAGCCAGGCCAGGCTGTGGCCAGCATGCTGAGGGCTGTAGCACAGGGAGGCCCACAGAAAGATGCCGGCACTAGGGTTGCCAGCTTCCAGGTCCTAGCTAGAGATCTCCTGCTATTTCAACTAATCTCCAGCGAATAGAGATCAGTTTCCCTGGAGAAAATGGTCGCCTTGGCAATTGGACTTTAATGGGAATCACATGAACACATCAAGCTGCCTTATACAGAATCAGACCCTTGGTCCATCGAAGTCAGTATTGGCTACTCAGACTGGCAGCAGCTCTCCAGGGTCTCAGGCAGAGGTCTTTCACATCACCTACGCCATCTCCAGCCGATAGAGATCAGTTCCTCTTGGAAAAATGGCCGCCTTGGTAATTGGACACTATGGTATTGAAGTCCCTCCCCAAACGCTGCCCTCCTCAGGCTCCACCCCAAAAACCTCCCACTGGTGGTGGAGAGGGACCTGGCGACCCTAACTTTGTGACTCCTTTCTTTATCACCCTCTTGACTTTGGTCTACAGTTTGACTGTTTTGTATTGTTAGTAGACTACCAAAACAAGTGTTCATTAGCATTAATCTTGATGACATCATGCGGAGCGACTTAGAACACTGAAAGGAGGATAAAGCACTTTTGGCCTTAGGGACTTTTAAAAATGAGAATAATTTATTCTCAGTCATCTTCTGCGGAATAGATTCTTGCTGTTACTAATGTAAAAATCCTGCTGCTATATGCTTAAACTGTGCATATTAGCTGGTTGGTGGCCGAATCCTTGCTATTGAGTTGGCAAAAATTGAAATCATTAATTTCTCGAGGAAAAGAAAACAATGACGTGCCCCTTTTGGGTTTGTGGCTGTAATGTGTCGATGCCAGTAAACTTACTTTGATTTGCAATTACGCTGGTCACGGTAGTTTATGGTGAAGAAATGGAATCATGATGGGGGAATAGAAAGTTTTCCATTAATAGGCATGGAAAAGGATTTTGTATGTGCGTACAAGCTGTTTATAGCTAACAGATGATTAAGTCAGTATATGTTTGTATCAATAAACCCTAAACTGTTATCTCAACATAGCATTCGCAGTATTGCTATTCACCCTTGGAACACCCCACCACCACACACAACACACAAAGAAAATCCCTGCTGGCAATGTGAGATGGAGTGGGAGAGACCGAGAAACTTCCCCAGATACGTCTTTTACAATCAGGCCAGCTGGAACCATTGATGATATATTTTTATTCTTCGTTCATTTTCTGACAAGGCTAGTGAATTGTTTGTATCGCCAATAATACTGAGAAGAAATTCATGATGGTCAATACAAATTCAGACCTGAGACATACGCTGTCAGATGTAGATACTTTGAATGTGTAGAGTGCCGTCAAATCACAAATGACTCATGGTGACCCCAGCAAGGAGCTTTCAAGGCAAGTGAAAAGCAGAGGGATTGCCTTCCTTTGCAGAGTCTTCCTTGGAGGTCTTCCTTCCAAGAACTGACCCAGCTTAGCTTCCGAGATCTGACAAAGAAGAAGAAGAAGAAGAGTTGGTTTTTATATGCCAGCTTTCTCCACCATGTAAGGAAGAATCAAACCGGTTTACAATCACCTTCCCTTCCCCTCCCCACAACAGACACCCTGTGAGGTAGGTGTGGCTGAGAGTGTGTGACTAGCCTAAGGTCACCTAGCTGGCTTCAAGTGTAGGAGTGGGGAAACAAATCCAGCTCACCACTCATGTGGCGTCTGCCACTCATGTGGAGGAGTGGGGAATCAAATTTGGTTCTCCAGTTCAGAGTCCACTGCTCCAAACCACTGCTTTTAACCACTACACCATCCTGGCTCTCCACGAGATGGAGCTATCCCCAGCATCTCCATTTAAAATGACCAGGCAGCAGGTGATGTAAAAGACCTCTCTCTGCCTGAGACCCTGGAGAGCCGCTGCCAGTCTGATTAGGCAATCCTGACCTTGATGGATTGATTGTCTGATTCAGTATAAGGCAGCTTCATGTGTGACCATACTGGGATACTGATGCTCAGAGGCCGGGGGCTGGAGTGAGCGCCTGAACTACCAGCTGCCTCCTTTGAAAAATTAACAATTTCTTGTACTGCTGTTCATGCCCTGCAGCATAGTGTGCTGAAGAACGCAGCATATTGAATGAGGCCAACGTTCCATTGCATTAAGAGGCTATTCATTCATCATGAAATCTCGCTGTTAAATATGAGACAAACAGGAACAATTCTCCCTTTCCTTTGCAGTCCGTTTTTGTCGCAAACAAGGACCTCTCCTTTTACCGGCAAAGGGATCATTGGGGAAAACTGGGCTAAGAGGTTGAGGGGTTGTGGCCCAGTGGTAAAGTATTTGTTTTGGCAGTCACAAGGTCCCAAGTTCAGTCCCTGGCTTCTTCATTTTAAGGTTCTCTGATAGTGAGTGTGGAGGAAGATCTTTCTCTATTGCAGATAGGGTTGCCAAGTCTCGCCTGGCAGCCGGCAGGGGCAGGTGGGATGCTTAACCAGTGTGGTGAAAGCCAGCACGGTGTGGTGGTTAACAGCGGCGGACTCTAACCTGGAGAGCCAGGTTTGATTCCCCTCTCCTCCACATGATGCCTGCTGGGTGACCTTTGGCCAGTCACAGAACTCTCTCAGCCCCACCTACCTCACAAGGTGACTGTTGTGTGTGGGGGGGAGGTGATTGTAAGTTGCTTTGAGACTCCTTACAGCAGAGAAAAGTGGAGTATAAAACCAACTCTTCTTCTTCATCGTGTGTGTGTGTGTGGGGGGGAGGCCCAGACCAGCAACGTGGTAAAGTCACTTCTGGCGCCCATGAGAAGTGATGTCAGTATGATGCTAGGGATGCTCGGGTATTTCAGAAGTCTGTGGTTTTGCTGTAGAGCTTTGCTGAAATGCCAGAGCATCCCCAGCGTTGTCGGCAATGTGCTGATGTTACTACTGGGTGCACAGGGAATGACGTCAGCACGTTGGGATGCTGCTGGTGTCTCCACGTGTTTTTGGTGCCATTTCCCCCCTGTCGGACATCTGATTGGTGGTGGGGGATGGTGGTGGCTTGGGGCGGAGAATCCCCTCCCCCAGAGCGGGCAGCTGCCAGCCCTAATCTTGGAGCCACTCCCAGTCACAGAAAACACATGAACACATGAAGCTGCCTTATACTGAATCAGACCCTTGGTCCATCGAAGTCAGTATTGTCTACTCAGACCGGCAGCAGCTCTCCAGGTTATCAGGCAGAGGGTCTTTCACCTCACCTACCTGCCTAGTCCCTTTAACTGGAGATGCCAGGGATTGAACCTGGGACTTTCTGCATGCCAAGCAGATGCTCTACCACTGAGCTACAGCCACCCCACCCCGAGCCACATGGACCAATGCTTCATATGTGTTTAAGGGATGCTTATCTCCTCTGAAATCATTCCTGCCCTAGAAATGGAGGGCTAGGCTACCTCTTACACACTGGTGCAGATCCATATATTCCACCAACAGCAATTTTAGAGGGCAGGTGGGGGTCAGTCTAGGATTTGTCTGCAAATGAGGGGGGTTGTCTTCTTCACCTTCTGATCAGCTGTCCAGTTTTCAGTTTTCATGGTGGTGCTGAAGTTTCAAACAAACAAGGGTAATGGAATAAGACATCTGTGTGCCTTCTGTTATTTGTAGATCACCTTTATGATCTATTTGGGGTCAGGAAGTAATTTTTCCTCCAGGCCAGATTGGCCAGGGATCTTGGGTCTTCCCCCCCATCTTCTGGGCATGGAGTAGGGGGTCATAAGAACATAAGAAAGGCCCTGCCTGATCAGACCAAGGTCCATAAAATCCAGCAGTCTGTTCACACAGTGGCCAACCAAGTGCCTCTAGGAAGCCACATACAAGATGACTGCAACAGCACCATCCTGCCTGTGTTTTCCAGCACCTAATATAATAGGCATGCTCCTCTGATTCTGAAGATAATAGGTATGCATCATGACCAGTAGCCATTTTGACTAGTAGCCAAGGATAGCCCTCTCCTCCATGAAAATGTCCACTCCCCTCTTAAAGCCTTCCAAGTTGGCAGCCATCACCACATTTTGGGGCAGGGAGTTCCACAATTTAACTATGTGTTGTGTGAAAAAATACTTCCTTTTATCTGTTTTGAATCTGTCACCCTCCAGCTTCAACAGATGACCTCGCGTTCTAGTATTATGGGAGAGGGAGAAAAACCTCTCCCTGTCTACTCTCTCCAAACCATGCATAATTTTGTAGACCTCTATCATGTCTCCCCTTAGCCGTCTTCTTTCCAAGCTAAACAGTCTTAACCACTCCCCATAGGACAGCTGGTCACTGGGAGTGTGGGGGGAGGTAGTTGTGAATTTCCTGCATTGTGCAGGGGGTTGGACTAAATGACCATGGTGGTCCCTTCCAACTCTATGATTCTATGGTCATCTGTCAGCAATGCTGATTCTATAACCTTAGGCAGATCCTGAGAGGGAGGGCATCTTCGCCATCTTTTGGGCATGGAGTAGGGGTCACTGGGGGTGTGGGGGGGAGGTCATTGTGAATTTCCTGCATTGTTCGGGGGGTTGGACTAGATGACCTTGGCGGTCCCTTCCAAATCTACGATTTTATGATGGGAAAAATCTACCCTCCATTTGTCCCTGAAACGGATTATTGATCTCTCGCTGTAGCTACCCAAAGCCAGTACCAATTGCCTTCTTTGGACCTGAGGCAAGTGTAAGATCTTCTTTTGGCTCGCTAGGACCTTTGGAGCGACATCCGTTCGAGGGCTTTCAAAATGGTCGCCGGGAACTCAGAGGGCAAGCCTTTGCGGGAGCAGTGGACGAATGACGCAGGATGTCATAGTTTGGCAGTGAAAAGATTTGCTCCGGTGAGTTTCGGTCCATGACAGAAACTGCCGGTTCAGACTGATGAGAGGATAAAGCAAATGTACCCTGAGAGGGTCGCCGCACTAAGGAGGGAGACAGCTTTGATTGGGTCGCGAGACAGCTTCGATAGGATCCCCAGCCTCTTTGGAAAGCTGCTTAAAGAAATGAAAGGCCGATAAATAAAACAGCTGTTCGTTTGAGCCGTCTCGCATTGTCAAGGAGTCAGATTTTGTAGACGTCTTTCCCCCGGCCTCCCGTTTTCGCTACTGAAACATCATTATCTGCGACGAGCAATAGCTGCCAGCAGATGTTTAATTGGCGTGATTTTTTTTTTCCAAATGCCTAATCAGTCTCCTAAAATGTGACAAAACAGAGGCCAAAAAACATCGCCCATTGTCTGCGAACGATCTGGTGTTTGTGTTGCCTCCTGCCTTGTGGTTCCTTTCTGTTTATCAAAGGCATCATTCAGCTGCTCATGGAGAGGCTAGTAGAATAAGTTGCAAAGGTGCCAGGAGCATCCTGTGATTAGCCACAGCCTACATATTATATTGCCTTTGTTATTTTAAACAGATCTTCCTCCTGAGCTGGTAAAGGGTAACACACAGGGACTCCACACTATAGCCATTTTCCAGAGAATACATAACATGTATTGGTAGGGTTGCCAACCTCCAGGTAGTAGCTGGAGATCTCCCGCTATTACAACTGATCTCCAGCCGATAGAAATCAGTTCCCCTGGGGAAAATGGCCGCTTTGGCAATTGGACTCCACGGCATTGAAGTCCCTCCCCTCCCCAAATCCTGCCCACATTAGGCTATGCCCCAATAATCTCCAGGTATTTCCCAACCCGGAGCGGGCAACCCTACATTTTGGGACCCCAAATTGCCTTTGATAGCCCTGATGTGTGCGGCCACCATTTCATGTTATACATGCATAGAAAATCCACATATTGTCGTCTTCACACAAAACAGTGAATGCGCGTAGGGGGAGCAGGATGGATAGCACAGATTTGGAGAGCCAGCGTGGTATAGTGGTTAGGAGTGGTGGTTTGGAGCGGTGGATTCTAATCTGGAGACCGGGTTTGATTCCCCTCTCCTCCACATGAGCGGTGGACTCTAATCTGGTGAACTGGGTTGGTTTCCCCACTCCTACACATGAAGCCAACTGGGTGACCTTGGGCTAGTCACAGTTCTCGTAGAGCTCTCTCAACCCCACCTACCTCACCGGGGTAGGCAAGGCAATTGTAAGCCAGTTTGATTCTTTTTTTTCTTTTTTTTGGAAGGGGCTGTGGCTCAGTGGTAGAGCATCTGCTTGGCATGCAGAAGGTCCCAGGTTCAATCCCTGGCATCTCCAGTTAAAGGGACTAAGGAAGTACATGGTGTGAAAGACCTCTACTTGAGACCCTGGAGAGCTGCTGCCGGTCTGAGTAGACAATACTGACTTTGATGGACCAAGGGTCTGATTCAGGATAAGGCAGCTTCATGTGTTCATGTGATTCCTATTACTGGGCTCCTGATACATGTGAGTGTCTCTTCTAAAAAGGACTTATAACTACTACATTTCTGGGGGTGAGGGTGCAGACCTGCTGCAGAGTTAGGTCCAATTGTGTTGTCACTAGGCCAATGGGGTTTGGAAGCCTGCTTCTCCACCATCTGAGCCTCCCATCTACTTGCCCACAGCTGGGAATTATCAGCCTTCAGCCCCAATTTCTTCCCCTAAGGAATTGAGGAGTTGGGGAAAAAATGACCTCCACATAGTGAAATTTTAATATTTCCCCTTGTCTTGGAGGAGGAGGAGGAGGAGGGGGAGGAGGAGAAGAAGAGTTGGTTTTTATATGCCGACTTTCTCTACCACTTAAGGAAGAATCAAACCGGCTTACAATCACCTTCCCTTCCCCTCCCCACAACAGACACCCTGTGAGGTAGGTGGGACTGAGAGAGCTCTAACAGAGCTGTGACTAGCCCAAGGTCACCCAGCTGGCTTCATGTGTAGGAGTGGGGAAACCAACCCAGTTCACCAGATTAGTGTCCACCACTCATGTGGAGGAGCGGGGGTTCAAACCCGCTTCTCCAGATTAGAATCTACCGCTCTCAACCACTGCACCACTCATCCCTTATTTATGAATTGCATATGTGAGGAAAACATAATCACACTGTGGTCCTAAGCAGAGTTACATCCTTCTTTGCCCAGAGTTAAGGGTCTTAGAAGGGTGTAACCCTATTTAGGACTGCATTGTCAGTTACTTGTTTAATGGTTACATATGATCCGAAGACACATTGGGTTGGATCCAGACTAAATGTTCTGTCCGCACAAGGCACTTCTGTCAGTAGAGCACAATTTCCTGCTTCCCCCTCTCATTGCAGCCCACTGATCTTTATGAAATGATGCTCTTGGGGAACAGGAAACCCTCGTGAAGGGCAAATCGGAGGTCTGCAGCAGGAAGGGGGAATTTGTGGAAACTACTCCCACCCCTTCCATTAGCGAGAAATTTAGACTGTCTAAAATTTCTGCGTGCAGATGAATTTCTGCGTATGTTCCGTCCTGTCTCTCTGCCTCCCTTTGCAGCCTGAAATGTTCCCAGAAATGCTGCTCCTGGGGTATGGGGGAATCCCAGCAACAGCAACAGCATAAGGGGGTATTTCAGCAAAAATCACCCCCCTATCGCCTGGAGCACCTGGATCTTTATGAAGGAATCCAAGTAATTTATTTCCCCAGTATGTGCAGAACTGAGAATCTTACTTTAGGGAGGGGAAAAAACTAAGAGCCACTCAACCATTTACTGGAGATAACGTGCCCTAAGCATTCACCCGACAAAAGTGTGGAAAAACTCTCTAAAAAAGACAACTAGAAATAAATGTTAAGTTTATGAATTAAGTGAAGTCATATTGGAATCAATGGAATTGATTGGGGAATCAATTGAATTGATGGGGAAGGGCTGTAGCTCAGTGGTAGAGCATATGCTTGGCATGCAGAAGGTCCCAGGTTCAATCCCTGGCATCTCCAGTTAAAGGGACTAGGCAAGGGGGTGATGTGAAAGACCCTTTGCCTGAGACCCTGGAGATTCACTGCCGGTCTGAGTAGACAATACTGACTTTGATGGACCAAGGGTCTGATTCAGTATAAGGTAGCTTCATGTGTTCATGTGTTCAATTAATCGATCACAGCCAACTTAAGTCCTGTTGACATCAACAGGACAGTCACAATCAGCCTTATCGAGAACGTGGCCGTACAGAACATAAAGTATGTTGAATCCTGTAACAGATTGGGTAAATGCTAGGTGATATTATTGTAAAATGTAATGTCCCTTTTGGTATTTGAAGAAAGGAAGTGCCATCCGACGCTCAACCGTTTTAACCTTCCTTCACGTCTCGTTTTCCAGTAATTGATGAACGTCGTTATGTATATCTAGCACAAAGCGAGGGATTCTATTTAATTTCATTTTCCTTACAAGCTGTTCCACTACGTAAAACAAAGGGCACATTTCCATTAAACTGCATCGTCTTGATAGACGGAGTTATCGAATTATCAACCAGAATCGAGAATGTCACGCATGTCAACAGAAGATTGTGTAAGAATCTCCGTATCACTTTAAACGGAGCAGAAAAGGAGAAAGGGCTCGGGGAATGTCAGCGGGAAGATAGGATCTTGGCTTCATAATAGACTTTGGTCCTTTCTATTATCACTGCATTTGGTTCAATATTTGAATACCCACCTCTTTGATATTGGCCCTTGAAGATGGATGCCTTTTTACGAGCTCGTAATAGAAAGGAAACAAATGTTAATTGTGCATTCTGCTCTGTGACACTTCTTCACACATTCTGCATTCACAAGCGGTATCCTAGGGATGAGCATGGGAAGCTACGCTTGTAAAATCCTTTCTGGAAATGGAATTTCTAATAAAAAGACAGATGGTATAGATTATGCAAAGTAAATAGAAAGGATGAACAAAGCTAAGTACAACCTGTCAGGACTGTGATGTACGCACATTTTGGAATCAAAATCTCTCTTTTACATGTTTATATTTCAGAGGCAGCAATCCACAAATCACTTAAGCTGGTACTTTATGCTGGAATCGGCTATGCTCAACTGAAGTAAACAGAACAAATCTAGCTTAGTTGTTTGTGGTCTGCAATCCTCTTACGGGATATAGATCCCATCAACTGAGAGACTTACAGGAATAGGAAGTATTTGGAAAATTTGTACTTTTTTTCCCTTCCCCAGAAGAGAGTTCTATTTATGATACAAAACAAAACCCAGTTTCAGTAAGGAAAAGGCAAGAAGCCAGTCTTATACACCCCTCAGACAGTGGCCAGATTGTGTAAGAGAAAGCCAAGAGGAAGCTTGAGGTTCATGAGATCATGAGATGAGGCAGGTAAGACCATCCAAGCCAGTAAGCCGTCTCCAACATTGGAGGCAAAGAAAAGAAGCAGAGAAAATGGCAAAGAAGGCAAAGAAAAGAAGTGGAGAAAGTGGAACGCTGCTCTTCAATGCCAGTGTTGATTCAGTGAGGTATGGCAGAACAATAATGGTGCAAACGGTCAGACTGGTGTGGCATTTTTAGATGCAACAAGCATGAGGGGAGGCAGGGCACAAGATAAAGAGGCAATATGGATGCTTGCAGACTTTGGATATAAGCCGGGGGGGGGGATAAGGCGGGGTGTGTGGCAATTCCACCCACTTTTTCACTGGTTGCACTTTGGGGGCAGAATGCATAGAGACGTGAACACTCGAGGGTGCCTCGTCCTGAATCAGACCATTGGTCCATCAAAGTCCTCTCCACCTTCCCTATTAGCCATGGGTATAGACCAAGCAGTAAGCTTCCTGAAGCAAAGGGTAGAAGATATCGAACGTCAAGTAGACCTGGGAAAATCTCCTTTCCTTTTATCACCAGAAAAATCCAATCACCTAGTTACACCTGCAGCTGATCTCTCCCACTTGGAACTCATTAACTATAGGAAGGCCTGCACTTTAGCCCGATGCCAAGCCCTGCCATCAGCAGTTTTAGATGGAAAATATAAGAAGATCCCAAGATCTGAAAGGCTGTGCCCTTGTAGGACAGGCGACATAGAAACCATCGAACATGTATTGTTCAGCTGTCCATTTTATCATGGGGCTAGTATTAGACTTATTGATCCCCTGATCAGTGGATTCCCAGATAAGTCGGCTGAGTTCCTGTCTAAGAAGCTTCTGATGGGGGAGATTCCTCATCTTTCATTCCCCACTGCTAAATTCTGCGCCATTGCAACTAAAATACGCAAAAATAGGGTGAAAAAAACTGTTAAACTCTTTTATACTTGTATATTTTTAGTAATCTTAAATTGGCAAGCCACTTTTGTGTCATGCACTAATTTTGTATATCTTATTAATACCAGATTTCTTATCAATTTTTGTAATTTGTAACAGTTTTTACAGTTTTATCAAGTTGGACAATATGATACACGAACTTCTGGCTGGTCAAATAGACCGTATGGATAAACTTGACTTGACTTGGTCCATCAAAGTCAGTGCTTTCTACACAGACTGGCAACGACTCTCCAGGGATTTAGGCAAAGGTCTTTCCCATCACCTACTTACTACCTGGTCAGTGGCTCAGCAGCTTAATCCTTTTGGGACACTGACACCTATACATTAAGTAAACAACATGCATTGGGTTCATGAAGCACTCATGGGGGAGTTAAATCCGATTCCCAGCTGGCGCCCATTTCCTCTCCAAAGAAAGAAAACAAAATCCGCATATATAATATTGTGCTAAAGTTAGGCTGTGACTAGTCACAGGATGCTCCTGGCATCCTTTCATCTTATTCTACTAGCTTCTCTGAGATTAAGAACGTAAGAAAACATAAGAAAAGCCATGCTGGATCAGAGCAAGGCCCATCAAGTCCAGCAGTCTGTTCACACAGTGGCCAACCAGGTGCCTCTAGGAAGCATAGGTAGTTTGCCATTGCTTTCCTCTGCAGAACTTTCTTTGCTGGTCTCCCATTCATTTACTGATCTTGTGTAGCTTCCGAGATCTGATGAGATTGGGCTATACCATTCCATTCCACATAGAGGGAGGGAGTAAGAACATAAGAGAGGCCATGCTGGATCAGACCAAGGTCCATCAAGTCCAGCTGTTCACATAGTGGCCAACCAGCTGCCTCTAGGAAGCCCACAAATAAGACTACTGCAGCAGCATCCTGCCTGTGTTTTACAGGACCTAATATAATAGGCATGCTCCTCTGATCCTGGAGAGAATAGGTATGCATTACGACTTGTATTCATTTTTACTAGTAGGCATGGATAGCTCTCTCCTCCATGAACATGTCCACTCCCCTCTTAAAACCTTTCAAGTTGGCAGCCATCACCACATTTTGGGACAGGGAGTTCCACAATTTAACTATGCCTCAAGAACTATGCCTCTAGGAAGCCCACAAACAGGACTACTGCAGCAGCAGCATCCTGCCTGTGTTTCACAGTACCTAATATAATAGGAATGCTCTTCTGATACTGGAGAGAATAGGTATATATATCATGACTGGTATCCATTTTGACTAGTAGCCATGGATAGCCCTCTCCTCCACGAACATATCCACTCCCCTCTTAAAGCCTTCCAAGTTGGCAGCCATCACCACATCCTGGGGCAGGGTTTTTTTCGTGAGGAGCTGAGTAATGATCTTTGGAAAACTGAAAGAAGCCTCAAGTCAGGAGGCCTTACCAGTACAGGCTAGTTAGCCAACAATGGGCTATGCTTTCTTGATCCTTCCTCCCCCACACACACACACACACACACTGCCTCCCCCTTATCCTGTTTCCATTACTTCCTCTTTCCCTTCCTGTCTCCCATCTCCACCACCTCATCCCCTTCTGTCCCTCCGCTTTGGCAATTGGACTCTATGTTATTGAAGTACCTCCCATCCTCAAACCCTGACCTCCTCAGGCTCCACCCCCAAAAAACCTCCCGCCAGTGGTGAAGAGGGAACTGGCAACCCTACCTTGGGATCATAAACCTGTCTTTGTTGCGGCAACCCAACTTTTTCTGTCAATTATTTTGCCATTGGGGTGTGGTTCTACCCCAGCCAATGTAAGATTTTGGGGTTAAAATGTCTAGGCTTGCCAGGTCTCTCTTCGCCACCAACGGGAGCTTTTGGGGGCAGAGCCTGAGGAGGGCGGGGTTTGGGAAGGGGAGGGACTTCAATGCCATGGGGTCCAATTGCCAAAGCAGCCATTTTCTCCAGGTGAACTGATCTCTGTCGGCTGAAGATCAGTTGTAATAGCAGGAGATCTCCAGCTAGTACCTGGAGGTTACAACAAAACAATTACCTGTTAGCATGAAATGAATGCCTAACTTATATACATTTCGGAATTTGCCTTTTTACTTTTGAGCCCGCATGCTGCCATTCTCTTAAGTACCTGGAGGTTGGCAACCCAAAAAATGTCCCATGGGTTTTTGCAAAGGAAAACTGATCTGGAGAGGTATTGATTTGAAGCTTTATAGTTGTTTGTAAGTTGGCGCCAGGAAACACCCGTCACATGGTGAAGAAGGTAGTGCGGTGTATGAAATGGTACCAAAGCAATGTATGGGTATATATGAACATGTAGGAAGAAAAAAATGGAAAATGCGCCAAGGGTAGGAGCTAAGCCACTTGGAAATGTTTATGTGCAGAACACTGATGAACTTTAATTGGCAAGGCTTCTGGTTCAAAACCCTACATTGCTTGACAAGGGAGTAAGCCACTCTTGGTAGAAGAAAGTTGGTCTATGTGGATTGTGGACTGTGCTATTACTCCAAGTGCTGAAACACTTGGGGAGGGGCAGTGGCTCAGTGGCAGAGCGTCTGCTTTGCATGCAGAAGGTCCCAGGTTCAGTCCCCGGCATTGTCACTTAAAAAGGATGAGGCAGTTTGCCTGAGACCTGGATAGCCACTGCCAGTCTGAGTCGGCCTGGATTACCTTGAGGAACCCAATGTTCTTATTCAGCATAAAGCAGCTTCATGTGTTGAAACATTTCAGCCAAGGAACCGCCATAAAGGTGCAAATAAGTTTATCCTTAACAATCCAGAACTTTACCAGGGAAATGAAGATAGGGAAATGTGATTGCACCAGCCCCCTCCCACTTCCCCACACACGCTGTTCTTAATTTTTACCCTTGAGGTTCTGAATAGGAGAATTGAATACCTGCAAGAATACAAAGCACGGCAAAGAAGGAAATTAGAATTTGGCAAGGAAAAACGATGATGTCAAAAAATTTTTTAAAAAAGAGTGAAAGGTTCCACTTTACAAAGACATTGTAAAGAAGTTAATTGTCATATAAATTTGTCTTATGGAAATGCTGCTAGGAGGAACCTCTAATTATAAATATAATTACAGTGAAGCACCTTTCCTTGTAGAGTGGCAAAAGATGAATTGCTTTGACTGCTGGATGATTTCCATTTGTTTTCACTGCCTTGCCAGTTTAGGAACAATCACATATTTTAGAGGAAGAGTGGCATGAAAGGGGCTGAGGCTTTATTAGGGCAAGAGCAGCGTGTGGGCACAGCCGCCTTGAAAAAGCGAGGATTGTTAAAGCCATGCAGTGCGAACGCATTGCAGGAAAACCTGGACAATGCACACTAGAATCATAGAGTCACAGAGTTGGTTAAGAGTGGCGGACTCAAATCTGGTGAACCATGTTGGTTTCCCCACTCCTCTACATGAAGCCAGCTGGGTGACCTTGGGCTAGTCACAGTTCTCTTCGAACTCTCTCAGCCTCACCTACCTTACAGGGTGTCTGTTGTGGAGAGAGGAAGGGAACGCGATTGTAAGCCGCTTTTATTCTCCTTAAAAGGTAGAGAAAACTGGCATATAAAAACCGATTCTTCTTCTTGTTCTTCTTCTCAGCCTAACTTACCTCACAGTATTGTTGTGAGGATAAAACAGAGCAGAGGAGAATGATGTAAGTCGCTTTGGGATCCCTCCGGGGAGAAAAGCAGGGGATAAATGAAGTAAATAAAATAAGCCTTTCACAATATCATATACAGTGCCATCCCGAACAGAATTGCACCCTTCAGGGTTACACAGTTAGATGGTAAGCTCCTTTGGATACGGTTGCCAACCTCTATGTACTAGCTGGAGATCTCCTGCTATGACAACTGATCTCCAGCTTCTGAGGTGTTTGGGGTAGCTTGGGCTGAAGAAACCCCCTCGAAACGTGTCAAAACAATCTAGATCAAACGTTCCTTTTCCTGCACCTTGTTCTGTGCTTTGGGCCTGTATATTTCTGATTATTTCCACTTACCCAATTGTGGCTGCATTGGATGTGATACTCTCAAGCTTCAGTACAACAGAGCGTCTTTGGACATTTCTTTCAGTCACCAGGTTTTTGTAACGGGATTCGCAGCTCCTCCACTTCACTTGGAAGCTTATATATTGGACATGTTTGTTGTATATTGTAGGTGTCTCTAGGATGTTTGTCTTCTTTATTGTGTAAGATTTGTATTTGCATTTGTTGGAATATCTGTGGGTATTTTGAGCTTTGGTACTGTGGTTTTATTTTATTTTATTTTATTTTATTTTATTTGCATTTCTAACCTCTGTACAGTACTGTGCTATTTTTGAATTGGAACCTTCAGGTACTAGCTGGAGATCTCCTGCTATGACAACTGATCTCCAGCCGATAGAGGTCAGTTCACCTGGAGAAAATGGCAGCTTTGGCAATTGGACTCTATGGCATTGACGTCCCTCCCATCCTCAAACCCCGCCCTCCTCAGACTCCACCCCAAAAAAACCTCCCGCCGGTGGCAAAGAGGGACCTGGCAGCCCTACTTTGGGATCATAAACCTGTCTTTGTTGCATCTGCAACAAAACAGTTTCGCTATCTCCTTTCACAGAAGCCCATAACACTTCTGCCCAACTTTTTTTAAAAAAAATATATACATAGAAAAGGAATAATTGGAAAGACCTGGGGAAATATAATCTGCGTTCTAAAACAATGCGCCACAGTATGCATAGGAAAATAAAAATGTTAGCATGCATGAGAGACTTTGCCTAAAATAGGTTGTGACACTGCAGGGGGAAATCTTGTATAAATCATTTACAATAAATAAAATGAGTAATTTCTTTTCTAATAGAGTAATAAACCCATGGGGAAATCGGCTGCCTGGTGCTGCCAAAGCAGTCGCGTAATACCGTTTGAATGAAAACTATCTACTTTTCTGAGGAGGGGGTTCATAGGAAGGTTTTGAAAGACTTTTTAAGGGACTGAGCTACATGCCAATATATGTAAACACTCTTTTGTTTTTTTAAAAAGCAAAGCAGCTTCAGGAGACAGGAATTGAGGTCAACGATTCGGAAGGGGAGAACGGGGCGCTGAACCAGTTCCGCAGTGGGTTTGACTGGAGAAACTCTACGTAGGATGACTCTGTAAATCACCTCTCCTCAGTGTTTTCTTCTCTACGCGGTTTCCAAAGCATTAATTCGAGAACCCTAAGATTCTCCCTTAAGTGGTAGAGAAAGTTGGCATATAAAAAACAACTCTTCTTTTTCTTCATCATCTTCTTCATCATCTTCTTCTAGTTTGGAGTTATTGTTTTTTATTTGTAATTTTGGTGGTGGAAAATGACATCCAATCATAGCTGACTTATGGCAACCCTCTAGGGTTTTCGAGGCAAGAGACTAACAGAGGTGGTTTGCCATTGCCTTCCTCTGCATAGTGACCCTGAGAGACCTGATATTCCTTGACTGTCTCCCATCTAAGTACTCACCAGGGCCGACTCTCCTTAGCTTCTGAGATCTGACAAGGTTGGGCTGGCCTAGGCCATTTAAATCAGGGCAATTTTTTACAGATTTTTTTTTTACAGATTGTCTTTTACACAGTGGTTGTCACAACAGCTGTAACTGTGTGGAAGCCACTGGCTCAAAATAACATCAGTTGCAATACCGTTATCAAAGATTATTGCCTTCCTGCTGATTTGCCATTGGGTCAGAAATACGCAGAAGGGCTTCCCGACATACTGGATTCTCTGCATTCAAAATGCAAACGTAGTTAACTTGGTGAAGTATTTATCTTTGAATGGACATTTGTGCATCTGTTGTAAAATAACTTTTCAGGGTTTCTTTTTTCCAAATGCGCCAATTTGCATTTAAAACAAACAAACAAAAAGCTAACATTTACAAACTCAGAGTTCCCAGGGAAATCTTTATGCTTATTGCATTTTTTTAATGTAATGTGAGTTCATTGCAAAGAAGATAACCACTCAGCTGCGTTTGCCGACAGTTTGCCATTCCTTTTTAAAGCGTTTGGAATGATTATAATTGTTTTTAAAGAGGAAGTCTATTCTGCTTGTTTGGTTTTGTGCTTGTTAGTAAGATTTAGTCCCTGATCCTAAAATCACTTCTTCAGTCAAATGCTATTCCCTCTGGTGGAAGTCACTGCTGAAGTGGCAAGTTTTGATGATCCTCATAGAAAAGAAAAGAAAAAAAAGAAATTAGCGCACCAAAAGAATGATAGAAAAGTAATCACACAATGTAAAAGCAGACCTCAGCATGAAATGGACAGAGCTGTCCATTTACATGTCTATATAATGCTCAGAATGAACTAGATTCAACAGCAGCTGTTCTTTAAATGCATCCGCACACCATCTGGTGAGGTAATTCGGTATCGTCGTCCCTCTTATATGGTCAGGAACTGAAGCTGAGTGTGATCTGGTTCTCAAATTGAGCGTTGTGGTAGCCAGTCAGCATTGGGTGATTTCCCACCATCGTTTGGTGACTCTCCTCATTGGAGATAGTTTCAGAGGGTAGCTGCATTGGACTGCAGTAGCCCCTTAGAGACCTACACGATTTTCGGGGTGTGAGTTTTTGAAAGTCAAAACTCCCTTTGTCAGATATCCCTTCAGATATCTGGCAAACACATGAAGCTGCCTTATACTGAATCAGACCCTCGGCCCACCAAAGTCAGTATTGTCTACTCAGACTGGCAGCGGCTCTCCAGGGTCTTAAGCAGGAATCTTTCACATCACCTACCTGCCTAGTCGCTTTAACTGGAGATGCCGGGGATTGAACCTGGGACCTTCTGCATGCCAAGCAGATGCTCTACCACTGAGCCATGGCCCCTCCCCTTGGACTCTCAAAAGCTCATACCCTGAAAATCTTGTTGGACTCTGAGGTGCTACTGGACTCAGATCTAGCTGTTCTCATTGGGAAGCACTTTCATAGGCTGAGGTCTGATATGTGAGCACACTTTGAAAAAATAATGTGTATTCAGCTGGGGAATCTAATCAGATCGCTGATGGCGACTTCTGTCGTGCTAAATAAAACTCACTCGAGAACTGAGCCTTAATACTTTGCAAGAGCCCGTGTAAGACAAACAATTTATCAACTGGTACCCATCTTAATGGAATATATTAGTACTCTTATAGAGTTTCCTCAGATCCTTATATAAGTTTCCTTATATATGTAATGGTATATCTCATTAAGATCCAGTTCAGGTACAATATTGTAGTACATCATTCAGAAGGGATCACCAGGGTCATCTAGTCCAACCCCCTGCACAATTCAGGAAATTCACAACTACCTCCCTCCCAAACCCCCAGTGAAGCCTACTCCATGCCCAGAAGATGGCCAAGATGCCCTCCCTCTCATCATCTGCCTAAGGTAATAGAATCAGCATTGCTGACAGATGGCTATCCAGCCTCTGCTTAAAAACCTCCAGGGAAGGAGAGCTTACCACCTCCCGAGGAAGCCTGTTCCACTGAGGAACCACTCTAACTGTTAGAAAGCTTTCCCTAATGTCTAGATCAGTGGTTCCCAACCTTTTTTTGACCAGGGACCACTAGGACTTTTTTGTTCGGTGCAGGGACCCCAAGGTTCAAAATAAAAATTCTGAGAATTTGAAAATAAACTTTAATCATAACTGTTAGCTAAACATTAAACTTAGAATAATATTTGAATATATATTTTTATAATAGAGAACTTTTAATTGAAAATATTAATTTATTATTGGTTTATAACTTTGTTTCGCAGACCTTAATTTAGTTCTTGCGGACCCCTGGGGGTCCATGGACCCCTGGTTGGGAACCAGTGGTCTAGATGGAAACTCTTTTTATTTACTTTCAACCCGTTTGTTCTGGTCCGACCTCCTGGGACAACAGAAAACAACTCGGCACCATCCTCCATATGATAGCCCTCCAAGTACTTGAAGATGGTTATCATATCACCTCTCAGTCTTCTCCTCTTCAGGCTAAACATACCCAGCTCCTTCAACTGTTCCTCATAAGGCTTGGTCTCCAGACCCCTCACCATCTTTGTTGCCCTCTTCTGGACATGTTCCAGCTTGTCGACATCCTTCTTAAATTGTGATACCCAAAACTGAACACAGTACTCACAATAATAACACAATACTGCTTTCTTACAGTTTTCACAGCATTTAAATGCTTGAACCAAAGGGATGGATGCTGTAGATGGATGATACACACACACACACACACACACACACACACACATTTGATTGTATCTTTGTTGACCTCGTTTTGATGGGACATTAACTTCCATTAGACAGTTCACTTGTATCTCACCTGAGACTTCAACTAGGAGTCTTCAGTAGGGGCTTTGTTGAATGCAGGGGGTGGGGGAAGGCAGCTGAGATTTGCCAGAAGATCAAGTCCAAGTGTTTGTTGTGGAGTGCATAGCAGGAAGAGTTTTAGTGTAAATAAGTGGTGCAGGGATGCATGAAATTGAGAGAACTCTAAAGGCCTCTGGGAATGGAGGGCGTTTACACTTCCACTACATTTGATGCTCTTACTCTAGCGATTTGTCTTTAAAATGGGGCAAAATGGGACAGGAGATCAAGTAATGCCCCACATGCAGTCTTTTCAAGTTCTTAGCACGTTTCATTAATGGTAGCCAAGAAAATGTTTTGGGGACAAACTACTTTCTCACAACAAAGATGTTGCACACAAAATCTTCTCTGGTCTGTGATGATTCCTGACAAGATAAAAAGCCACTTGGTTGACCAGAGAAGATCTTTCAAGAAGAAGAGGAGGAGGAGGAGTTGGTTTGTATATGCTGACTTTCTAAGGAGAATCAAACCAGCTTACAATCCCCTTCCTCTCCCCACAACAGACACCTTGTGAGATGGTGGGGCTGAGAGAGTTCTGACAGAACTGTGACTGGCCCAGCTGGCTTCATGTGGAAGAGTGGGGAAACAAACCCGGTTCTCCAGATTAGAGTCCACCACTCCCAACCAGATCTCTTGCAGAGGATTTCCAGGATACTGGTATAGCAATGGATTCGAGAGTCAGGTTCAGTACCCAATCCTGGAGAAAAGGGATTCTAGTTCCTTGTGTTGGTGCAGGAATTTTAATGTGAGTTTTTATACACCATCACAGTGCCCACAGCTAGTTGGGGGGGGGGGAGAGAAGCATCAGACCCTTACAGCCCATTCCTGAAATGACGGCATAGGGGAAGGGCCGTTTCCTAAGCCGTTTCGCCAACGCTGTTAAACAAAAAAAGTCCGTTTCGTGGCTTTTTTTTTTTTTTTTAACTGGGGCTTCTCGCCCCATTGAAAACAGCTAGGCTGCGCCTGCTAAATATCCTGCTAAATAGCAGGCGCAGCAATGCTGTTCCGGCCGCCGGTGCAAGTGGCCGAAAAGGGGATTGGAAGCCGACTAGCTGCCGGCTCCTCTCCCCCGGAACGCCTTGCCGGCGGCATGAATGCGTGTAATCGCGTGATTACACACATTTACGCCGGCGGCAATGTCGCGCCACCTCCTATGGAATTTTGGATGGATTTTCAGGAATGGGCTGTTTGTTATACCACGATTTAGGTTTTGAATTAGGGCCGTTTGTGGGATAAACCACGGAATTTGTGTTTTAACAATTTCCTTTCTTTTAGATCCCCCAGATGTTGATGGGTTTTGGATTTCTGCCAAGTTCTTTCCCTGCTGCCTTCTAAATCTCTTATTATACAGGACTCTATCAAAGGGAGCAAATAAGAGTAGACCACGGAGTCCGAGGATTTTGCTAATCGTTCGCTTTTACTCCCACAGGTTTGACAACACGGCCCTAAAATCTGCCCTTGATAAAGGCTGTGGGAAGTAGTCCGTTGTGATTTGTTCCAAGCCGAGTCCGCTCGCTTCTTGCTTGTGCCACATAATTCATGATCCTGTCATTCACAGGGCTACTTTACTGCACTAGGACCAGCAAAATATTTTTCTTCCTCTGGAGTTCTTTTCCTCTTCATTTCAGTGTTTTAAATCCAGGGAGAAGGGGATCTAAATTGCCGCAACCCCCAAATGCCCTTGAGACACAGATGGTGAGGACAATCTTGTTAGATGTCATTAAAGGTAATGGCAGGTGTCATTGGAAAATAAGCCCAGGTGCTATCAGAGGGAAGTTATTATTTTGCGCCTGGCTTTGTCCAGAGACAGCTGATCTTGCATCTTTTTTTCTTTCGTTTTTGATTTGGGGGGGGTGCCTTTTGATATTTTTACGACAATGAGAGCACGGGAGTACTTGTTGCTATGATTCCCAGATCCTCCTCTCAAAGCAGAATCATCCATAATAAAGTAAACAAAGAACTGGTTGTCACGTTTGCTGCCGAAGCATCTTTCCATGGCTTCGAGACCTCAGAATGGAAGCTGAAACAAGTACAAGGAAAGCTGGAGAATTTGATTCAAACAATTTAATTTAATTACACCGAGTCTAATTGAATTGTTCTAAAGAGGTTTGATGAAGTTAGTGCTGTAAACAGAGGCTGTGGTTTTCCATTGCATTGGGTAATAATTTGGGCAGTTATTCTGTGTTCCTTTTTGCTCCACTGTGCTGCCAGCTGTCAGAACTGGCCCATTAGTAGTAGTAGTAGTAGTAGTAGTAGTAGTAGTAGTAGTAGTAGTAGTAGTAGTAGTAGTAGAAGAAGAAGAAGAAGAAGAAGAAAGAGGAGAAGAAGAGGAGGAGGAGGAGTTGGAGTTGGTTTTTATATTCCGCTTTTCTCTACCTTTAAGGAGTCTCAAAGCTGCTTACAATCACCTTCCCTTCCCTTCCCACAACAAACACCTTGAGAGGTAGGTGGGGTTGAGAGAGTTTGGAGAGAACGGTGACTAACCAAGGTCACCCAGCAGGCTTCATGCGTAGGAGTGGGGAATCGAACCCAGTTCTCCAGAGTTCACCGCTCTTAACCATTACACCACACTGAACAGAATCTTCTCAGATAGCGGAGGGGCCTCCAGAATATGGTGGAACCAGTGGGACTAGACTCTCCTTAGTGATCCCACACATTAGTGATAAAAGGACCATCCAACCTTGGAATCTGCTGAACCTAGTAACCTCCGATGTACTTATCTTGCTCCATATCAGGTTTTTTCATGTACCACTGGTCTTTCCACTTCTTCTTCTTGGAATGTAAGTTTTGTTTTTTAATGTTTAAGGAGTTTGTTTTTAATGTGGAAGAACATGTGGTCCTGTGAACCTCCTGCCTGCAATCTGAATTTATAGAATTCCAAGAGGGATGTATCCTACAGCATTTGTGTGAATGGATAGTTCAGCTCAGAGGCGGCGGAACCAGATAGTTGTGAGAATGCAGAGCAGGGGGGAAGGTGATTATCCCACAGGGTCTGTCAAGATAAAGGTTACATAATGTTCGCCAAGGGGATCTGTGGTGTCTGGAGAGGAACCCATTTCATTGAGCTCTCTGTGTTTCTGACCTATTTTTTTATTATGTTGCTGTTTAGCTAAAACTCTGAACTGTAAATTTCAAGCCAATTGTGATATTTCTTAGATAGCTAGAACTGTGCATTAATGCCCCCCAGTTGCATAATAACCATTCAAATGTGAACCATCATTTTGTATTATTTAATTGAAATGAATTTCAGACTGTGCTCTGAAGTCTCACATTCCCTCTTCACATAAGAGTTTTCAAATAGAACTGTACCTAAGAGCTCTTGTGAAATTGGAGATTCAGGGGCTAGTAATCTCTTCTCTTAGTCTTTGCAGATGCTACTGATTTTGTCCTATACTTTTCTGTTTTGAGTAATTTAATGACGATAAGGTTTTCTCCTAGCGGAAAAGAGAAATGGGGCTGTACTCTACAAAAAAAGGTGACCTTGTTCTAAACTTACACAAGCCACAGTTCAAAGAATCACATGGCTAGCATCATGCACTCACAGTCACTGTCACACTATGGTAAGAAACCTGAGTTGAGGTATGGGAAACCCACATTCTAATTCCCACTCATCTAGGAAGCTCTCTGTGTGGCCTTTGGCCAGTCACTGGTTTAATTGATAGGTTAGATCCAACCAGCTATTCTGTTGATGAAAATAGGTGGAGTGATCTCTATTGACCACCTTAAAAGTTTGGGAGTAAAGAGACCTGCATAGACAAAAGCCATGCAGGATAAGGGTTGTAGTAGGAGGGGAATTCAGCAAGGTTGAGCGAAAAAGCTGGCTGGATCCAACCCAGTATGTCCATAGTGTGTCTGTGTGCTGGGGAGTAGTGGCAGGCTCTGCCTGTGACCTATATATGTTCTGTTGAATCTTTCGTAGAGCTCATATGGGTAGAGCTGTGTATATGTAGGGTTCTCTCTGCAAATAAATGGAAAAGTGGGGGGTTATCAAGGGAACCACAGGTGGGAGACTGTATAGTTTATCGCACCCTTCCTCCAATGAGCACAGAGCAATGAACAGACTGTGCCCCACCATATTTTTTTTCACAACAACCCTGTGATGTAGGTGAGGCTGAAATAAAATGATTGCCCCAAGTTCATCTAGTAGGACTTCATGGCTGAGTAAGGATCTTCCTACTTTTGGGGTATATTACTTTAATATTGTGTACCCAAATGCAATAAGCTTAACCATAGAAAGAGCCAACCTTCCACCCAAGGGATATATGAAGATAAGTATCAGTGGCTGTTAGTTGTCATGCAAAAATTAGTTGTCATGCAAGACCAATTTAGGGAGGAAGGAAAATTTCAGGCATTTGCTGGTTCAGTTTGAATTCTGGTGGCTTGTATGGGTTCTTTTAATCATTAAGCCAAACTTGTGCCTGCCAAACATATTTGACTTACAGATGAACTTTCATAGAGGTCAGGAAAAACCAGAAATCAATATTGGTGCTTGTTGTTCAAGGTTTGGCTATTAGAAGTTGATTTTTTCCTAACCTGCTGCTGTGCTGGATGACTATTCTTTTGTTATGTTGGTGATTCAGAATGGTTGGCTGGTATTGATGGTCAATTGATGTCAATAGGAAATAAGTCCCTTGGTGACATACCCTCCCATGAAGACTGGAGCAATGTACACATATTCACTTGTGTGTGTGTTAAGTGCCCTTAAGCTGCTTCCGACTTAAGGCGACTGTACGAATTAATGACCTGTACGAATTAATGACCTTACGGCGACTGTATGAATTAATCCTATCGTTAACCCCATTGCTCAGGTCTTGTAACCTGAGAGCCCTGGCTTGTTACTAACTTGTTAACTTTCACTTATTAAGGAATTCTGTATCACATCATTAAAAGGAAAGGGAATGGCTACATTACTCAGTCAGGCAGAGTAGAGTGCCCTAAGGAAGGAAAATGAACCCATATTGCTTAGCCCGGGCATCCCCAACGTGGTGGATCTCCAGTGGCCAGGCAGAAGCCATGCTGGGCAAAAGCCCCACCAGGCCCCATGCACTTTCTAAAAAAAACTTGGTAGGCGCCAAGAAAGGTGCCATTGTGTGCCATGGCACCATGTCAGAGATCCCTGTATTAATGCTTTGTGAAAAGAACTTTGAGCACCCTTAAATAATTTCTGCATAACCCTCAGAGGTCATTTATGCACGGGAGTTTGACCTGACGTTCGTTGCACACTGGACCCACACTTTCCTGCTGGGAATCTATGCACCAGCAGTCTCCAAGCAGGAATCAAGAAGCATTTCAGTCCCTGCCCCTTGACACACTGCTTTGTGATAGGCTGCAGTTCTGTCTGTGAGAGAAACCAAGCTTCTGTGTCCCGTGCTTTGCCTTATGCATGGGGATTTCACCCGGGCTGAGCTCAGGGGAGAAGGAAGAATTTGGTTAACAGAGGGACAGGAAGTCCCGGGATTTGTGAGGGCTGGCAGCGAGGTCATCTCTAATGGATGGGAAACTCTAAGGAACAACCGAGACCGACCAGGAGCAAACGTGAGTGTAAGTACCCATGCAAAAACGACCAGAATCAATCCCCTATTCTGCCTTTTTTCATAATCAAACCTTGTGAATTATTATTCATATTACCTCATTAAAATTCAATTCATTCCATATCATTGTTACATACTTACTGAACTCCATGTACAAATACCACCACCCCCCAGCGTGGTGTAGTGGTTAAGAGCGGTGGTTTGGAGCGGTGGAGTCTGATCTGGTGAACTGGATTTGTTTCCCCACTCCTCCACCTCAAGCCAGCTGGGTGACCTTGGGCTAGTCACACTCCCTCAGCCCCACCTACCTCACAGGGTGTCTGTTGTGGGGAGGGGAAGGGAAGGTGATTGTAAGCCAGTTTGATTCATCCTCAAGTGGTAGAGAAAGTTGGCATATGAAAACCAACTTTTCTTCATTGAATTTTCAATTGCACCAAACCAGAAATCTTTTCTTCTCTCCGTTTCTTTTATTATCCATGACAACATGTGCCTCCGGAGGCTCGTCATCCGCTAGGTAATTTCATCAGTGTCAGCACGGATGTTAGCGTGGCCTTGACTTTGCAAGTTAGACTTTGACAAAAGATTCAAGCCGACAACAATAAGGCATCGGCAACAATAAGGCAACAATAAGGCAACAATAGAAATCTCCCACTGCCGAAATGTCAAAAATGTATGCATCTCCCCTGTAATGATTTTCGTGTTTGTTTTGTGTTATAGCAGTTACAAAGAGGCTGAAAGGTGGCGAATGATAGCGAAGGAGGGGAATGTATCGTCCCACCTTTGCTTTGTTTAGTAGAAATTACAACAGTTTTGAGGCAAAATGTTGAGGACAATGTACTGTTCCTACCTGGAAAACACATTTCCATTTCTGTTTTTATAATTTTTAGTTCTTTTTCAGAGTATTGAGGGTACAGAATAAAATCCTGCCTGTGTTTCGCAGCACCTAATATAATAGGCATGCTCTGCTGATCCTGGAGAGAGTAGGTATGCGTCATGACTAGTATCCATTTTGACTAGTAGCCATGAATAGCCCTCTCCTCCATGAATATGTCCACTCCCCTCTTAAAGCCTTCCAAGTTGGCAGCCATCACCACATCCTGGGGCAGCAAGCATCAGCTGCTTCAGATTCCTGCAAAGAACCTCCTTCTGATTAACAATAAGGCAGGGTTGAAAAATAGGGGATTTGGCCATTGGATTGCATGAATTCACTTGTCTGGTTTGGGTTTGAATGGATCCAGATTGTTCAGGGTCTGGGACAACCTGCCACGGATCCTTCCCCTGCCCTATGCATGCCCGTCTCTATAGCCCCTCTGTTGGACAGATGTCACTCATCCTATTATGTATGTGTTTCATAGAGCCAAACTAGACGTGATAGAGCCCACCATGGGGACGCCACCACCGTTTTAGGGATGAAATTCCCTCTTTTTTACAAACACCACGGGCCCCCGATCCTGATCAGGACTGCAGCAGGGGGAGGTGTACCTATCCCCCCCCCCACTGGCACACCATTTTCAAGAGCCCATACACCAAGGGTTTGGGTTGTTAAAAACATTAAATGTTTAAAAAATAAGGACCTCATGTCCCATGCCACAGTACCAATCAGGATCAGCCCCCCAAAAAACATTTGTAAATAGAGGGGATTTCATCCCTGAAATGGTGGTGGTGTTCCCGTGGTCGATTTGGAGATGGTGTCATGTCTAATTTGGCTCTGAGTTTTGTTGCATCAAGTGTTCCACTCCAGTGAACCACTGTGAATTGCTGTGTACTTCATTTGTATGAATGCTCACACAGTGGACACTGGAATGCGTATGTGGAGGAGCGGGGAATCAAACCGGGTTCTCCAGATCAGAGTCGGCTGCTTATGTGGAGGAGCGGGGAATCAAACTGGGTTCTCCAGATTAGAGTCCGCCTCTCTTAACCACTACACCAGGCTGGCTCTCTCTGGATGGAATGCAATTTAGGGATTCTTGGAAAAGCATACTAAGATCTTCAGTAAGAAACACAAATGTGAATTAGGTGAGATGCTATACAATGGGGTCAGATGCTTCTCTGCTTTTAAGTTGCTGGGAGTGGTAATAATTCTCTATCAGAAATCAGCTTGAATTCCTAGTGTTTAAAGTCTGGCTCTCACCAACCCCCCCCCCCCCCACACACACACACACACAAACCCCCTTCAGTGTGGTGTAAAACCTCCCTAAAACACGTTCACTTTCACAGTAACAATGGACTAGTTCATTGATGTTCCCTGGCTGTGTTTTTTCCTGCTTCTCTCGGTTCTCTGAGGTCTGCTTAGCACAGAGCTGGAAACACTTTGATAGCAAGACAGGTGTGATGACCAAAACATTGCTCCTGGTGCGGAGTTTTCTCCCTTAGGTCCAGGGCAACAACAGTCATTTTTACTCGGTTGCGTGATGTTTGCTGTTACTACAGCTGGGTACCCAAGGTTGGGTAAAAAGATATATATATATATATATATATATATATGCATGTATGTATATGTATGTATATAAATACTGTAAATATAATTTATTGGAAGTGCTATGTAAAGGTTAAAAATATTTTTAAAACAGTAAAATAGTACAATGGCATTTCCTAAGGTTGACATCTGTAACCACAAGCAATACTGGTTAGTATATGTCTCTCATATATTATGTGTGCAGGTATCAACCTAGTACTAGAGCCAATCTGACCAGATGTTTGAGTATTTGGCAATAGATTTTACAACCTATACACATGCCTGGTTGGGTTTGAACTGTTTGTATATGTATTTATTTATTTCTGTAAGTGTGTGCAGGCATAACATGGGTTTTAATTAACCACTGATGAAGGCCCAATAGGGTGAAACACGTTTGGTTGTGGTTACAGATGTAAACCTTAGGAAATGCCATTGTGCAATTTTAATGTTTTTTAAATATTTGTAACCTTTACATAGCGCTTCCAATACATTATATTTACAGTATTTATACACACACACACACACACACACACACACACACACACACACACACAGACTAGAGTTCTGCTGGTTTTAATCCAATTTCCTTAAATGTAAAATCACCAATAGTATTATGCCCTCCCCTCCCCCCCCAAAAAAAAAAGTTTTTAAAAGCTTTGGTTTAATTTATTAAGTAATCCTTATCGCTACACAGTGCATCTCTATCCTTCAACCTGAGAAATGACAAGAGGCCAATTCTGGAATATTCTTCTGGTTCTTAAAATCTGCAGTCATGGTCTGAGACAATGGCAGCTGCATCTGGTGTGCGAGATAAACTAGGGGAGGGAGGAAGGTTGCTTGAAATAATAAAAATTATCATCATCATACAAAATTGCCTGTCAGATATTTGCATTCATTGTACCTTCTAATATATTTTAGAGCAAAAGGAACAGATAAATCACTCACACCCTGGGATTAGCCTTTCTTTTCTTTTCTTTTTTTTCCTGGCAACTCCTGCTTTATGCGACAACGGAAATAAGTCAGACTCAAATCCAACCTTTAGGCAAAGTTTCCCAAAGTTGTCGGGCTGCAACTTTGAGCTGGGTCAGCTTGGGACCCACAAAGCTGAGGGCAACCCATCAGCCTGTGGCTCAGTGGTAGAGCATCTGCTTGGTATGCAGAAGGTCCCAGGTTCAATCCCTGGCATCTCCAGTTATAAGGACCAGGCAGTAGGTGATATGAAAGACCCCTGCCTGAGACCCTGGAGAGCCGCTGCCAGTATGAAAAGACAATACTGACTTTGATGGATCAAGGGTCTGATTCAGTATAAGGCAGCTTCATGAGTTCATATGGTGGCCCTAGCGTGGTTTAGTGGTTAAGAGCAGTGGTTAGGAGTGGTGGACTCTGGAGAACGGGGTTTGATTCCCCCACTCCTCCCCATGAGCCACAGATGCTAATCTGGGGAAATGGTTTCCCCACTTCTACACATGAAGCCAGCTGGGTGACCTTGGCCTACTCACAGTTATCTTAGAGCTTTCTCAGCCCCACCTACCTCACAGGGTCTCTGTTACGGGGAGGGGAAAGGAAGGTGATTGTAAGCTGGTTTGATTCTTGGGCTGGCTTCATGTGTAGGAGCCCAAGGTCACCCAGCTGGCTTCATGTGTAGGAGTGGGGAAATCAACCCAATTCACCAGATTAGAGTCCACTGCTCCTATGGAGGAGAATCAAACCACATTCTCCAGATAAGATCGAGTGTCACTGTGGCACTGGAGTCCCTTTTCCCCCCAAGTTTGACCTCTGTTTGTCCAGGCCCGAAGTGAAACCTTACTCTGGGTTTCTGGGGTAGTCTCCATACTTCACGCTGGCAACAAGGAGATGCACTATGCTACTGCCAGTAGCCGCAGTATCCTTTCCACTGTTGGATGGAAGCCTGGTGGATGCATGGCAGTGAGCAAGCAAGCTTGGAGGTGAATCTGCATTACAGTGCCAAGCTCTGCCAGACCAAAGGCTGCAGATGTAACTTTATGTGTATATTTCCAAACTCGCATAGGAGATATTTGCGACGGGAACTACCCCCTTTTTTAGTATCTGTCTATATTCCAGGGCTGATTTACTGCCCTGGCTCATGCATTTCAACCCTGGGCGATTCACTCTGATGGTCACGCATAGTCCAGGAGATGGAAGAATCATGATGGGAGCCATTGAGTGGCAGGTGTTTCCGTGAATGTTGTATTGTTTGACATTGCATTTGGGTTAACAGATTTCTCGTGGCAGTTGGGAGGATAAAGATGCAGATTGAGTATCCCTTATCCAGACTGCTTGGGTCCAAAAGTGGTCTGTATTTTGGATCTTTCCATATTTTAGAATATTTGCATATATATAATGAGATATCTTGGGGATGGGACCCACGTCTCAACACAAAATTCATTTATGTTTTATAAATGTTTTATATACACTTTATACACGTAGCCTGAATGTAATTTTAAACAATATATTTAATATTTTTGTGTACATTGAACCATCAGAAAGCAAATCAGAGACCCAGCGTGGTGTAGTGGTTAACAGCGGTGGTATGGAGCGGTGGACCCTGATCTGGAGAACCGGGTTTGATTCCCCACTCCTCCACATGAGCGGCGGAGGCTCATCTGGTGAACTGGATATGTTTCCCCACTCCTACACATGAAGCTAGTTGGGTGATCTTGGGCTAGTCACACTCTCTCAGCCCTACCTATCTCACAGGGTGTCTGTTGTGGGGAAGGGAAGGTGATTGCAAGCTGGTTTGATTCTTCCTTAAGTGGTAGAGAAAGTTGGCATATAAAAACCAACTCTTCTTCTTCTTCTTCTAATTGCTGTGCTGCTGAGGGACTGTGAGTAATGTCTGCATGCCGGCTCAAAAAGTATGGTTTTCAGGTCAGTCCGGATATCGGATGTCTGGTTAAGGGATACTCAACCTGTATTCGCAGGATATAAAATGATCTCCACCTTGTCACCTAATAGTGGTCAGGAAACTCATGGGTGTGTCAGTCAATTAACTGAAAGAGAGAATTCTTGTTTTAGGAATGTGAAGGGGAAATGATTGAATGTCATCTATGGTTTTTGTTTAACGGTCATGAGACAGAACCGTTAAATCAAATGCCAACGTGTAGCTACAGGGGAGCAAATTTATTAAGTGGGCATAAAATAGCTGCTCAGAAGCTGTGGATACTGGTTTCATAGTCATTCCTGACTGAGGGATAGGGACCTCTAAGAAAATTCCTGTATTCTATGAGGAAAGTGATGAAAGTTAAACTTATATAATCATGACTGTAAGTTTTAGTGTAGATGTTCCAACTGAGGGTAGTGTACCATCTAGAACAGAGTAGTAGATTTATTTTATGATCAATTTCAAGTAGGACTGACAAGAATGGGGAGGGGCTGTGGCTCAGTTGTAGAGAATCTGCTTGGCATTCAGAAGGTCCCAGGTTCAATCCCCGGCATCTCCAGTTAAAGGGACTAGGCAGGTAGGTGATGTGAAATGACCTCTACCTGAGACCCCGGAGAGCCGCTGCCGGTCTGAGTAGACAATGCTGACTTTGCTGGACTAAGGATCTTATTCAGTATAAGGCAGCTTCATGTGTTAATTTGTTCAAGAATGTTCCAGAGCAGACATTTGAAAGAGAAAGAGGGCTTTTCATGGATGCTGAAATGTTCCTGAACATTCTGACTACCTGCTTCATGTTGATTCATCAGTATCCATCATTGGTGTCATTTTCTTTTCTTTCTTTATTCAAACCCTCTTCAAGAGATGAGATTGCTGACCGAGCCACACATTTGCTTATTTGGTTAATGGATGTATACGCCACCTTTCATGCTGCCCAAAGCATCCCTAACATTTGGGGCAAGTAGGTGGTCAGGAAAGGGGGAAGGGCTTTCTCAAAATGGGAGCAGCATGGTGTGAATGCAAACTGTATTCCCCTCCCTTTACACCCTGTACAAGTTATGAATGGTCATTTATGCATGGGAGTTTTACCTGAGGTTCGTTGCTCGCTGGACCCACACTTCCCTGTTGGGAATCTCTGCACCAGCAGTCTCCAAGCTCAAATCAAGTCCCCACTTTAAATGCTGCTTTGTAATTGGCTTACATTGTAGAGCTTACTGTGAGAGAAAGTTCCCCCCAAACCAAATTGCCACACATACGCACACACATAAGAACAACATAAAAAACTGAGCAATCTGAAAGGGGGGGGGGGAAATCCAAGCCTCGGTTTTAAAAAGATTTTCTTCTGCTCAGAACGAGCTCCGAGGAAGCAGGAAGTATTTAAATCCCCGCCTCTGGACATGCTGCTTTGTAATAGGCTGTGACCGAAACCATGCTTGCGTGCCACACACTTTGCCTTCTGCATGGGGATTTCCCCCGGGCTTTGCCCAGGGAAGATGGAAGAGTTGGGTTAACAGAGAAATGGGAAGACCCGGACATTGGGAGGGCAGGGAGTGAGGTCATCTCTAATGGATGGAAAACTCATTCATAACTCCAAGGAACAACCGAGACCGACCGGAAGCGAATGTGAGTGAAAGTACCCATGCATAAACAACCAGTAAAAGTTGCTGCATTTAACAAAGGTTGACTGTTCTTCACAAAACTTCCACTTCCCGTCATTTGATTCATGTCATGCCAAGGTTCAAATTGCCTATCACATAAGTGCTGCATAAGCCGTCTTTCCAAACTGAATTGCAGGGGTAGTTGTTAAATGAAACAAGAATTATGGAAAATTTGGTTGTCAGAAATATCGTCTCAAAATTCAGGAAGGATATCCTTTCCCCAAAATAGGTCATAAAAACACTTCATCATAAAGGATCCGTCATAGTCCCCTCTTGACATTTTGCCAATTCGTGTGAGGAGAGCAAGCTGTTCCTCTGGGTCGCCTAATTTTAAAAGAAAATGAATGATTGTATTAAGGCCAATCCCTTTTTTTTTTTAAAGCTAAGCATCACCTCTCTGTATTGGTACTTTCTTCAGTGTAACTGGGCTACCTTTGTGTTTGTGAGGACATGTACACACAACTCCACGTTAATGTTCTATGCAAACAAACCTATAAAGGCAGGAATGAAATGTCATTTCTCAGCCAGCCTTTTCTTGCTCCAGATATTCAGATCTGGCACTGCTAAAATACCAAGGCCGAGAAAGATTTGGACCTTTCAAGTGGCACACAAGATTGGACCAAACCTCTTGACATTTATTTCTCAATGTATCAACATGACTTCTTATTTAAGTTTGCAGCATTTCTTTAACTGAGGATCTGTCAAGGAAAGAAAAGGCCTTGCATAGTCAAATTTGATTTTCCGCATTGGAGTTTCTGCAGTTTATGCCAAAATCAACACTGAGATGTGTTCCCAACAGACTGTTCCCTGTTTATTTAATAACGTTCAATATGTACTTTGTAAAGTGAAGTTGTAATGGGGGGGGGGCAGTCATATTATTGCTTAAAGAAGAAGAGTTGGTTTTTATATGCCAACTTTCTCTACCACTTAAGGAAGAATCAAATCGGCTTATGATCACCTTCCCTTTCCCTCCCCACAATAGACACCCTGTGAGAGCTCTAAGAGAGCTGTGACTAGCCCACGGCCACCCAGCTGGCTTCATGTGTAGGAGTGGGGAAACCAACCTGGTTCACCAGATTAGTGTCCACCGCTCATGTGGAGGAGTGGTAGGGTTGCCAGGTCCCTCTTTGCCACCGGCGGGAGGTTTTTGGGGTGGAGGCTGAGGAGGGCGTGGTTTGGGGAGGGGAGGGACTTCAATGCAATAGAGTTCAATTGCCAAAGCGGCCATTTTCTCCAGGGGAACCGATCTCTATCGGTTGTAGATCAGTTGTAATAGCAGGAGATCTCCAGCTAGTACCTGGAGGCTGGCAGCCCTAAGGAGTGGGGAATCAAACCGGGTTCTCCAGATTAGAGTCCACCATTCCAAACCACTGCTCTTAACCACTACACAATGCTGGCTCAGGTAATACTTATCAGAACTAGTGTTTGGGCTGTAGAAACATTGGATTATAAATCCATGTGTCAGTTATCAATACTGCTTCACTGTATATTTTCAGTCATGCAAACAGGCTTTTTTAAAAAAATGGTGGCTCTTTGTTGATCACTTTGTATTTGGACATCGTCCGGCTCTTTAATTATAAAAAAGTTGCCAGTCCCTGAATGTCACCAATTTAAAGCAATGAATCTATCTACAGGGTGGGTGTGTGTGGAGCTATCTCTCCCTTGCGGTGCCTGGTAATTCTAGCCTTACTTCTCCGTACTCTTGTGTTGGATTAATGTTGCAGAACGAAACAAGGAAACCTGCCCAGATTCGTTGGGATGGCACCAAAGAGACATGATGTCCAAATAAAATGCATATTGTTTAGAGGTCTAGAAAACAGGAGCAAAAGAACTCCGATATAATGTGCAATTAGGGAGACAAAGATCAGGGCTTTAAAGTGGGAGCTTAGCTAAACAGATGTCCAAGTAACATTAACAAATCAAAACGTCTCTAATTACGCTTTGGCTGGAAACAGGTTTGAAATACTGGGCTGCCAGGGCTGGAAGAATGAGCTCTAATCTTCAGATGCTTTCCTGGCATACATCCTCAGGCCTTAGGTACTCGACTACCAGTTTTAGTTTCGAATTGTACACTCCTTGGTGCAGGATAATGGGCTGGGAAGGGTGGCTTGATAACAGTCAGCAAGCTTCCTAAGAAGCTTCAGCAACTGCACTGATCGCCTTTGATAGCAGCTGATTGTAATACACATCTGCATTTATCAGTCTTTATTTACGGTTGTTGTTTTAGAAGCCAGACTATTAAGAAGCTAATTATATGCAAATGTACATATTTAGAGCCCTAACGTTTTTGTTTTTAATTTAGAAAAACAGCTTCCAAAGAAGGAAATTTGTAGAGAAGCAGACAGCGGAGTGGGGTATGTGTGTGTGTGTGCTGTCAAGTCACGGCTGATTTATGGCAAAAAAAAAAAAAACACACCCAGGGGTTTCAAGGCAAGAGACGTTTGGAGATAGTTTGCCATTGCCTGCCTCCACGTAGGCTGAGAGAGTTCTGAGAGAACTGTGACTAGCCCAAGGTCAACTAGCAGGCTTCATGTGGAAGAGTGGGGAATCAAACCCGGTTCTCCAGATTAGAATCCGCTGCCCTTAACCACTACACTAAGGTGGATCTCTTGGGGCAGGGGGGAGGGGCTTGTTTAACCTTTTTATGCTTTCTTAAGGACATTTTCGAAATAGCCCCGTGTCGCAGAGTGGTAAGCTGCAGTAATGCAGTCCAAGCTACTCACAACTTGAGTTCGATCCCGACGGAAGTCTTTTTCAGGTAGGCGGCTCGAGGTCGACTCAGCCTTCCATCCCTCTGAGGTCGGTAAAATGAGTACCCAGCTTGCTGGGGGTAAAGGGAAAGATGACTGGGGAAGGCACTGGCAAACCACCCCACAAACAAAGTCTGCCTAGTAAATGTCGGGATGTGACGTCACCCCATGGGTCAGGAATGACCCGGTGCTTGCACAGGGGACCTTTACCTTTAAGGGCATTTTGCATATCTGTCTAAAGGCAGTTGTTTCTCTTGGATAAAATACATTTCTGGAATAGACTTGATTTGTTCCTTGACCTTTTCTGGTTCACTCCAACCCAGATTCTTCATTTTAATGCACTTCCACATTAGTATTTGTTCCTAGTGGCCAGAGGGGTTGGGAAATGAGGTTTTTGGTTTGTATCAACAGACTCAGACAAAATTCCAATCAAAATCATTTGATTGAAATAACAGCTGCTTGTCTACCTTTCCTGCCTCCAAGTAAATGCATCCAGGTTTGGATTCTTACGACTGGTAATTTTGGACCGTGTTCCTAACTTCCTCCTTAACTATGCTACCATCTGGATTTTGACCGAATTGGTGCCAGTATGCCTTGGCTCATTTCTGAGCTTAGCATTACAGGAGTTTAATTCATTGCATGTTGTTGTAGGTATTTTGGCAGCCCTTTGAAACCCGCTAAGCTAGAGGATCCTGTGTTCATATAGACATTGTCTGCAGTTTATTTACTTCATCTGTTTTCCCCCGGCTTAAACTTGTGGGGGGTTGTTATTTTCTATTTTATTTTCTGCACAATCCTAGATAAACCGTGTGTGATTTCAACTAAATGAGGAATAAAATGCTTTTAATGAATTAACCCAAGACAGAGATGTATAATTCTGTCTATCACCCCAGGATCGGAAATGAAAGCCAACAACAATATACGTTATTCACATTTTCCCCCCTAGCTTGAAAGGAAAATAGAGGACAATCTGTGGATCAGGCAGAAGAATAATCATTCTCTGCCAAGAATCCTATGTATCTATCTTTACACAGTGTCAGCCATATTAGTTAATAAAAAGATGCATATGTCTCACTTGTGGGATCACGGCATTTTCTGGTACTCCCTCCCCTTCCCCAACAGATGGGAGAAAAAGCTGAAATTTGGATCACACAGAGCCCTAAAAACCTTGACGGCTAGAACATTCTGATAATGAGACATGTTTATGGTTAATTGTTGTAACTCAGGATGTAAAGCGGGGTGGCCAACCGTTTTGTTGGCAAGAGCTACTTTCTGAGAGGAGTGTGTACCCCAGAGGCACTGCCGGGGTGGGGGGACAGTGATGGATAGTCCCTAGGGTTGCCATTTACCTAGTGAGGGCAAGGGAACTCCTTTCCCTGTCCCCTTTTGTGTCTGTCCTTGCACCAGCAAGCAGCAGGGGGGAAACACAGTGGCTGGAACGGTGTCCTGTGATGTTATATCACCATTACTGGCCACTTAGCTGCAGGTGATGTCACCACATTGCAGGCTGCTCTAGGACTCACCCAAAACTTTATGGGTTTAACCATGGGAACCTTCTTTGGAGGTTTTTAAGCAGAGGCTAGATGGCCATCTGTCTTCAGTGCTGACTCTGTGAACTTAGGTAGATCATGACAGGGAGGGCAGAAAGGGACGAGTCAGTGCTCGGCTCTCGTCGCCCTTTCGTACATGCCCAGGGTAATGCCGATCACCACTTTGGGGTCAGGAAGCAATTTTCCTCCAGGCCAGATTGGCCAGGGATCCTGGAGGGTTTTTGTTGCCATCTTCTGGGCATGGAGTAGGGGTCACCGGGGGTGAGGCGGGAGGTAGTTGTGAATTTTCTGCACTGTCCAGATGACCCTGGGGGTCCCTTCCAACTCTATCATTCTGTTATTCTATAGCATCTCATGACATGGTCATGCCACTTCTGGTTGCTTGGGTGCAAATGGCATTATGCCATCGTGAGATGCCATTCCAGAGAGTTTCTGCCACCCCCAGTCTCCTGGGGATTGGAAACCCTACTAGTTCCCTATCTCCCACACGCTCCATCAGCACCAATCAAGAAGAAGAGTTGGTTTTTATATGCTGACTTTCTCTACCACTTAAGGAAGAATCAAACTGGTTTACAATCTCCTTCCCTTCCCCTCCCCACAGCAGACACCCTGTGAGGTAGGTGGGGATGAGAGAGCTCGAAAAGAGCTGTGACTAGCCCAAGGTCACCCAGCTGGCTTCATGTAGAGGAGTGGGGAAACCAACCCGGTTCACCAGATAAGAGTCCGCCGGTCATGCGGAGGAGTGGGGAATCAAACCCGGTTCTCCAGATTAGAGTCCACCGCTCCAAACCATTGCTCTTAACCACTACACCACGCTGAAGGGCAGGGTGTTCCTGCACTCAGCAACCTGGCAGTTGTACCCTGGCTCCATCTGCTGGCTTTGGCTTTGGGCTGGAGATTCCGCCTTTTATCACTGAACAGCTTGCAAGGATGGAGTGTCAGGCTAGGCCTCCAGGGAACTCGTGACTATCCAGTTCCACTGGTATAAAATATACCTGATTACATCAGCTACTCCTCCAGAACATACATGCATATACCCTCCCTCCCTCTGTCTCCAAAATGTTAACATTCAAAATAACCCCACGGATAGATTCAGGAACAAAAAGGCAGACTCTTAGATATAGGACTTCAAGACCTAAATAGTGCTGCTAATAAAACATGCTCCCCATCAAATTTAGGGGTATCTTTTGATGTTTACCAGCCCTCCCCATGCTTATCTCACCTGCGTGATCCTTCTCAACGTAGAGCCATTTCTCTGGCCAGATTTAATGTCTTGTCATCTGCGCTACTAGAAGGCAGATTTCAGAAAATTCTTCTGTCTAACAGGCTTTGCCCTTGTGGCAACAATTGTATTGAAACGGTTGCTCATGTCTTATTTTATTGTAGTTTCTACACAGAATCTCATAACAAACAATTAAGCCCCCTGTTGGTTAACAGACAAAATGTCTCAAGATTCTTTTAACGTTTCCTATTTATTAAACAATCGTTCGCCCCAAATATTGGAGACGGTGGCATAGTTTTTAAAGTTTGTTTTAAAAGCCCAACCAACAGTTAATTAGACGGCAGTATCAAGAAACAGGTTGACAATGAGGTTGACAATGAGGAAATTGAAATTGTTCAAGACTTTCTATTCCTTGGCTCCACCATCAACCAAAAGGGGGACTGCAGCCAAGAAATCAGAAGGAGATTGAGACTGGGAAGGGCAGCCATGAAGGAGCTAGAAAAGATTTTGAAGTGTAAGGATGTGTCACTGGCCACCAAGACTAGATTAATTCATGCCATCGTATTCCCTATTACTATGTATGGGTGTGAAAGCTGGACAGGGAAGAAAGCTGAATGGAAGAAAATAGATTCCTTTAAAATGTGGTGTTGGAAGAGAGTGTTACGGATTCCATGGACTGCCCAAAAAAACAAATCAGTGGGTTATAGATCAAATCAAGCCTGAACTGACCCTAGAAGCTAAAATGACTAAACTGAGGCTATCGTATTTTGGTCACGTCATGAGACGACAAGAGTCACTGGAAAAAACAGTCATGCTAGGAGAAGTTGAGGGCAGCAGGAAAAGAGGAAGACCCAACAAGAGATGGATTGACTCAATAAAGGAAGCCGCAACCTTCAATTTGCAAGATCTGAGCAAGGCTGTCAAAGATAGGACATTTTGGAGGACTTTCATTCATAGGGTCGCCATGAGTCGGAAGCGACTTGACGGCACTTAACACACACATCAAGAAACAGCGTTATTCAATGTAACTTCTTCTAACTATTCCATAAAGGGCACCTTTTAATAATTAATTAATTAATAATTAATAAACTTAAATCTGGCATTAACTCCCTAAACTGTGGTCCAGGCCTAGGGTTAGATGGTTTTCAGAAAAGATTAAGCAATGTACAGAGGACAAATCTATCAGTAGTCACGACTGACTAGAAATGTCACGGCAGCTAAAAAGGCAAACATCGTGTATAGAGGCAATGTCTCTCTGATTGTCAGGTGCTGTCAACAAACACCTGAGCTTCCCAAGAGCACGGCTTGGTCACTGCTGCGGACTTGATGGACGTTTGATATTATCTTGTGTGGCAGCTCCTATGTCCTTCTATCCCCAGATTTCTACGCGAGCAATCAGAGAGCCCGGTCTTGAGATGCTGTGCCCTCCTCAGCGCTCTCCTGTGAGGGACCTTACAACTGTGCAAAGAATAAAGGCTATTTCATGTATTACATGGCGGAAAAGAAAGACCTGCCAATGAATGTACACCTCACAGGGAGCTGTAGTCAATCCCAGTACTCTGGATGTTTTGAAACAACTGCTTTCCATTTCTGAGGCTATGCTTCAAAAATAGTTGGTAATATGTGACAACAAGCTTAGGGCTTTTAAGAGCACAAAGTAATAGCTAAGAAGGCGGCTTGGGAAAATCCCTTCGTTTGACGCATATTTACTAGGTGGCCTTGGGTGAACTACCTCTTCTCTTAGGATATCTGCAAGATGGAGGTAACACTCGTTCAACTGACTGCTTATTTACAAGGATTACTGGGGTTATGCTTATGAGGTGGTGTATATTCGCTAAAGCAGTATATAAATTCAAAGGGTTGGATCTAGACCAACATTTCCTCGGGCACAAGGATATCTACCCCACAGTGTACAATTTTCCTGCCTTCTGGCTCGCATGGTAGCCCAAAATGCCCCCTGAAATCCTGTTTTTGGCTTTATCCTCTTCCCAGGAATTTCAGGGGGTACTCCATGCTGCTATGGGAGGGAGACAGGCGGGAAAATTGGGGTCCATGAGTGGAAATCCGTGTCCAAAGAAACATCTGGTCTGAATCTAAGCCACAGTGAGGACGTAACCAATTCTGCTCATGAGAAATTGCTACTGAGCTTGGTCAGGGGAAGTTAGCAAAATATGTCAAAAGTTATTCATCCAAATTTATGTCATAATTCAAAATGATTTTGCTCAGAAGAGTGATGAGAAGATGGAACTGTGGCATTCATAGTTCATACTCATCTCAATTCCTTTGGTGTGTATTTGTATGTGTGTACGTGTGTGTGTATTAGGGTTGCCAATCTCCAGGTACTAGATGGAGATCTGCTATTACAACTGATCTTCTACACAAGATGATATATGTATATCTGTATATATAAATGTGTGTGTGTGTGTGTGTGTATTGTGTAGGAGGAATGTGGTTTATAGTGAAACCTCCATAAAGTGTCTGGAGAGCATTCTTGGCATTTGAAAGAAAGAGAGGCTGTTTCTTAGGGACCGTTTTACAAAATACAAGTTGCCTACATTGTTGTTGCTGTTTTTAGTAGCGAACCTCTTCGTTTAATGATACAATTAGAATATGTGAGTAGGCAAGTTGAACTCTTTTCTGGACCAGTGTTTCGTAAGAGATGCACAACATAGCAGCGTTCTCTTTCTTTGCAAAATGAATGCTCACTTGACCAAATGTTGAAAAATGTTTATTTTGCTGGATTTGGAATAATTTCATTTTAGCTAGGTTTATTTTTAAAAGCCCCAGTGTGGTGTAGTGGTTAAGGTGTCGGACTAGGACCTGGGAAACACAGGTTCAGATTCCTTTTTCCATGGAAACTTGCTTGGTGACCTTGGGCCAGTCATATACTCTCTGCCCTGACCCTGGCTAGTATTTAGAAGGGAGACCTTCAAGGAATATCAGGGTCATGGCATGGAGGCAGGCAATGGCAAACCACCTCCGAACATCTCTTGCCTTGAAAATCCTACAGGGTTGCCATAAGTCAGCTATAACTTGACGGCAAAAAAAGAGAGTTTATTTTGCCCTATGACCTAATCTATTGTACTAAGGCTATTGTACTTTGGTCACATTATGAGAAGACAAGAGTCACTGGAAAAGACAATCGTTCAAGGAAAAGTTGAGGACAGCAGGAAAAGAGGAAGACCCAACAAGAGATGGACTGACTCTATAAAGGAAGCCATAGCCCTCAGTTTGCAAGACCTGAGCAAACTGTTACAGATAGGACATTGATTCATAGGGTCGCCATGTGTCAGAAGCGATTTGATGGCACTTAACACATACACACACATGACCTCATTATTCCATTTTACTCTGAGGCAGAACCAGATGCTCAGTGGCAGATGTGGAGTTCTCAGTCTTGTCTTTTCCCCCAATATGTAAAGAGGGGGTGAAGATAGAGTTTCCAGTCCCCAGGTGAGGGGCTGTAGCTCAGTGCTAGAGCATCTGTTTTGCATGGAAAAGGTCCCAGGTTCTGTCCCCAGCATCTCTCCTTGAAAGGATCAAGTAAAAGATGATGTGTGGGTCTTCTGCCTGAGACCCTGGAGAGCTGCTGCCCAGTCTGCATAGACAGTAGTGACCCTGATGTACCAGTGGTCTGATTCAGTATAAGGCATGCGTTCATGAGTTCTCCTAGAATTACAACCATTCTCTAGACTACAGAGATCAGTTCCCCTGGAGAAAATGGCAGCTTTGGAGGACAGGCTGTTATGGCATCACATCCCTGCTGAGTTCCCTCTACTCCCCAAATTCCGCACTTGCCTGGCTCTGCCCCAAATCTCCAGGAATTTCCCAAACCTGAAGTTGACAATCCTAGGTGAAGATATCATAATGTAACTTAGTCATTCCTGAAGGAAAACTTGAAATGTAAAATTGTACACTGAACTTGAGTAAACAGTACAGAAGTAAGGCATTTTTTAGGGGGAAACCCCTATGAATTATGTACCAGTGTTCATGTATATCCACATGAATTCCATCTTTGTCAGGACCACATTCAGTAACAATACATAACCACCTACATTGTGGTTAACGAATCCCTAGGGTTGCCAACCTCCACGTAGTAGCTGGAGATCTCCTGCTATTACAAGTGATAGAGATCAGTTCACCTGGAGAAAATGGCCACTTTGGCAATTAGGCTCTATGGCATTGAAGTCCCTCCCCTCCTCATACCTCGCCCTCCTCAGGCTCCACCCCAAATACCTCCCGCCGGTGGCAAAGAGGGACCTGGCAATCCTGTGAATCCCATTTATGAATTTCCCATGGACTCTGACAGTGTCCTTGTACATTTATAAGGCTCTGCTCCAATTTTCTGTCCAAATTGAATAAATGACTTCGTTCTTCTCCTGTCAGTCATCATTAGTTGTGGTCTTTCTCCACTTCCCCTTTGGTCAGATATCCCAATATCCCTTGAGGCTCTTTGTTTGTGTAAGTTCCTGCTGAGGCTTTGCCAGTAGAGGAGTGTCACGGATCAGCAATTTCACAGCCAAACCACTTCCTTTTCTGCTAAGATTTCTGCCATCACTACTTTGTCAGAAAAGTTAAAGTTGTAAGGAACAGTTTCTCTCTCCCCCCCCCCCTTTCCCTCATCAGTATTTCACAAGTTTACTTTTCAACCATTTGGGGAAGTGGATAAGAAACTGTGGGTGGGGGGGAAATAAAAATATTGCAGTCAAGCAATGGAGAGCAATATTAGCATGCTAATCCACCCTTACACATGTGTTGTCCTGAGGACTAAAATCTCACACTGCAACAGAAACCACAGTAAATAAAGAAGACACTTTAATATGGTACCGTATCACAATGTGAGTTAGATGCTTTCTATGCACCTTGTCTCAGAGGGATATGTACAGATTTGTAGACATCTCAGTCAAGGTTACAAAATCCACAAATGGGGGAAAACATGTATATAGGCAGTGTTACAATGTGTAAATGAATAGATCCACAGAGCAGATAGACCATGTAAAGTTATGGATTTTAACTGGAATCTCTGAATGCCAGGTCTTATCAAATTCATGTTTGTTTCTAGGCTATAATTATATCCTTTTATAGACATGAAATGTTTGTCGTATTCCTAATAAAGTTTGAGCGGGAAAAATATCCTATTTTGTGTTTATAAAAAGTAGCATAGGTTTAATATTATATGTATGGCATATACTGATTTGGAAACTTTCTTCAGCTAAGTTCCAGTTTTAAATTGAAGGTTCCCTTTGGCATCAATGCATACACCATATCCAAACCTAGCAATTCTTTATTTTGTTTGGGCTCTTAAATGTCTGAGGAACTCAAATTCTTTCTCATTTAAGTTCCTTTCCTCAAAAATCTCAACATGGCTGTTCCAACAAATGTCAGTTGACTGTTTCCCCTCTAATTTATTTCTGACATATGATTTTGGGAGTGTTTTTCCTGTGGATTACAAATTAAAAAAGTATCAACTGTTGTATAAGAACATAAGAAAAGCCATGCTGGATCAGACCAAGGTCCATCAAGTCCAGCAGTCTGTTCACACAGAGGCCAACCAGGTGTCTCTAAGAAGCCCACAAACAAGATGACTGCAGCACCATTGTCCTGCCTGGGTTCCACAGCACCTAAGATAATAGGCATGCTCCTCTGATCCTGGAGAGAATAGGTGTGCATCATGACTAGTATCATAAGAACATAAGAAAGGCCCTGCTGGATCAGACCAAGGCCCATCAAGTCCAGCAGTCTGTTCCCACAGTGGCCAACCAGGTGCCTCTAGGAAGCCACTAACAAGACAAGTGCAGCAGCACCATCCTGCCTGTGTTCCACCGCACCCAAAATAATAGGCATGCTCCTCTGATACTAGAGAGAATAGGTATGCAGCATGACTAGTATCCATTCTAACTAACAGCCATGAATACCCCTCTCCTCCATGAATATGTCCTCTCCCTCTTAAAGCCCTCCTTTTTTACTATTAGCCATGAATGTTCCTCTCTTCCATGAACATGTCCACTCCCCTCTTAAAGCCTTCCAAGTTGGCAGTTATCACCACATCCTGAGGAAGTTCCACAGCTTAACTATACGTTCACCTGGAGAAAATGGCCACTTTGGCAATTGGCCTCTTTGGCATTGAAGCCCCTTCCCTCCCCAAACCCCACCCTCCTCAGGCTCCACCCCACAAATCTCCCACCAATAATGAAGAGGGACCTGGCAACCCTAGCAATGGCAAACCACCTCTGTTCGTTTCTTGTCTTGAAAACCTTATAAGGGATCGCCATAAGTTGGCTGTGACTTGACGGCCTTCACACACACACACACACACACACACACACACACACACACACACGGTAATTGTCTGCAAGGGAAAACTGGACAATTTTGTGAGATGATAAATTCACATAATCTATTAAGGAGGACAAATAACTTTTTTCTCAAATCAGATCAGAATCACTTTCCAATCAAATAAGATCTAAGGGCTTGGGCTGCATCTATGTTACAAATTTAAATTGGTTTCATTCCAGGCTAGTTTAATTGCTGTAGCCATTTCTCTGAAAACCCAGTTAACTGCAAATTTGTGATGCAAGTTCTTTAATTTCTTTTTCCATTTCTCAATGGGAGATCCCATAAAGAGGTTATTTTTAAATTTTACTGTTGCAGCTGATGAGATTGTTGTCTTGTCCTTTTTTTAATTAGAAACCTTGTTTTAATTGCATTCAACTATAAATGGCAGTTATGCCTTATGTCAAACTTCATTAGCCATGCTTTGAGTACATGCTTGATGAAAGATTAATCTATGGAGGGGTTGATCGGTATAGGAAAACAGATTTTTGCACGCAGGTTGTTCAAGAGTGTGCTGCTTATTATTTATTATTTTATTTACCTTATTTATATCAAGCATTTCTCACTGGGAATCGAGGCGGATTACACAGAGTGAGTCGATATATTCAGCAGGATGGGACATTCGATAAACAAAGAAATAGGGTTTGGGTTGTAAAACAAACCAGAAATTTAAAAAGCAGAACCAAAGTAAAGAAAATTGGTAGCATGACACATTAAATGATGCAACAGAGCAGGACCCAAGTTACAGCAAACTATGCACCGCTGTAGAGACCACAATCCCTAATAGTTTATCCCAGTAACTTTGTGCTTCATTTTGTACAGCACTACCCTATTATCTACATAGAAAAGCCCTCTTCAGAAAGATTTACCCTTCCCAGGGCCGGCGTAAGTGCCCCCTTGCCAGGGTAGATGCCACTTTGCATGGCACCTACAGGATTTAGTTTCAATTTGTTCACTCGTAGCCATTTAACCACAGCTGTCAGGCAGCGATTAAGGACCTCTACTGCATCCCCAGGAGATTTGGATAAGGATATAGATAAAACTGTGTATTATCTGCATATTGAGAGAGCCAGCGTGGTTAAGACCTCTGCCTGAGACTCTGCAGAGCTGCTGCCAAACAGAGTAGATAGTATAGACCTTGATAGATGAAGACTCAGTATACAGCAGCGTCACGTGTGTTCAATAGTGAGGCTTTTTGAGCATTCCTGGATTTAAGGACCTTTGAATGGGGAGTTCTTATTTAAATTAACATAAGCACTAGGAAGAAGAAGAAGAAGAAGAAGAAGAAGAAGAAGAAGAAGAAGAAGAAGAAGAAGAAGAAGAAGAAGAAGAAGAAGAATCACTTAAGGAAAAAACAAATTGGCCTAACAATCACCTTCCCTTCCCCTCCCCACAACAGACACCCTGTGAGGTAGGTGAGGCTGAGAGAGTGTGACTAGCCCAAGGTCACCCAGCTGGCTTCATGTGTAGGAGTGGGGAAACAAATCCAGTCCATCAGATTAGCCTCCACCTCTCATGTGGAGGAGAAAGGAATCAAACCTGGTTCTCCAGATCAGAGTCCATCGCTCCAAACCACCACTCTCAACCACTGCACCACACTGACGAAGAACCACCCTACCCCCACATTTTCCTGTAATTTTTTTAATAGAAAACATCCTTTGGAATTTATTTCCTAAGATTTTTTCAGCGTGTGATAAACATGCGTCTAGCCTCTCAAAAGAAAACCGCTGTCAGCTCGGATGCCAAACGTCTATAAGCGTTTGTTAATGCTGTTTCTAAAATTATAGTGTAACGAGCAAAAAAACGGAAATTGCTATCATAATCAAAATAATATTATGTTTTCAAAAGAATGCTTTATATTTTTAGGAACGGAAATGGAGAGCGTAAGCAAAAGCTCTCTGCTGAACCGTGTTAAAAAAGATGCTGAGATAATAACCATTGTAAGGTATCTCCGGATTAGTTCTGCTTGAACACACATGAAGCCATTGGCTTATCAAGGTCAGCGTTTTTAACCGGAGATGCCGGGCGCGGAAACTGTCACCTTCTGCATGCAAAGCGAGAGCTCTACCACCGAGTCAGACACCCACCCTTTGTGCCTGCTGGTATAGTGGCATTATTGCTCTGCCTTTCTCTAAACCTGGAGCGGCCTGCATTGTTCTGGTCACCACACCTAAAAAAGGATCCCAAGAAAGGGATCTTGGGGTGGTAGTGGAGAGCTCGATGAAGATGTCGACCCAGTGTGCAGCTGCTGTGAAAAAGGCAAATTCCATGCTGGCCATAATTAGACGAGGAACAGAGAATAAAACTGCTGCTATCATACTGCCCTTGTACAAATCTATGGTGAGACCACACTTGGAATACTGTGTACAGTTTGGTCACCACAACTAAAAAAGGATATTACAGAGCTTGAGAAGGTGCAGAAAAGAGCAACCAAAATGATCAGGGGACTAAAGCAACTGCCCTAGGAGGAGCTGTTAAAACGCTTAGGGCTGTTTAGCTTGGAAAGAAGGCGGCTAAGGGGAGATTTGCTAGAGGTCTATAATATTATGCATGGTTTGGAGAGAGTGGACAGGGAGAAGCTTTTCTCCCTCTCTCGTAATACCAGAACGCGGGGTCATCTGCTGAAGCTGGAGGGTGAAGGATTAAAAACAGATAAAAGAAAGTATTTCTTCACGCAACGCATGGTTAAATTGTGGAATGCCCTGCCCCAGGATGTGGCGGTGGTTACCCAGCTGGCTTCATGTGGAGGAATGGGAAAACCAACCCGGTTCTCCAGATTAGAGTCCACCGCTCTTAACCACTACACCACACTAGCTGCCATGAAGGCAGCTAACAGGTTTAAAAACATACATAATAAAAAACAAAACACATCTTAAAAAAAAACCCATTAAAACCGATGTGAGGAATGTATGTGGGGAAGGGAGTTAAATATTTTCTGTCTGTGTGATCCTGTAGAATTTTGAATCTTGTTTTTGCATAGCTCAATTTTATCTTGGGGGTAGGGGGAAAAGATGCCTGGAAAAGCAGTCTCTCACCAATGTGATGAGTTCTGTGTGAAGAACAACAATATTGGGAAGTCTGAAAAACTTGTTTGCAGTTTACTTTACAGGGGATATATAGCTGCTTCTCAGTAAGATCTGTTGGTGGTGGAAAGTGCTGTCAAGTTGCAGTTGACTTACGGTCAACCTGTAGGGTTTTCAAGGCAAGAGACGAAGAGAGGTCGTTTGCCATTGCCTGCCTTTGTGCAGCAACCCGGAACTTCCTTGGTGGCCTCCCATCCAAGGACTAGCCAGGGCTGACCCTGCTTAGCTTCCAAGATCTGACAAGATAGGGCTACCCTGGGCCATCCAGGTCAGGACTGGTAAGATCTAGTACACATGAACACATGCCTTATACTGAATCTGATCCTTGGTCCATCAAAATCAGTATTGTCTACTCAGACTGGCAATGGCTCTCCAGGGTCTCAGGCAGAGGGTCTTTCACATCACCTACTCCCCTAGTCCCTTTAACTGGAGATGGCAGGGTTGAACCTGAGACCCTTCTGCATGCCAAGCAGATACTCTACCACTGCATGCCAAGCAGATACTCCTCCACGGCCCCTCCCTTAGTAGATCAAAATGCATGGGGTAATGTCACCAGCATGGCATAGTGGTTAAGAGCAGCAAACTCCAATCTGGAGAACCAGGTTAGATTCCCCACTCCTCCACATGAAGCCTTCTGGATGACCTTGGGCCCGTCAAAATTATCCCAGAACTCTCTCAGCCCCACCTACCTCACAAGGTACCTGTTGGGGGGGGGAAGGGAAGGCGATTGTAAGCCACTTTGAGACAACTTATGGTAGAGAAAAGTGAGGTATTAAAAAACCCTCCTCCTCCTCTTCCTTCTTCTTCACCATTCTGCCAGTGTTCCTGCCCCCACAGAGCAGCAACCAATGAAGTAAAAGGGAAAGTGATGTGATTTGTTATGTGTTGTGGGACACAGGAGGGAGAGAAGTAGGGCTACCATTTTGAGTGGCAGCCACGCGTTTCGCCTGTCCTCAACTTCCTGCCTGAGAGAAATGAACATTTTGCTCACTTAGCCTTGAGGATTCGCCCATAGGCCAGTGTTCAAAGGACTCTGCCTGATTCTGTAATCTGCTACCACTGCACTCCTGTGCGGAGGATCAGGCTTTATTTATTATTTACATGCCTATTTCTGCCTGTATAATTTTGACACGGGGGGAAAAAAATAGCGGTGGAGTGTGGGCGTGCGTTACAGCATGTGTCAAACTGTTGTGATTGTCAACAGTTCTACCGACATGCTGACAATCCAAAGACGCATTTTTGGGAATGTCCAAACATTCAAAGATATCCTGGCGAATTGGGGTAATCGCCTAAATGACAGCGCCAGTACTCCCAGGTGTAACTGACAAATGTGGAGTTATGTATCTATTTTGGGGCATTCTTGAGATGTGCCTAAGACTTGTCAGCGTTTCCTTGTGATTGATAACAGTCACACCATTTCTGACATCCGCTGTAAAACACCCACGCGTATATACATAAATCTGTTTGTATATCCCGTCGGCTCTTATTATAGAAAATTATTGTTCCAATCTCTGTTGCCGCTGTGCCTCTCTATCCAACAGGAGATGATGCTCCAGTATAATGCGAAAAAAATTAAAACCCCTATTACTATATATCAGGGAGATAAAACCTTTCACATACACTTCCACATTTTAGAGCGATACTATAATGCTTAACTAGAAAAATTATGACAACTTTTATTTAACAATACTTTATGCTGCCTTCTCATATACATTTGGGATTTAGGCCGGGAAGCAATCGAAAGACAAAATAACAGTAGATTAACATCGGGTAAACTCTTCAAGCTTTGGACTTAATGGCGCATGCGAATACGAATACAGTATTTTGTCTACTCTCACACTGTAGCTAGTTGAATAACTTTTGAGATGTACATATCTTTTTATTTACTGTAGTGCTCAAATCTCAGATGCAGGGCTTTTGAAAGTATGTGCGTAGAAGTAGGGATGGAAAAGAAGTTCACAGTCAATTCAATTTGAAATGTGCTGTTTTGAGTGGAGTCCTTCATTTAAAGTGGGACAGATCCTTGATCATCAAAAATGGTCAGCTTCTGAATGCAGGTCAAGGGGGAAAATACACATTTTGATCAAATAAATAAATAAATAAATAAATAAATAAATAAATAGTGCATTGTTTGCTTAAGCACATTCCTGAGCCTGGGGGCTGAACTGGCTTAGGAGACGACCAGCCCCCTACGGCAGCATCTGTACCACTTGCGCCATGCAAAGTGGCACGGACGTTGGCTTAGTGCCACTTGTGGTGGTGCGGCCCCAGGACTTGTGCAGCAGCACAGTCCATGGATGCCAGCTCACCCTCCCACCAGTGTTCACGCCGGTGTCCTGGGAGGTGTTCTGGGGGGTGGGGGCTGCTGGTAGACTGCCTCTTAACCCCTTCTAGCCCGGAAGAACAATCACCTAATTCGCTTAGGGTTGCCAACCTCCAGGTACTAGCTGGAGATCTCCTGCTATGACAACTGATCCCCAGCCGATAGAGGTCAGTTCACCTGTAGAAAATAGCCGCTTTGGCTATTGGACTCTATGGCATTGAAGTCCCTCCCCTCCCCAAACCCCGCCCTCCTAAGGCTCCACCCCAAAAACCTCCTGCCAGTGGCGAAGAGGGACCTTTCCCAACATGGAGACCATACGCACCATGGCACCCACCAGCTGTTGTAGAAAGTGGGCAAAATGGGGCTATTTGGGTCTTTGATGTTTATAGCATAACACAGACAGCGGCATTATGTAAAGAACCATTTCCCCCTTTTGCATAAGTGCATTAGATGTCTGCAAAATGAAGGCAGACACAGCCAGATGGGGGTTTCCAAGCTAGTTCAAGTGTACTTCTTTTGTGCGTACACAAGTATTTTTAAACAATATGTCCCTAACATTTTGTGGTTGACTCCGCCTCCCATGGCAGCCATTTTATGATTGTGTCCACCACACTGTTTCAGAATTCCAAATATACCCTCAGGCTGAAATAGGTTGGGGTCGATGGATGTACAGGTTAATCAAACCTGATATAGAAGCTTATATTGAGACTTATATCTTGTACAGGGTTCCCCCCCCTTTAAGTTTAAAAACATATTGTTGTTTTTTTCCTGTGGTGGCTGGAATGAATTTAGGGTTGCCAGGTCCCTCTTCACCACTGGTGGGAGGTTTTTGGGGTGGAGCCTGAGGAGGGCTGGGTTTGGGGAGGAACTTCAGTGCCATAGAGTCCAATTGCCAAAGGGGCCATTTTCTCCAGGTGAACTGATCTCTATCAGCTGGAGATCAGTTGTCATAGCAGAAGATGTCCAGCTAGTACCTGGAGGTTAATATAACAAAACTCACCAATAATGCTGAATCACAAATACTTAATCCAAAAATACAGCACAGAAGCTCACAAATTTTTGCTGTAGCCAAGAATATATTATAAGTATAAAGATTGTGTTGCGCTCCACCATGAACCCGCGAAGGTCTGATTTCAATAAAACAAAAAGCAGTCGGACAGCTGCCTAGGACTTTAAGGACTATTAATGGAAGATTTACAAGCTGATGAAATATACATGAAACGTGTCTAAAAATCCGGAAAACACATCCTTGTGATCTTCTTTGTCCTACTCGACAATTTCCAATTGAATCTGGGATTTATCCAAGACCATCATCGGTGTTCATCACGACTGTAAAGTATACTTTATTGGAACTGATGGAACGGTTAACAATATGGACTGTTGATTGGAACTTACCTGCCTTTGCGGGCAGTTGTATTTAACGTGAAGTGAACATATCTGTTTTGTTTTTTGTATCACATTTGGAATTACTGGAATGTACTGTATATATTTGCGGTTATGATCATTGTATAGTTTATTGCTTATTGGTGGGAATTGTTTATTGGGTTGCTTATAATATATACTTGGCTATAGCAAAAATTTGTGAGCTTCTGTGCTGTATTGTTGGATTTAGTACCTGTACGTTGGCAACCCTGAGCAAATTAGGTGATTGTTCTTCACACAGATTGAAATTAGGAAATCCTTCCCGTTTTGGTGGAATGGTCTTGGGTGGATTTATGCTGCATTAAGATTTGTGGCTCTCCCTGTGCACTTTGTTAAGATGGCGTTCTTCTCATCCGTATCTGGGAGGTGTGCATTGATGGGCAGGTATTTGCAGCCGTTGAAATACAGATCTGGCTAAGGATAAGCATAGGAGAAATTTATTCGACAGCTCCGCAGACTTAAACTTAAACCCTGATTCAAAAGGACATAGTAATCTCCCAAACGTTGTATTGATGCAGCTATATTTACACTTCATAGAGCAGCATTTACAGAAGGTACTACAAACTTTATCTGAGTGGTTGTCAAAAGGTGATGAATGAGGTTCGTGGTTTGTAACCTCAATGCTCATCCCCTGGGTGCCGTTGGTTCCCTGAAAGCATCTGTTTAACATGTCCAAGAAGGTGTGTTATTTCTACACGTTGTCTGTACAGCAGTAGATTGTATTTCTGTTTTCGAAACCGTGACTGCCAGCCGGAAAGGAGAAAGTGTGTACTCCACAGCCTGTGGCACTCACTGTGGGGCACATAACCCTGAATTCCATGACAAATCGGCCGCTGGGATTTTGAACCCAAATCAGTGAACAAGTGTTACTTGCCATACTACTACAATGCCTTCACTTTCATTCAACCAATAGGTTTAAAAATGTTTCCTGGTGAAACTAAACTTTCTCAGAAGCTTGCCAGTCATTGAAGAAGAAGAAGAGTTGTTTTTTATTTGCCGACTTTCTTAACCACTTAAGGAAGAATCAAACTGGGGAGGGGAAGGAAAGGTGATTGCAAGCTGATTTGATTCTTCCTTAAGTGGTAGAGAAAGTCGGCATATAAAAACCAACTCTTCTTCTCTATCTGAGGTCTCGGGGAAAACACACACACACAAATTAGGGTTGCCAGGTCCCTCTTTGCCACCAGTGGGAGGTTTTTGGGGTGGAGTCTGAGGAGGGCGGGGTTTGGGGAGGGGAGGGACTTCAATGCCATGGAGTACAATGGCCAAAGCGGCCCAAAGCCTACAATGCAGCAGGGGAACTGATCTCTATCAGCTGGAGATCAGTTGTAATAGCAGGAGATCTCCAGCTAGTGCCTAGAGGTTGGCAACCCTAACACAAGTGCTTGTTAATGCAAAAAGCTTCTAGACGACACACGTTTTTGGCCACGGCTGGCGGGATTCTATCTGACTAGCATGAACGCTGTGGCTTAGCAAATCTATTCCTCCAGGATCCGAGGAGAATAAAAATTAATGTCCCTCTTGAAACGGAGTGGTACAGATGGCTTGGTGTTATAGCTGTCTTTGAACACCAAATGCCAAACTGCTTTCATACTAAGGAACGACACTGTAAAAGCTTAAATACAATCTCTTAATGGAAAGCAAGCGACGGGAGGAGGCACAGTTATGTTGCACTTCGCAGTGCTGGATGTTTACTGGCGGGATTTTTTTACACTTGTTGCTATTAAAATTGTAAATCTAGGAAATGATTTCCATAACCTGATAAGTAGGATTGCCAACCTCCAAGTACTAGCTGGAGATCTCCTGCTATTACAACTGATCTCCAGCCAAGCTCTTCCAAGCTCTTGATATGATTGGTTGGCCGGCTCCCAGTATGTGTGATCATAATCTCTGAAAGGGCTCAAATCAGAAGTCAGGAATTCATGCTTCCCTCCAGCTGCCCTTTTCCAATGTCAAGGAAAACATCAGCATAACCACAGCCAGTGGTTAAGGATAACCAGGCATCCCTTTATACCAGGACTTATAACTCTGCATTGGATTGTGAGTTGATTGGACTCCTTAATTTTCACTGTTCTTTGATTCAGTTCATACATCACACTCAACCAACATTATGTGAAATCCTAATAAAGACTCACTTTGGTTAATAAACCTACTTCAATTATTGGCTTCAGACCGTGGTTTGATGGACCTTATGCCCTGCCTTGGATGCTTCAGTCTAGCCCGGGTATTTTATGCATGGATTTTTCACTTGCCGTCACCCCTCCAATAACTTCAGGTCTTTGTGTTGATTATGCATGCCGTTTCTGACCATCAGAGGTCGCCTCGCTCTCCCCCTGCGTTTCCCTGCATCTTGCCTGTGTTTTCAAATTTGAGATAAAACAGGTCTCTCAAAATGCGGGGAAACACAGGGGGAAAGTGGTGTGACCTCTGACAGTCAGAAACGGCATACATAATCAAAACAAGGATCTGGAGTCGTCGGAGGGGTGACTGCAAGTGAAACAGCCATGCAGACTCATGAGATCTCACAAGCTCACCCCAGTCTCATGAGATCTGACAAGCTAAGCTGGGTCAGCCCTGCTTAGCAGTTGGATGGGAAACCACAAAAAAAGGCCAGGGTTGCTAAGTGGTAGAAGGCAATGGCAAACCATCTCGGTTAGTCTCTTGCCTCGAAAACCCTATGGAGTCACCATAAGTCAGCTGCGACTTGACGGCACTTTCCACCATTACCAGCTAACCATATTTAGTGGAGTGGCCTGCATTCAGACAACCACGCTAACACTATAGTTAAACATCATGTTTAGGGTTGCCAGGTCTCCCCCTCTCCTCTGGCGGGAGGTTTTGGAGGAGGGAAAGATTGTGTGTGCAGCCGCGCCGACGCAATCGCATCACTTCTGGTTTACACCTGGAAGTGCTGCATCACAAGGGGCCTTTACCACTCAAACTGGGAGTTAAAGGCCCGTTGTGATGTGTCGGGTGTAAACCGGAAGTGACGTGGCAAGCCGGGTAGGCGTGCGTGCACGCGTTGCCCACCGACCCTCAGCTGGTCAGTGGGGCAGCTAGGTGGATTGGCGGGGGTTTGCCCGCCACCACCTGGCACTCGGCAACCCTAATAATGTTTGAAAGGAGCCGTTTTCCTTGTACAACGTGTTTATCAACCATGCGGACAAGTTGAAATTGAAAATGTAATTGGCCAAACCTTACACTTGCTTGTAATTGTGGGTGACCTTTGTGGCAAATATATGTCACACACTTATTCTGTACAAAATGGTTCTACGTGATGATGCTCCCTTAGAGCCAGGCAGGTATATTTTATCTGTCTAAAACCACCATACAGGAAGACATGTTCTGTAGTGTATTAACTAATTATTGGCGGGGTTATTACAAAGTTCATGAGCCAAGTTTAATGTGTCTTAAGCAGAGTTAATGATGAATTTATAGAGAAATCAATATAGGTCACTTGGAGAATGTAAGACATGACTGAAACATGATTACTAAATCTACTGTGACCATTGTTATTTGGCTTAAGTTCCAGTTTTTAAAGTGGAAAGGTAACGTCTTTTAAAATGTTTTTTTATTGGCAAGTTTATTAAGCCGTATCCCTTCTCTTTTCCTTAGGCAATGCTGATCTCTACATATGTATGTCATAAAGTTTTTTTATTTAGCCATTTATATTTAGCTGCTTGAAAAAGACCAAAAGACATTAATATGCTAATTGGCAGTTTAAGCGATTAAAGTGTTAAAATATTTATCTCCCTTTGGCCTTCAATCAACCCAAGAAATGAGGAAATAACCAAAACTTCAAAATATGTCATATATGGATTTTTTTTAAAAAAGTAACATTTTCCCATCAGAATGACACATTCACAATGCAATCCTAAATCAGTGTGGATCGTACCAAGGCCCATCAAGTCCAGCAGTCTGTTCACACAGTGGCCCAACCAGGTGCTTCTAGGAAGCCCACAAACAATACGGCTGCAGCAGCATTGTCCTGCCCTTGTTCCACAGCACCTAATATAATAGGCATGCTCCCCTGACACAGGAGAGAATAGGTATGCATCATGACTAATATTCATTTTGACTAGTAGGCGTGGATACCCCTCTCCTCCATGAACATGCCCACTCCCCTCTTAAAGCCTTCCAAGTTGGCAGCCATCACCACATCCTGGGGCAGGGAGATCCACAATTGCCCAAATACCAGTACAGTGCTCCCCAGAAGTGGCATTGCCACATTACCAGAGAGTCAGGGCCTAGACCTCCCTCCTGCTCCTAATAAGTCCCCCCCCCCACCTCCACTGGTTGACAGGAGGGACTTGGCAACCCAGGATGATATTGTGGAGGTGATGTGATGCTTACTGATTCTGAAGCTTCCAATAAAGTTAGCATCTCCAAGGATTATTTTAAATCCCCTGCTGATAGGGTTACCAGGTCCCTCTTCACTCTTCACCACTGGTGGGAGGTTTTTGGGGTGGAGCCTGAAAAGTACCTGGAGGTTGGCAATCCTACCTATTTATGGCAGTACTTCACAATTTACAATGGTTCAGACTGCCCATCCAGTACTTTAAGCTGAGAGATAATGTGGCAGCCTCAGAGAAGAGGTGTGGGGGTTGCTGTGTGAGTGTTTCTCTATATGTATATCACTGTGAACGTTTATTTCCTGGGACACTTTCAGTAATCTGCGTTTTTTTGCATCAAAAGCGAGTAACTATAACTCATGGTATGATGTGATTTTATTGAAAGCTACTAAAAATGTAATCCTCTGTGTTCTTGTTTCTCTGAAATTTACGAGTGTGTTTGTGTGTGCATGCATTGTTTCAGTCTCCAATACTGATTGCATTTCAGTGTTTCGCTGTTGTTGTTTTTTACCTAAATGGGGGACACACAAAGCAGATGTTTCGTAAAACAAAGAGATGATTATAATGCACATCTGATTGATGTATCTCTAAGCTGAGTTTAGGTCAGCCTCGAATGTTCCTTTTCTTCCGATTAAATGCGTTTGGGTTTAAATAACAGCAAGCCTTTAATTTAATCAACTTTGGCCTTCCAATTGCTGGCATTTAGGCTGATGAACTCTCGCAGTTACTGCGTCGTTCCCATTAAGGGCAGGAAATGGCTACAGATTTGACCTTTGTTTAGTCCAATTATGCTGCTGGTTTTTTGGGGGAGGGGGGAGAAATTACAAATCTCTCTGAAGTTTTCATTACAGATTCTGCTAATATCCAGCAATTTCTAATTTAGGGCATCCTGCCTAGACAGAGTTTTTTAGGCTTGAGAGGGACTCTGTATCAGGATGCCACAAGTTGGGGCTAAGGTTACCAATAGGGTTGCCAACCTCCAGGTAGTTAGGGTTGCCAACTGCCAGGTAGTAGCAGGAGATCTCCTGCCATTAAAACGTATCTCCAGCCGATAAGAGACCAGTTCCCCTGGAGAAAATGGCGCTTTGGCAATTGGACTCTATGGCGTTGAAGTCTCTCCCCTCTCCAAACCCCACCCTCCTCAAGCTCTGCCCAAAAAACCTCCTGCCGGTTGTGGAGGAGAGCCTCCCCAGCCACAGCCAGGCAGAGTCAGCCCAAAAACAACAGTTGTTTTCAAAAACCAGAACAGTGGGCCCGGGACTCCACCCTTGCCCAATGGGTATTGCTGCCACCAGCCCTTAATTCAAACATCCAGTATCCCCAGGCAGAGGTTAAGGGCAGTCTCTGCCTGCTGGCTCCAAATCAAGTCCAACGCCTCTCCTGCAGGATAGGGACCTGCCAGGTGAGAGTTGTACCAGTGAAAAGATTTAGGGTTTAGTAGGTGGTCTCACTCTCTCTCTCACACACACACACACGGCACTTGGATTTAGGCTTGGAATCCCAAAGGCAAAAGACACAGTCAATTTAAAGGCTAATGATTTATTTTATAAGATTTGTGCTAGTTACAGGAAAGAAAGGTTTCATGAAGCGTTAAGCAGAAAAATAATAAAACATTTTAGCACAGCTAACTTCTACATCCTAGTTTCCAAGGTTCAAAGTTTGGCAAAAGCGTCTCAAGCAATTGTTCAGATATTTACCAGTTTCAAGAGTCCTTTCCGCATACAAGAGTTCCAAAGGTTGTCCAGCGTTCCTCCAAAAGGTCAATCCAACCAGAGTTTCCCCTCCGGGCCAAAATCAAATGGGTTTTGATGCCGCAGGCACAGCCTTCCTGCTGTGCCCCAAACAAGCATGATTTGGCTCAGAACTGGTCAGGCTTTATGGCCGTGTTCTCAATGGCGTGAGCTCAAGAGCCAATGAGAAAACGAAAGTAATTGGTGGTTAATTAATTGCTTGGTCAGAATGCTGACTCACTAACTGACGTATTCAGGTGGTGAAGCCTGCAGAACTCCCTGCACCTGGATGTCGTCACAACGACTGACCGATTAGTTACCGTGACAAGGCACGGCCTTGCATTCCAAAAGGGGAGAGAAGGGTTTAACGAGAAGCAGCTGGATGCCTATCTTGCTCCCTCTCCAGAAGCAGCCTTCAAAATGGAACTATTTTACTGTTCAAAAAGTCCCAATATCACAAAATTCATAGGTTTATAGCCTGAACGAAGAAAATCATGAAACCCAAGAAATTGAGGGACCTCAACTTCTTGATGCCGGTGACGAAGAGGGACCTGGCAACCCTCGTTACCAACCTCCAGGCCTTTCCAGGTGCTGCCCCCAATTTCCAGGAATTTCCCAAGCAGTTGTGGGCAGCCCTAGCTGAGGCGCGGAAAAGGACCAGAACTGTCATAGCAATAGGTAGGGTTGCCAAGCTCCAGGTAATAGCAGAAGATCTCCTGCTATTACAACTGATCTCCAGCCAATAGAGATCAGTTCACCTGGAGAAAATGGGCGCTTTGGCAATTGGACTCTGTGGCATTTAAGTCCCTCCCTTCCCCAAACCCTGCGCTCTTCAGGCCCCGCCCCCAAAATATCCCGCTGATAGCAAAGAGGGACCTGGCAACCCTAGCAATAGGGTATTCATTTCAGGCACCTCTTCTGACTCCAGATTGGCTCTTTGCTCGTTTTGACTCTTGTCCCAAATCTGGGGTTGCCACCTCTGGGTTGTGAAATACCTGGAGATTTTTCAGGCAGATCCTGAGGACCATGGGATTTGGAGAGGGGAGGGACTTCAGTGGCGTAGAATGCCATATAGTCCACCTTCCAAAGTGGCCATTTTCTCCAGGTGAACTGATCTCTGTCACCTGGAGATCAGCTATAATCCCAGGAGATCTCCAGCCCCCGCCTGGAATAGGGTTGCCAGATCCGGGTTGGGAAATACCTGGAGATTTTGGGGGTGGAGCCTAAGGAGGGCGGGGTATGGAGAGGGGAGGGACTTTAAGGTCATAAAGTCCAATTGCCAAAGTGGCCATTTTCTCCAGGTGAACTGATCTCTTTCGGCTGGACATCAGTTGTAATAACGGGAGATCTCCAGCCACCACCTGGAGATTGGCAACTGTAACATGGAGGTTGGCAACCCTGCCCAAATCTCTTACTGAGGGAAACATCTTTATTCTTCTCTTTAAGAAAGCTTTAGTTTAAATATAACTGTGTATTTTTGTTTTGTCGTCACTTTAAAATTTATTTCCATCAAGGCCATTTCTTTTGGGAACTTTTTGTACTGGGGCTCTGAAAAATCCATACCATGTCAGTTATGATAGGTCTATACTTGTTTCATTCATTCAAAAAGAACTCCAATCTTTGGAGATTGTGGCTTGTGTGAATACTATCAAGGGGGAAAGCTGCAGATAATAGCCGCGTGTGCGCCCTTTTGTCCCCAAGTACCAGACAGAACTTGCTGCACAATATATTGTAGAAAATAACACTTAAAAAAAAAAATGTTGCCCGTAAAGGGTGCAGCTAAATAATTTCTGCATGCCATTTCATCTGTGATGGATTGGCAAAGAACATCTGGACAGGAGAAATGCAAAGACATGTATTAAAATAGTATGCAATATAATGTGCGCTGCGGACCAACCAAACATCTTGGACAAATTGATTTTTCTGTCCAGGAAATTATCGTGTTTAGAGCCAGGTGGTGGGATTTCCCTGGCTTTCCTTCGTCTCCTTAAATATCTCTGCTTTATAAAACAGAAAGGGAGTTGGTTTGGTCTGATATGGAACACTACCAGGAATACTTTTGGAACCTGCCGTTCCCGGGGCTTCGATGATTTACATGTATGCTGTATGATGGTCCTTGTAGGAATTAATTGGGCAAGAAGTGATAAAAGAGGGCCAACTACAAAAGCAGAATGTAGTGGCTAAGAGCGGTGATTTGGAGCGGTGGACTCTAATCTGGAGAACCAGGTTTGATTCCCCACTCCTCCACATTAGGGTTGCCAACCACCAGGTATTAGTTGGAGATCTCCTGCTATTACAACTGATCTCCAGCCGGCAGATATCAGTTCACTTGGAGAAAATGGCCACTTTGGCAATAGGACTCTATGGCATTGAAGTCCCCCCTCCCCAAACCCCACCCTCTTCAGGCTCCACCCCAAAAAGTTTCCACCGGTGGTGAAAAGGGGCCTGGCAACCCTGCTCCACATGAGCGGTGGACGCTAATTTGGTGAACCGGGTTGGTTTCCCCACTCCTACACATGAAGACACCTGGGTAACCTTGGACTAGTCATAGTTCCCTCTGAACTCTCTCAGTCCCACCTACGGGACAGGGTGTCTGTTGTGGGGAGGGGTAGGGAAGGTAAGCCGGTTTGATTCTTCCTTAAGTGGTAGAGAAAGTCAGCATATAAAAAACAACTCTTCTTCTTCTTCTCCTTCTTCTTCTTCTTCTTCTCCATCACTTACTATAAAAACTGGAAGCAGCATGGCAGACACTCTAGTATTTTGCAAAAACTCTATGGATCATAAAACAGGGGTGTCAAACTCCTTTGTTACAAGGGCTGGGTATGACATAAATGTCAGTTGGTCGGGCTGGGCCATGCTTCTCCAACCCAGATCGGGATTGGGGAGGTGGCTGCCTCAGCTATCTCACGGGCTGGATAAAATTTCTCAAGGGGCCGGATCCAGCCCGCGAGCCATATATTTGATACCTCTGCCATAGGTGTTTTGCAAAATGCTAGAGCGTCCACTCTGTGACTTCTGGGTTTTACCAGAAGGGACACAGGCATGCCAACATATTGCCAGCAACAGTTTAACCTAACCACACAACTTGGACTCAAGACACATTCAGTTGCGTACACCATCTCATTTGTCAGTGCCATGAAGTATTAGCTAAAAAGGATCTCTGCATTTGTAGAACAGATGGATGTGTGGGGAGAAAGCTTGTTTTTCTTTAGGTTTCAAAGAAATCTCAGTGAGGTTTCTCGGCGGCTAGAGGGGAAATCAAAGCTAAAGACCTCCGGTCAGGGACTTAATTTGATAAGCCTGAATAGCAAACTGCTGACCCCTGCCCCTTGATCTTCATAGTTTGGAATGAGCCTGTACTTCCAAACACCTGTCAGTGATTATGTGTGCACCAAGCATGTTGTAAGAGAATGTCAAATAGGCAGTAGGAAGGCATCTCTTTTTTAACTAACCAGATGCACTTTTGCTCCCACTACAAGGGGGCGGGGGAGAAATCCTCTAAATATTTCAACTGCTTTATCTGATGCTCCGGAGTTGTATTTAACCTTGTTGTGTTTAAGTGGCTAGCCAGCGTTCCTTCTTATCTGATCCCAGAAATGACTGAGTGCCTCTGGAATTGCCTTGATAAAGAAGAGCGAGAGTCTTACCATTGAAAGAAAATGACAACTAGCTCTGGAGGGATACTGTCACCTTTTGTAATCTTTATCAAAAGGCTCATGAAAGTGATAGATTTCCTCCCCCCCCCATTTATTTCAATGCTCTGTACAATTTCCATGTCTGTGTGCAATACAGTTATGCAAAAGGTAATGTTAAAAGGAAAAGTTGAGGGCTAGCAAAAAGTTAAGGGTAGCAGGAAAAGAGGAAGACCCAACAAGAGATGGATTGACTCTACAGAGGAAGCCACAGCCCTCAGTTTGCAAGATCTGAGCAAGGCTGTCAAAGATAGGACATTTTGGAGGACTGATTCATAGGATCACCATGAGTCGGAAGCAACTTGATGGCACTCAACACACACAATGTTAAAATGGCTCGGGTAGCATCTGCCATGCATAAATGGCCGGTGTTTCCTGAATTAGCATTTGGAAATCTCCCCCTTTCTCTGTTTCTTTACAGAAAGACGGGAAGGGCTGGGCTACATCTTATACTTCCACCACCAGGGGCGATCAAAGGGGAGACCAGGAGGGCCATTTATCAGGCTCGAGGTCAAGGGGAGCCTCATATTTAGATAATTCTTAATTGTTTGGCATTTAGGGTTTCCAACTTCCAGGTACCAATGGTTCCTTCTTCCTGGGGGCAGTCTGCATCAAAGAAGTGATACAAAACAAATTACTGTCTGGAACCCTGCAGGGATAGTAGTTGGGGGAGTTTTCAGAGTGTAAGCAGCTCTAGAGTAGGGTTGCCAGGTCCCTCTTTGCCACTGGTGGGAAGTTTTTGGGGTGGAGCCTGAGGAGGGTGGGGTTTGGGGAGGGGAGGGACTTCAATGCCATAGAGTCCAATTCAATGCCATAGAGTCCAAACTCAGCTGTGTGCAGACCTCACCATCATTTGTAGGGTTGCCAACCTCCAGGTGGTGGCTGGAGATCTCCCGCTATTACAACTGATCTCCAGGCAACAGAGATCAGTTCCCCTGGAGAAAATGACTTCACTTCCAGGTTGCACTGACAGTGATGCCATGGCGTTGAAGTCCCACTGATTGCCCCCTCAGTTGCCCAGGTATTTTCTTCCCGCTCCTCAGCTGAACAGCAGCAGGTAGAGGGCAGGAAGTCCCCTGCTTCCCTTTTTCCCCTAGTGCATTCATTAGGATGAAAGCAGGGATGTCAGGCAAGGGCAGTGGGTATGATACTCTGCTCCTCTCACTTTAGTGAATGTGCAGCTGTCCAATCAAAGAGAGCTTAGATGAAGAAGAAGAGGAGGAGGAGGAGGAGTTGGATTTTATATGCCAACTTTCTCTACCACTTTATTTATTCATTTATTATCTCCACTTATTACCCTGCTCTCCCCAGCCAAAACCGGTCTCAGAGCGCCTGAGGGAGAATCAAACCCACTTACAATCTCCTTCCCTCCCCCTCCCCACAACAGACACCCTGTGAGGTAGGTGGGGCTGAGAGAGCTCTATGAGAGCTGTGACTAGCGCAAGGTCACTCAGCTGGCTTCCTGTGGAGGAGTGGGGAAACCAGCCTGGTTCACCAGACGGAGTAGAACATGTTAGTGGAGCCTCATGTGACTAACTGCTCCTCCATATACTAAATCCCCTGCACACAGAAAACCAAAATGTAAAGTGTGCAAATGTTTTTTGGGGCTTGTTTTCTGTGGCTAGAGATGTCATTTCCTGGGAGGAACAGGCTGGCATGAACGCACAACCACCCTTTAAAACGATACTATCTAGAAACGGTATTACCACCCTGTAAGGCCACCAATTACGACATCTCCAGTTCATTAAGTGGCAATTTACAGGCGTGTTTTCTTCCCTCCTGCCCACCAGTACAAATGTCTGTGGGTGGGGTGGGTGAGGGAATAGAACAGGCCTCCTCTCTCGTTAGATTATTCTATTCTCATCGGCGATGAAGAGTGCGGGAGACGGGCGCGCTGATTTACCGATGCGCCGATGGAGCCGTTCAGCCGCGCTGTGTCATTTCTCACTGCCTCCTTATCAAGGTGGTTCAGCTGTGCCCAAACCAGGCCCCGTAATTGCTTGAGTTGCCGGTGGCAAAGTTACATCAATGTCAGGCGCTAAATGACTTTTGACGGCCTCTTGTCAGATTGAGGCTCTGAATAGGACCAAATGGGCTTTTATGCGGGGGTCGGGGTGGGTGGGGGGGTGGGCCCTGCCTTCATTCCAAACTTGAAAAAGTTGTAAGTGGAAAGGGAAGGTAGTGGTGGGGGGTAGCTTTGGTCTTGATTGGCGAAAGAGGATAAAGAAGAAGACAAAGGGAAAGAATAGTGCATGTTATGTATTGGGAGGAGTTTTTTTTCCCCATGACTGGGCTAATTATTATTCATTGTCTCAGCTTATCAAGTCAAGTACCAGCCCATCAGCAATGGATGGGACCCCACTGCGGAATCGGAAAATATCCCATTTTCACTGCCTGCCTGGGACTGAAACAGTGGGAACCTGGCTACATTATGTGTAGTTGGAAACCCGAGTTCAACACAGAGCCAGCGTGGTGTAATGGTTAAGAGCGGTGGTTTGGAGCGGTGGACTCTGATCTGGAGAACTGGGTTTGCTTCCCCGCTCCTCCACATGAGCAGCGGAGGCTAATCTGGTGAACTGGGTTGGTTTCCCCACTCCTCAAACTAAGAGGTAAAGGCCCCTCACGAGGTGGGGCCTCCGGTTCTAAACCGGAAGTGCCGTGCGCGGTGTGCACGTGCATGTTTGCCCGCCGACCCTCAGGTGGTCAGTGGGCAGAGGGAGCAATTGCCGGGGGTTTGCCCACCACCAGCGGGCACTTGACAACCCTATGGGTAGCCCGTACATAGCACCTTAACCCTGATGCTGTATAATGGCAGCCAGAGAAGATGCGCTTTTTGGGGGTCAACCCTCTTGACAGGATGACTCACATCCCACTCAGGAAGACTCACATCACATCACATTCAGCCTACCAGTTTCTTTGATTGCCTGAGCAAAAACTGATAAGCCCCAAACTGGTTAGTTTTCCCTTGTAGGAAAAGTATTCCAAACTCTTGATCTTTTTGGTTTCCTGATTCTGCACTTTTTCTAGCTCTACAATATTTCCCCAAAAGGGCAAACATAAGGTTTGGAGTTTTACTTAGGACCAGTCCTGGAAAACAAGGACAGCTGGAGTCGGTGACATACAGTTTTTCCAAATGTCACCTGGATAGAAATATGGCATGTGTTCGTATTTTCTTGTGATTTCATTTAATCCAGACTAGCCTCTACCATTTAATTTTTTTTACAAACACCTTGTAAGGCATAAAAAAATGTAGATATCAGGTTTTTTTAAAAAATAAAGAACTTTATCTCAATTAACCAAGACTTAAGAACACCCCGGGGAGGGGCGGTAGCTCTTTCAGTTACCACAGTGTAACGTTATAAAAGTCTGTTCATTCTTGCCAACTGTTGTGATGAAAGAGCTTGTATAATTTTCATGCAAAATTTGAGAGAGAGGCCAGGCGGCCATGTTCATGGAGGGTAGGGCTATTCATGGCTACTAGTAAAAATGGATACTAGTCACGATGCATACCTATTCTCTCCAGGATCAGAGGAGCAGGCCTATTCTATTAGGTGCTGTGGGACACAGGCAGGATGGTGCTGCTGCAGTCGTCTTGTTTGGGGGCTTCCTAGAGGCTCCTGGTTGGCCTCTGTGTGAACAGACTGCTGGACTTGATGGACCTTGGTTTGTTTTCTCAAATTTATTGCCTCCAGTAGGATATGTTCAAGATTAAAGAGTTTGTGGTTCCTTTTTATACCTCGTAATCAATAACTAGGTATATAGGAGACCCTGAGGAGTAGTTGCATATGGTCTGAAACCAGTGAGACTGACTGTCCCTCCTATCCTCCTGAGTAGGCTTGCCAACTTCCTGGTAGTCTATCAAAGAAGAAAACACAGCATGGTGGCCAAGTTGATTAAATGTACTATGGTAATATAAAGTCGTATACATGTGTAAGAATAACAAAGGGATGAGCAGCAACATACAAATGCAGATGTTGCACTCCCCATAAAGAAACAGGCTTGTAGCTTGGGAGTGTTCCTGGATCTGAGCCTCCTGTTTGATAAACATGTGGCAGTGGTGACTGGGGGTGCCGTTCGCCAACTTCGGCTGTTGAGCCAGCTGCGGCCATTCCTGGGCAGAAAAGATCTTGCCGCTGTGGTGCATGACCTGGTAAAATCTAGATTAGATTACTGCAGTGTGCTGTGTTTGGGGCTGCCCTTGAAGACTGTCTGGAAGCTGCACTTGTTACAGAATGTTACATCTAGAGTACTGACAGGAGTGGATTGTAGGAACCATGTAACTCCAGTCTTGTTCCACTGTCCTGTATACTGGTTTCCAATTGCCTCTGGTCTCAACTGGTATTGACCTTTAAAGCCCTGCACGGCCTGGGACCAACAAACCTTGAGGAGCGCAGTCTCCCATATGAACCTACGGGTACACAGTGGTCATCCTCAGAGGCCCTGCTTTGATTACCCCCACCATCTGAAGCTAGATGGGTGGTGACCTTAGAAAAGGTTTTTCCGTTGTGGCACCAAAACTTTGCAACTCCCTCCCTGGGTAGATTAGTATGTCTCCCTCTATCGGTGTCTTTCAGCAGCAGGTAAAGACTGCTTTGTTTCTATTGGCATACCCCAGTAACAGTTATTGGTCCTTCTGCCTGGTTCTTGTGTTATTTATGATGTGTATTTATTGAATTATTTTATAATTTTAAATGTATTTTTAGTTGTTCAAATGTTTTAACGTTTTTTTTTTAAAAAAAATGTTTGCCGCCTTGTGGACCCTGATCGGGTGGAGAGGCGACATTCAATAAAACAATTTAAATAAATAAATAAATAATTTGAAATCCCACTGTTTCCCAGTGTCCAAAGCAGCTTACAAAATATAAATATCCACAGTTAAAAAAAAAACGTACTAGAAACACCTAAATAACATAAATAGTGCTGTATCCTTCTCAGACTTTCGGGCTGTTGCTGTTTCTATTCGAGTAAGTTGTATGATGTCTGAAAATTCCTACAGTGAGCTGAAAGCAAATTGTTCCAGCAGGAAACACAGAGCATGGACTCTCCTGGTAGCCCACTGAAAATAAATACGTTTCAGATCTTCAAAGCAGTTCATCCGACCAAGAGGATTCAAGGAACATAGAGGCAGTTCTTTCATCACAGTTGTGGCCTAACACCCTGTATAACTCTACCTCAAACTTATATTACCTGATGATTTATTACCAATGCATAGAATGTACAAACTGTCTCAGCGGAACAACAACAAAAAGTTTATTTGAGGTGATCAGTGTGATTGCCAACCTCCAGGTGTGGCCTGGAGATTTCTTGCTTTTACAGCTGATCTCCAGATGACACAGATCAGTTTCCCTGGAGAAAATGGCTGCTTTGGAAGGTGGACTCTGTGGCATTGTATCATGCTGTGGTCCCCCCCTCCCCAAACCCCCCCCTCTCCAGACTCTACCCCCAAAAAATGCCAGTCCCGACCCAGAGCTGGCAACCCAGAGCTGAGAGTCCACTCTGCGTGCCATAGCAAAATGGTCCGGCATACCACTCCTCGGTAGGTGTGCTGGGAATTGCCTACCCCCGATCATCCGCCAGTGTCTATTGGCTCCCAAGATTTCATTTTAAAAAGCAAGGAAGTTTCTAGTTTGTAGGTAAGTTTGAAATGATGGGACAGAGTTTTGCAGGATACTTTGAGACGGAAGAATAGAATTTCATGCATCAGGAATATTTGTGCATGTTTCGCCACCTCTTTCCCTGTTTACTCCATCCACGCCCTTCCATAAGGATTTTAATCCGTCTAGACATTAGGAAGAATTTCCTAACAGTTAGAGCGGTTCCTCAGTGGAACAGGCTTCCTCGGGAGGTGGTAAGCACTCCTTCCCTGGAGGTTTTTAAGAAGAGGCTAGATGGCCATCTGTCTGCAATGCTGATTCTATGACCTTAGGGAGATCATGAGAGGGAGGGCACCTTGGCCATCTTTTGGGCATGGAGTATGGGTCACTGGGGGTGTGGGGGGGAGGTAGTTGTGAATTTCCTGCATTGTGCAAGGGGTTGGACTAGATGACCCTGGTGGTCCCTTCCAACTCTATGATTCTATTAATCTTTCAGTCTCTTTTGAGTTGCCTACTGCAATAGGCTCAAAGTTGTGCCAGCTCCCCCATCAACTATGTTCTCAGCGGTTATGTTCTCGGAGAAAGCCAAGTAGCTCAAAGCATCCTCACTACGACTCCCTCCTTCGGTGCTTGGCTTTCACCCTGCCTCCCCACCCCCTCCCCATCCTGAGGGTGGTTTTGCTCTTAATTTTGTTCTTTGAGATTTCTCTCTCTTGAGATTCAGAGGAGAGTAGCAACACTGACAAAGGATTTAGAAAGCCTTTAGTAGGAGGCTGAAAGATGCGATGTGTTTGGTATGAAATGGTAAGCTGAAGGTGAACTTGATAAGTATCTTGGGAGAAGTTACACAGAGAAGCCAGTTTGAAATAATAAGCGATCGAAAAGAGATCAATCCATATGGAGTGGGCGAGGACCACTCCTAACTAGAGAAGACGGGGAAGGCAGGTGCAGTGTGAAACAAGATAAGGAGAACTAATTTACAAGGGTATAGGGTGGGGCTGGGAAAGTGGCATGGTATAGTCTGATCTTGGAAGCTAAGCAGGGTCCGTACTTGGAAGGGAGATCTCCAAGGAAGACTCTGCAGAGGAAGGCAATGGCAAACCATCTCTGCTTCTCACTGGCCTTAAAAGCCCCTTGCTGGGGTCGCCATAAGTCAGCTGTGACTTGTTGGAACTTTACACACACATAGGGTGGGACATACTGAGCTGTTAATACCTGCAGTGAATGAGGAAACCCAAGTCTTCAATCAAATTGGGGAGAGAAATAATATCTCTTGATGAATTCAGCATCTCTGCATTGGATTCTCCCTTCGAAGTTTATTTATTTGGTAAGAGAACAGTAACCTTTAGATCAGTAACATTTCAATGTCATTTCAGTACTGGTTGCTTGAAATGTTCCCCTTCTGGTTTCTGAAAGTTGTAGCTTTTGAATGTCAGGTTTGTGACCATTTATTCTTTTGTGTAAATTAGGCTGAGTGTGTGTGACTGGTTACAGGTCACCCAGCAAGCTTCCATGGCAGAGTGGGAATTCGAACCTGGGTCTTCCACTCTTATCTCCTGCACCACGCTGGCTCTATTCTTGTCTTGTAGTTGTCCACTTCTGGGTACAGATCTAGCTTTGTCAAGCCGTTTCTATACTTCATTAGTTGCGTATTGTAATCTGAAGAGTGCTTTGTTCACATAGGTGAACCCTGTTGCTTCACGTGTTTTCAAGAGCTGAAAGGAATGCTGTTTTAATAATTGCCAGTATTTAATATGAACAGCAGCAACCCGAACAAATAACTTATTTATAAGGTGCCGGATGGGAAGTTAAATTGTAAATTCCTGTTTAGACGTTTGTTTTAAATCCTTAATGCGTGCCAGAAAATGAATTCAAGCTGGTAAAATAATCACTTCTTTCCTCTGAAAGCGGGGCAGGCCTGTTTACTTTTAAGCAATATGATGATGGCAGAAAAGTTAATAACAAGCTTTGTTGTGTGGGGGGGATGATGTATTAATCTCCGCTGCCCAATGCCATTAAGATGCATCACAAAATGAATTCTAGTAAGATGTATTAATATAGTCAGTGAAAATACTTGTGTGAGGGCTGTGGCTCAGTGGTAGAACATCTGCTCGGCATGCAGAAGGTCCCAGGTTCAATCCCCGGCATCTCCAGTTAAAGGGACCAGGCAAGTAGGTGATGTGAAAGACCTTTGCCTGAGACCCTGGAGAGCAGCTGCCGATCTTAGACAATAGTGACTTTGATAGACCAAGGGTCTGATTCAGTATAAGGCAGCTTCATGTGTTCATTATGGGGAGGGTCATTTTAGAGAAGGTAGATCATAACATGAGATACGTTGGTCTCAAGCCATTTAGGACTCTGAAGATATCTATCAGCACTTTGAATTGGACATGGACAGCCAGTGATCCCAGAAGCAAATGAAGTTGACTAAAAGTTCACGTAATATTTTATGTTAAACTATTTTAATGGGTTATTGTTTTATTATGTTTTAGACTGTGTAAGCCGCTCTGAGCCCGACCTACTCAAAACACTTTGCTCCTGTGCGTGGTCAATCAGCTGGGAACAATGCAATCCTACCTAGCACCAGTTGAAACTCAACTCCCAAATTATCTGGACCCACAACCAACAGCACTACCATTTCACCTGGACTAACTTTCAGGTTGCTCACCACCATCGGAGAAGGGCCTCGGCTCAGTGGTAGAGCATCTGCTTGGCATGCAGAAGGTCCCAGGTTCAATCCCCGGCATCTCCAGTTAAAGGGACTAGGCAAGTAGGTGATGTGAAAGACCCCTCTGCCTGAGACCCCGGAGAGCCGCTGCCGATCTTAGGCAATAGTGACTTTGATGGACCAAGGATCTGATTCAGTATAAGGCAGCTTCATGTGTTCATTATGGGGAGTGGCTGTGCCTCAGTGGCAGAGCATCTGCTTGGCATACAGAAGATCCCAGGTTCAATCCCCGGCATCTCCAGTTAAAGGGACTAGGCAAGTAGGTGATGTGAAAGACCTCTGCCTGAGACCCTGGAGAGCCACTGCCGGTCTGAGTAGACAATGCTGACTTCGATGGACCAAGGGTCTGATTCAGTATAAGGCAGCTTATTCTGTTCATGTGATGCCGAACAATACTCATCGGGCTTTAGAAATCTGGAGTCCTTTCGCTGACATCTACAGCTGGTTTCGCTGGTGGTGATAAAGGGGAGAGAGTTAAAGTGGCAAATAACATGCTCTTCAGAGGAAAGTGCTTGAAGTTGAGGAGTATTATAACAGCAAGTGGCTGTCGTCGTCCCCCCCCCCCCCCCCGGCCAGGAATTCTTTCAAGCAAACCCTGTAAGCATCTGTTGAAACAATGTATTTTTCATCCTTCATAAGCAGGTTCTTTATTTCAGGCAATTTCCCTTTAAACGCCTCTTCCTTTCCATGGTTCTGCCCACACATTGTATCAGGAGTGGCATGAGAGACCCTCAGGTTTTGAACTGCTTTCAGCACTGATGAGAAATGGGTGTAGCTATTTGGACTATTGCCTTTTGCTGTACGCATCTCCTTCCTGGGCTGGGATGATTCTAAATTTTTCATCTCAGCAGTTGTGACCCCTAAATCTTGATTTCTCTTTCTTTCTTTCTTTCTTTCTTTCTTGTGCAAATCTTACTCTGGGTCTTTAGTTCTACCTTGTTTTCTGTTTCTAGGCCCTGGATTTTTGTTTAGTTCCCGATTGTACAGAAATGGTTACATAAGATTGCTTTTAAAGGTTTTACTTGTGCACTGTTTACATGAACGCATGAACACATGAAACTCCCTTATACTGATGCCCTTGGTCCATCGAAGTCAGTACTGTTTACTCAAACTGGCAGCCGCTCTCCAGGGTGTCAGGCAGGGGTCTTTCTCGTCACCTACTTGCCTAGTCCCTTTAACTGGAGATGCCGGGGATTGAACCTGGGGCCTTCTGTGTGCCAAGCAGATGCTCTACCACTGAGCTACGGCCCTTCCCCCAGGGTTAAAGCAGGAAATCAGTAATGCAAATACATAATGATAGTGGTAGTGGAATGTGTTGTCAAGTCACAGCTGACTTATGGTGACCCCCTTGGGGTTTTCAAGGCAAGAGACGTTCAGAGGTGGTTTGCCATTGCCGGCCTCTGCGTGGCAACCCTAGACTCCCGTGGGGGTCTCCCTTCCAAGTATGAACCAGGGCCGACCCTGCTTAGCTTCCAAGGTCTGGCAAGATCAGGCTAGCCTGGGCCATCCAGGTGAGGGCATAATGACTGTATGAGTTAACTTTTAGAAATGGGGGAAGCTGACTGGACAGGATCGTCCTTTCATTAGCTGGTGCCAAAGCAGACCATTTTTTAATCAGCCAACACATGTTTAACCTGCCTTGCCTTCAAGAAGCCCATGGGCAGTGTTCATGTGTCTTCTCTACTTACCCCCAATTTTATGGTCACTCACCCACATAGATTGGCCCAAGGTCATGCAGTGAGCATCATGGCTGAGTGAAGGATTTGCAGTTATCACAGTTTCCAGGTTCTTCTTGTTCTTTTTGCCAGTGTGGTGTAGTGGTTAAGAGCGGTGGTTTGGAGCAGTGGACTCTGATCTGGAGAACCAGGTTTGATTCCCCACTCCTCCACGTGAGCAACAGAGGCTAATCTGGTGAACTGGGCTGGTTTCCCCACTCCTACACATGAAGCCAGCTGGGTGACCTTGGGCTAGTCACACTCTCTCAGCCTCACCTATCTCACAAGGTGTCTGTTGTGGGGAGGGGGAAGGTGATTATAAGCCAGTTTGATTCTCTCTTAAGTGGTAGAGAAAGTTGGCGTATACAAACCGACTCTTCTTGTTCTTCAGAAGGTGACAAACACCACTGGGAGATTCTGTGTTTCAATAAGTGTGGTTAGAGAGTTGGACTAGGATCTGAGTGTGTGTGTGTGTGTGCAAAATGCTGTCGAGTCACAGCTGACTTATGGCTACCCCAGCAAGGGTTTTTCAAGGATCTGAGTCCCAGGTTCAAATCCTTACTCAACCATGGTAGCTCACTCGGTGACCTTGGGCCTATCGCAGACTCTCAGCCTAACTTACCTGACAGGGTTGTTGGGATGTGGAGCTGTAGGGTTGCCAGCTCTGGGTTAGGAAATACCTGGAGATTTTGGGGGTAGAGCATGAGGAAGGTGGGGTTTGGGGAGGGGAGGGACTTCCGTGCCATAGATTCCTATTGCCAAAGCAGCCGTTTTCTCCAGGTGAACTGATCTTTATTGGCTGGAGATCAGTTGTAATAGCGGGAGATCTCCAGCGAGTACCTGGAGTTTGGCAACCCAACTCCCAGGGCCAAGTACTTTTGAACACCCCCATCAAGTATGCAATTATCGCAGCAACAAACAATGTTTTGTTTTGTTTTTATGCCATTCTGCTAAGGAAATACAGGCAGAATTTCAAGCCTCAGGTGCTTTTAATGAAATGTTCTCCCCATCTTCTTAATTAAGTATGCCAGATTTTCCTCCTTGACGGGGCGGCATACTTTTAATAGCACCCTGGCGGAGGAAAAGCTTCTTTTCTTTCCTATAGGCTGTGGGTGCAGCAGGTATCGAACAAACAGGAAGGAGTGAAAAATAATTGCACGATAGTAATAATTGCACGAACCGTTCCTACCACGTATTGGCTGTCAGCCGTGCATCTGTTCTTTTTACAACACGGGTGGAAAATTAGCAGGGTTCCAGTCACGCACGATATATTCCTGTTTTTCAATTATGTTTTTATGACGGTGTGTTGGTTGGGTAGTCGGTCATATATTCCCTCACAGTTTGCTTTATCACGTAGGGAGCGTTTGAGACGTACGCCTCTTCAACAAGGTGGGGTTTAAAGGAAGAGTGGCGCTAGGCTGTGAGAGTCCTCTGTATGAGAAAAACCACCAAATACCAGACAGTATTGTATCTTAGGTGTAAAGACATTGCTCCAGCCTAAAGAGCCTTCCTGCAACTTAAGTGGGTGTTCCTTTGGAGCTAGGGTTGCCAAATCTGGATATTTGGAGGTGGAGACTGGGAATAGGGTTGCTAGGTCCCTCTTCGGTATCAGCAGGAGGTTTTTTGGGGGCGGAGCCTGAAGAGGGGAGAGTTTGGAGAGGGGAGGGACTTCAATGCCATAGAGTCCAATTGCCAGACCAGCCGTTTTCTCCAGGGGAACTGATCTCTATTGGCTGGAGATCAGTTGTAATAGCAGGAGATCTCCAGCTAGTACCTGGAGGTTGGCAACCCTACCTGGGAAGGGTGGAGTTTGGGGAGGAGAGGGATCTCTGAGGGTATGTGGTAACCTAGAGCCTACCCTCTGAAGCGGCCATTTTCTCCAGGGGAACTAATCCCTGTAGTCTGGAGATCAGCTGTAATTCCGGGAGAACTCCAGGCCCCTCCTGGATGGTTGGCAACCCTAGTTGGAGCCTTCTTCCAACTTCCTCTCCTTTTGCACTGAAGAGCCGCTTAAAAGGAAGTCTCCAAACCTTGCTTAGTGGAGTGATAGGATATAGGCCAATGGTATGCCGGGTTTCTTGCCTATGAAAATGATAATCCACTGCCATCCTTTCAAAGAAAATCTTAATATGAAGGAGATTATTATAAACACATACAAAAACATAGGAAAGGGGTTTGCATAAATTGATTCTAAAGCCTCTCCTCTTAGATTTTTTTTTATAAATCTCCTGGTTATCTTTCATGAGGTGGATAGACTTGGTAGAGTTTTTGGGGGAGGGCTTTTCAAATGCACCCCCCCTCTGTTTCCATTACTTCTTAGCATCTGTTTTGGGCTCATTCCTGAATGTCTTAGAATGGATTATAAAGCTTGCCTTGTGTTTAAATCTGCGGAATAATAGAAATCCTGAGTTGTGTTTTCAGTTTGCACAAGAGTGATATTTATAGTCGCAAGATGCTGCAGGTTTAAAAAAATAATTTCTGGTTACTTTGCCTTTTACATGATAAAATAATACTTCTGTTACTTATTTGGCATCTTTTGTTGTGAATCAAGCATAGGGTTGCCAGACAGTTCCTGGCAACTGGCAGATATGGGGGACAGGATGTAGGCTTTGGTGCCATGTCACTTCCAGTAAATAAACAGAAGTGGCACAGGGTAGCCCTAGGAATCATCGGAAACTCTATGGTAGAACCATAGCAGCCATTTTCTCCAGGTGAACTAATCTCTATTGGCTGGAGATCAATTGTAATAGGAGGAGATCTCCGGCTAGTACCTGGAGGTTGACAGCCCTATGAATTAAATGCATGTACAGCTGATGGGTAGGGTTGCCAACCTCCAGGTAGTGGCTGGAGATCTCCCATTATTACAACTGGTCTCCAGGCGGCAGAGATCAGTTCACCTGGAGAACAATGGCCACTTTGGCCATTGGACTCTATAGCATTGAAGTCCCTCCCTGCCCCAAACCCTGCCTTCTTTAGGCTCCACCCCCAAATCTCCAGGTATTTCCCAACCCAGAGATGGCAACCATACTGATAGGGTCTCTAGGCCCTCCCTGGCCACCAGCAGGGGGTAGGTTGGGAAACTCTTGGAGATTTGGGGGTGGAGCCTGGGGAGGACAGGCACCTCACAGGGCCCACCCTCCAAAGCAGCCATTTTCTCCATGGGAACTGATATCTGTAACCGTGGACATGAGCTATAGTTCCAGGGGATCCCCAGGTCCCACACGGAGGCAGGCAGCTATAAAAGCTGAACATGTGGAACAAAAATACATTGGTTTCTGTTTTGGTTTTGCTGCTGCATCTGGGGAATTAGCCCATTATAGCTTCCAAGGATTTTGGGGGTATTCAGTTCAGCTGAACGTATGATACAAACCCCACATTTACCAGCAGCTGGTCCCGTAGTTTCATTTGCAATGTGAATGCGCACTGGTGCATTGTCTCCCTTATCCCCTTATCAGGCAATGTCCTTTCTTGGGAATAAGTCTTATCTGGCTTACTTTTGAGTAAATATGCTCAGGAAAGACTTCACTCCTATGCACCCTTGTTCAGGAGCAACTCCCTAGCGGTACTTCTCAAGCTACCGATCTGGGTTGACAAGAATTATAAATAGGGTTGCCGGGTCCCTCTTCGCCACCAGCAGGAGGTTTTTGGGGTGGAGCCTGAGGAGGGCAGGGTTTGGGGAGGGGAGGGGCTTCAATGCCATAGAGTCCAATGGCCAAAGCGGCCATTTTCTCCAGGGGAACTGATCTCTGTCGGCTGGAGATCAGTTGTAATAGCAGGAGATCTCCAGCTAGTACCTGGAGGTTGTTGTACCTGGAGGTTGTTTCTCAACAATACCCCACAGCACAGAGCCTTTTTGTTTCTTGGTAGTACCTGGAGGTTGGCAACCCTAACTGTAAAGTATTACAGTTGTGATTGTACACTGTTCACTCAGATCTCTTTTCTTCTCCCATGGTTTCAGGGGAAAAGTTTTCTTTGGCTTGGAGTTTGAATAAAGATGGGAAGCGGCCGCTTGTGAAAGTTACAGGCCTCCTGTTGAACGAACACAGTTATATCGGTATGACAAATGAGACGTTTTGGGGCGATGAAATGTATTCAGAAGCATGAAGCGGTGTAACGTCGGGCTTAAAAGTAAAACAGTTGCTAATCATTTGATAATGAGAATATAATCCCAGGAAATGGTCCTTTCATAAACCAAGGCTTTCCCCCAAATACCTGGATGTGGTGAGTGCACTACAAAAGGACAAAAATAATTACTTTTAGTGACCAAATGTTCCCTCCTGTAAAGTCAGGACAATAACGTGAGGAAGTGGGATTAGTAGAATATATAGTAAAGTAAGAAGAAAGGCATCTGTTACCTCAGAAAGGGTAACACTTCAGTTTAGAGAGGTTATCAGTTGTTCTGTGCCACGTTGTGAGGCGAGCAAGTTTTTTAAAAGGAAAGGTCGAAAGCTTGATCCAGGGGGACAATCGGGCAAATTATTTGCAGAGTATTCACGAATTACTGTATTTCTTTTCCTTACAGTCATTTCAGCAGGATATTAACTAAGCTTAAGGGGGAAAGAGTTTTTAATTTTGAGGCATGTGGTAATAATTTAAATGCAGTGGACCAGTTTTTATCCCAACGCATTGGCAGGCTATAAAGCCGCTTCCTCATCAGTTTCCTCATCAGTTTTCCTCATCGGTTTCACTCTGGCCACTTACTAAGGGAGTTGTTGTTGTGTGTGTGAAGGGCCGTCAAGTCACTTCCAACTCATGGCGACCCTATGAATCAATGGCCTCCAAAACGTCCTGTCTTCCAAATTGAAGGCTGTGACTTCCTTTCAAGCAAGGGAGTTGTTACCCTACCATAAATTTCTACTCTTTTCCATGGCATGGTGGTTGTGATTCAGTGAGGGACTTAGCCAGTATGTTGCAGTGGTCCAAGTTCGAATCCCCCGCTCTGCCATGGAAACTTGCTGTGTGACATCGGAAGGGGGGAGGCAGAAAGCCAATGGTGCAGGAAAAGACAACAGATACTTATAAAAGTAATAATCCCTGAGTTAGACCTTCTCTGGACATCTATTCGTTCTGGAGAAGAAATGCAGTAATCTCCCACGGATCACGAAACTTTCCCCCCTCTCTCATAATGCCAGAACGCGAGGTCATCTGCTGAAGCTGGAGGGTGAGAGATCAAAAACTGATAAAAGGAAGTATTTCTTCCCACAACGCATAGTTAAATGGTGGCACTCCCTGCCCCAGGATGTGGTGATGGCTGCCAACTTGGAAGGCTTTAAGAGGGGAGTGGACATGTTCATGGAAAAGAGGGTTATCCATGGCTACTAGTCAAAATGAATACTAGTACTAGTCATGATGCATACCTATTCTCTGCAGTCTCAGAGGAGCATGCTGAATATATTCGGTGCTGTGGGACACAGGCAGGATGCTGCTGCTGCAGTTGTCTTGTTTGTGGGCATCCTAGAAGCCCCTGGTTGGCCACTGTGTGAACAGACTGCTGGACTTGATGACCTTGGTCTGATCCAGCATGGCTTTTCTTATGTTCTTATCATCACGATGAAGGTCTCAGTTGCTCTCCCACCCTTGGTAGGGCACTCCCCCCCCAAAATTGAGGAGAAGTTTGTAGGGCTGGCGGCAACCTGTGCTAAGCTTCTAGCACGCCACTGCCAAGTCCTAAGCACATCCGTCGGCTCTGCCGTGCTGAAAGCCAAGCCAAACTGAGATCAGCGTGTGCTGGAAATGGCTGTACGACCTCTGCAGGCAGGCTGAGACTTGGCCCTGGTACATTATTTTTGATGGATGCCCCCGCTGCGTGGGGTTGTGTGGCAGAGTCCCTCGGCAGATCCACCACATGCAGTTATGGATTTTTAAAAAAAGTTTGCGCCAGCCCTGAGATACAAATGCACTGTTGTTACAAAACCGTTCTTACCTCTGAGAGTGGATTTGCATTTCTCTGAAGTGTTTTGAGAGCAGATCCGGCGCTTCCCTAGAAAGCACCCGCGTTTTTACTGGTTAATGCTAAAACCCGCCGCCGTTATGAAGCATTTGAATGGTAATGCAAAGAGCTGTGACTCAACAATGGCCACTCAAGCTTTCCATCCGTTGTGTTCTGCCTTTCATGTAAAAATTGTTATTGCTGGAATATGTTGCTTTCCTTCGAGAGGCGCTGAGTACTGAGTCGTTTTCTGTTCAATAAAAGCTCTTTTCGTGCCCACCCCCCACTCCAGAACGGAAAACACGCTGTTCAACCTTTGTGTGAGTTCAAAAGATGAATTGAATTAGCGGCTAAAGGAGTTTAAGTAATGCACCTATTTGAATTTGTGCTTTAAAAAAAAAAATTAAATAACGAAAATACAATTTTAAAAAAATCTCAATGAGTCTCTTTCTATGGCTTCTGCTTTTTCAGCTTGTACTCTGCAGGGCCTCTGCACTGGAGGAGGGTAGAACTGTATTTAAAATCACTTCTAAATGATGTTACACTATGCCTCGCTGTGGAAATCTGAGCAACGGTGTATCAGATGTTTCGAGTTTTACTGTCCCAAGAGTGCCTCCTGGAGTAGTAAATCTTTTGCTTAAGGATCCTTGGTATGTGTCGATGGTAAAATAGTTTCGAAATGATTGGAATAACAGAGACGTCAGCCCTCTTGACGAGGGTGACCAACAGCACGGATCCTTCCTGGAGACAGCAGAAGTGTAAGTAGAGTTACTCTAGTCAAAAGCCATTGGTCCCAGTGAGTACAGATTGGATTTACTCCTAGGATTGGATTGTTAATGATTCAAGATAATGATTGGAAGATAATGGAGAAATATTGCTTTCTTTCCCCTTAATAACAGTGGTGTGTGTGTAGTGCATGCTTTTTGAGAGCCAGTATGATGTAGTGGTTAAGAGCAGTGGACTTTAATCTGGAGAACCGGGTTTGATCTGAAGAACTGGGTTTGATTCCCCACTCCTCCACATGGTTAAGAGCAGTGGACTTTAATCTGGAGAACCGGGTTTGATTCCCCACTCCTCCACATGAGCGGTGGATGCTTATCTGGAGAGCCAGGTTGGTTTCCCCACTCCTCCACATGAAGCCAGCTGGATGACCTTGAGCTAGTCCCAGCTCTCTTAGAGCTCTCTCAGCCCCACCTACCTCACAGGGTGTCTGCTGTGGGGAGGGGAAGGGAAGGTGATTGTGAGCTGGTTTGATTCTCCCTTAAGTGGTAGAGAAAGTTGGCATATAAAAAACAAAACTACTTCTTCCTAGATTTCATTTTGCATACCATTGTTTTGGTATTGAATATTAATTATTACTAATTAACAACACTCATCTCATTATGACAGTGGTTCCCAACCTTTTTTTGACCAGGGACCACCAGAACTTTTTTGTTCAGTGCAGGGACCCCCCTCCCACCCCGCGTGCTCCAAGGGGAGCCCACTTCCCCCCACGGGACCCCCAGGCCCCACCCTCAGGCGGGCACCCCTGCCTGGCAGGCCTGTGCGGTGGGTGGGGGTGCTGAGGCCGGACCGGAGGTCTGCTCCCCAGCCCCGAAAGGGGCCTCTGCAAGCAGGCCACGCACTGTCCCACCTCGCGGAGTTGTTGGGAGGGAGGGAGGAGCCCTGACCCGCGCCCCGGGGGAGAGAGGGAGGAGTGGCAGGACCCTCCGGAGCTCAGCAGCCTCCACATCGGCAGGCTCCCCTGGCCGGGTGGGGGGGGAAAGGGGGGAAGCCCTGCCCGCCCCCCGCCTGAGACAGACGCCCGAGCCCGAGCCCCGCGGACTCTGCCCCAGCGCCGGTGGGGGAGCCGCGCAGGCCGAGGCCGGCGCCGGGAGAAGCCTCTGTGCGTGCCCGCCCACTCCTCCCCCCTTCTGAGGGGCCCTCCGCACTCTGCACATGCCCAGAGACGCACACGCCATCCCCCGCCCACCGGACTCACCGCCTGCCGGAAGGAGCCCCTGGCTGCAGCAGCGGCGGCAGCAGCGGGGGTCCCTCGGTCCTCCTCCGGGCTGAGGTGGCGGGAGCTGCCAGTGGAAGCATGCGGTGGTGGTGGGCAGCCGGGGAGGAGCCGTACCTGGGGAACAGGGCAGACTGCACGCCCCGCCCCTGCTGACCCCGCCCCAGCCCCGCCGTGGCCTCGTTGAAGGGGCGGGGGGGGGGCTTCTGGGCCCGAGTTTTGAGAGTAGGCTGAAGAAGCGTCTTCTCCTGCCCTCCTCCCCACACCCCCAGCCAAGTCCTCTGACCACGCCGGCCTGCCTGCGTCTCTGATCCCCGTCTTCTCCCGGCTGTCAGCTTGCCGGTTCCTCGCCCCGTCCCTCATGCGTGCCGGCAGAGAGGGCTACGCCGGGCATGCGTGCCATAGGTTCGCCAACACGGGTTTATAACTTTGTTTTGCGGACCTTAATTTAGTTCTCGCGGACCCCTGGGGGTCCGCGGACACCGGTTGGGAACCAGTGCATTATAATATGAGGTAGCATTAGAGTAGGGAGACCCTTTTTTTCTATGGATTGATTTTTGCCAAGTTCCCCCTCCTACTCAGATCTCTAACTCTCCCATCATGTGATCCTGGGGTATCCCCTGTCCTCCATCAGCATCATGGGGGGGGGGCGTTTAGGGCTGCAGCGGGAGGGAGAGGCAAAGAGTCGCTCTCCTTGTACAGAAACCCTTTCAGTCTGTGGATGTTTCCGGTGGATCGAAATCAATGGCTCCATGGAGTACTTTTTATCCTCCCCCTACCCCCCAAGAAGTAAATGCTATCCTTTCCTTCCAGTATGCGTCTGTAAAGCCGTGCGCTTGTGGACACTTTTTATTCTGAGGCTGAAATCTGTTTCCTGCCCCGATGACTCCAATTATTAAGAATTATTGTCTGTCCGTATCTGCATAGCCCAGCCACAATTCTGTTTCTTGATGATATTAGAGCGTGGTGAAATGTTTGGGACCAGCATCAAGATCGATGGCGGTAGCACCATCGGTGCCCGTGGAGGAAAAAGACCGAGCCCAACTTCGAGGAGCTGATCTTTATGAGTTTCAGTGGCAGGAAGGCAACAGAGAGGGGAAAGAAGAGAGAGAAAAGGGTCGTCTGAATTAAAATTTTGGCTGCGGTTCTGGGCACGCTTCACAAGGAGTAAAGGCTTTTGAGGGCAGAAACGGACCACATTGTGGGTCTCCATTCGTTTTGTAAACAGCAAATGATGCATGTAAACAGTCCCAGTCCAGATCAGGATCGAGAGGAATGACCTTTCAGTCCCCTTGCGGTTTCAGCAATGGTTACAGGGTTCCCCTTGCTGCTGTTCGCATTTTAAAGGGGAAAAAATGTCCTTTGAAAGCAGTCTGGTTTTTTCCCCTTTGAAAATGCTAATAATAGCATGTTTCAATTACTAACCCAAGCAAGGATTGAAGGGTGATTTATTCATTTATTTCCTGCCTTTCTCCTCAATGGGAACCCGAAGCAGCTTACACTGTTCTCCTCTTGTCCGTTTTCATCCTTGCAACAAGTTTTCAGTTTGTGTAAGGGTGAAGACAAGATCATTTCAAAAGAAGGTTGGTTTTTATATGCCGACTTTCTCTACCACTTAAGGAAGAAGCAAACCAGATCACAATCGCCTTCCCTTCCCCCTCCACAACAGACACCCTGTGAAGTAGGTGGGGTTGAGGGAGCTGTGACTAGCCCAAGGCCACCCAGCTGGCTTCATGTGTAGGAGTGGGGAAACCAACCCATTTCACCAGATTAGAGTCCACCACTCATGTGGAGTGGGGAATCAAGCCCGGTTCTCCAGGTCAGAGTCCACCGCTCCAAACCGCCACTTTTAACCACTACACCATGCTGGCTCCCTCAAAAGAGACACTTACTACTGACATGTTCAGCTCTTGCCCCCTCCTGGCTGCTTAAAGCATCCCAAGCATCATGTTACCATCCAGCTGGCCAGATACAGGCCTAGATAAGGAGTCCCCAATTCAGCCTCGGATATGGGCCCTGATGATATTTGGGAGGAGACCGTTATGGATGGCCATGTAGTACAGATGATCCAGCTATAACTTCTAAGGAAGGACAGGCGTATGGGGAGATGTAGACCCTCTAGGCTTGAACCCCAGACCCGGTAGTGCTACCCCACAAGTATACAGCCTGCCTCCAATTACCTCCAAGGTTACCATCCCCAAGGGTTAGAGGCACCAGAGGATTGACCAGGGGACAACAGAGCATAGTGCAAGTGTCAGGCTTCAGATGTGAACGTGGGTCCTTTAAGAGTCATTCCTGGCCCAGGAAGAGTGAGACCTGTGCTGGATCTTTCTGAGCCTGCTGTAGAATGTAAGAGTTCAGTACAACTCAGGTATCTTCTTGCCAACACCCTGGAACAGCTCTTGGAACAACTTGTCTGCCATGGGAATTGTAGTATGCCAGTAAAGGTATGTGAATTTGAATTTGAAAATTTGAACTTGTCTGCCATGGAGCTATCCAAGGTCCTGCAGCTCTCCTCCAGTCAGGCCTGGTCCGCTGCTGATAGACCACCATTGACCCTATGGTGACTTTGCTCCGTAGTGACTTCTCTCAGACATCTCAGATATTTTTGGCCACAGTCTCCTTCTGTTTCATCTAGGCACATTGGATTATGACATATCATGTCATGATTATTTGTACCTTTCCTAGAGGATCTAGTAGGTGGTGCTAAGATATTTCTGCTGTTTCCCTTAGTCTTCGAATTCCCATAAGATTGCATGCTGCTTCCTAAACTATTTAATATTTAAATAGAGATTATTTAAATATTTAAATTAAATATTTAAATAGAGATACCATCAGGGGTTACAGGTACAGATTACATCAGTGTGAAGATGACATACAGCTCTACTTTTTTATTTTTATTTTTTTTTAATCTGGTCCTGTAAATTTTTCTCAAGAAGTGTCTGGAAATAGTAATGAGATGGATGAACACATTAACACATGGAGCTGCCTAATTCTGAATCAGATCCTTGGTCCATCAGAGTCAGTATTGTCTACTCAGACCGGCAGTGGCTCTCCAGGGTTTCAGGCTGAGGTCTTCCACATCACCTACTTGCCTAGTCCCTTTAACTGGAGATGCCGGGGATTGAACCTGGGACCTTCTGCATGCCAAGCAGATGCTTTACCACTGAGCCAAGGCCCTTCCCCAATGGTGGTGAGCAACCTGAAAGTTAGTCCAGGTGAAATAGTAGTGCTGTTGGTTGTGGGTCCAGATAATTTGGGAGTTGAGTTTCAACTGGTGCTAGGTAGGATTGCATTGTTCCCAGCTGATTGACCACACACAGGAGCAAAGTCGGGCTCAGAGCTGATTACACAGTCTAAAACATAATAAAACAATAACCCATTAAAATAGTTTAACATAAAATATTACGTCAACTTTTAGTCAACTTCATTGGCTTCTGGGATCACTGGCTGTCCATGTCCAATTCAAAGTGCTGATAGATATCTTTAAAGTCCTAAATGGTTTGGGACCAATGTATCTCATGTTATGATCTACCTTCTCTAAAATGATCCTACCCTTATACTTAAGTTAACCAAAGAGAAACTATACTATATTTTCTCACAATCAGAAGCTTGACAGGTCATCACGTGTGACAGGTTGCGGGACCAAGACTTTGAAACTCCCTCCATCTGAAAGTGCAGTTGTTCTCCTCTCTTTTAAATTTCAGAAGGATAGTGGTGATGGTGGTGGAGATAGTTGATGCTTAATCAGAGTGTCAGCTGGCAGAGGAGTTTAGCTGTTGACTCTTCTACTTTATTATTTTGATTTTGTATGTGGGTTGTTTCGACGGGCTGATTTTAGTGTCCTATCGAATGCTGTGATTTTAACTCTGGTCATACTGTAAGTCACTGTGTGGGGGTTACTGGAAGTAGGGTGTGCTTTGAAAGAAAAGAATAATATGATTTTTGCTGTAAAATGCTCTTGTCTGTGTACAGTGCCTACCTCTAAGTCTCTTCGCAGGTGACACTTCCTGGTGGACAGTGGAGTTTTGATTAAGCAGGCTTTGATAACCAGCGGCTACTCTGAGTCCTGGAATTTGTCCAATCTTATGTGTAAGGATGGAAAATAAAGTTTTTGCAGTTGAAGAAAGAGAAATACGGTGTAGGTTTCGGAAGCTTTAGTAGAAGAAATAAATAAAGGCGTACTCTTGTTTGAGGGGAACTGATTGTGATTTATGGCCAGGATTCTCTTTCTATGTGCTTCTTTGCTCCTTAACTGCTTAACCCATGTTCTGTCTTCCGTGGGAAGCGGACAGAGAAATCCCAGGCAGCATTGCTCCAGTCTAAGCCCAGTGAAGTCTGCTAAAGGGGATTCCGATGTTCCTTTCTGATCTAAGGGGCATAAAACTGGGGTTCTCCTCTTTGTCCTTCCAATATGTATGACTGACGGAAGATCCCGAGGGGGCTGAAAGTAAATTGGCTTGAATTTGAATTGGCTTAGCTGCAGCCCATTTGAGACTAGAGTTTGCCTACAGCCTCCTTTCCTCTTCTCAACGTTGGGGAAACTGCCAAGCCGCTCAATGGCTTATTCTTCCTCCCGAGTCGAAATGGAGACTGGGGGTTGTGCCAATGGCATGCTTGCTGGAAATACTCTGAGCAGAGTAGCAAGGAGGCTAAAAAAAAAGGTGTGTGTGTTTATGCACACTTGTGTGTTCCTACATCTTTAAAGAGAGAGACTGAGAGATGCCATGCAGAAAGTTACAGGTGCAAATTTTCTGCACCTCCCACCTCTATGCATATCTCATAGTTCTAACCAAGCTGATTACATGTTGCATTGTACCTCTATGTCTTGCTTCTAGCTGGCTCTTCTTTGTAACAGCATGGTGTAGTGGTTAGTGAACTTGATTTGTTTCCCCACTTTTAAACATGAAGCCAGCTGGGTGACCTTGGGCTAGTCACACTGTCTCAGCCCCACCTAACTCACAGGGTGTCTGTTGTGGGGAGGGGAAGGGAAGGTGATTGTAAGCCCGCTTGATTCTTCCTTAAGTGGTAGAGAAAGTCGGCATATAAAAACCAACTTTTCTGCTTCTAACAACCCTCCCACCCACTGACCTGGATATAAGGGTTGATGGATCTTTATTCTCTTTGTATCTGATAATGTGAGCTTCAACTCACAAAATCTTATACCCTAAAAAATTGTCTTTAAGGTACCACCAGATTCATTTTTTTGAAATACTGATCAAAGACAAAGACGCTGAGGTTGGCAAAGGGTTCTCACACCCAAACAATTGTCTTGATGCCACATTTACAAGACATGGGGATCATTTCCGTTGCTCTTCAGCTGTTTTGTGTGTGCATTTATGCAAGCACTCGGTTACACTGAAGTATGCCTCTATAAATGAAACATCATAAAAAAAAGAGAGACAAAGCGAACCGAGACAAACCAACATTTTCTTTTTAGTGAAGCTGAAGCTGAACAGAAGTTTATATACCCTATAAACTCCTCAAGGTAATGACTTTCTGTTTCCTGTAAAGTGGGTCTTGGAGCCCCAGTTCTGCTAGGTATACAAAGTCAGTCTTCATTATACTATGGTTTTAAAACAGCAAGCAAGATAGAGCAAAAAGGGAGTTTTGAATATTCATTGACTCTCATGCGGAATGGTCTGGGTATTAGCTATCCTTCCGCAACCGCCCTTGGCCCAGCCATGCTGCCTAAGATTGCCAGAGCAGAAGTATTTCGCAAAGGGTTTCACTGCAAGCTCCCGTCCACTTCTCCTAGTCGCTACATTGCAATTTACTGTCAGGCAATAAGGCCCAGTTCACACGTGCGGGGGAAGGAGCTGATAGAGACCTGAAGTAGTAGAATGGACTGCACCGCTTCAGACAACACGTGGAGGGTTATAGAGGATCCCAGTTTCAGAATGCTCCCTTCTGCTACAAGCTCCCTGCAAACAGACACCAAGCAGATCCTGAAAAGAGAGTGGGTAAAACTGTTCTTCCTAATTCTATGCTAATTTCCTGTTGCGTGGGGTAGTTGATGAAAAGCGATAGTCATAGCTGGAATCCCTGACTTGGAGTGTGGAAGAATGCCCTGTTTGACCCTCCATGGCTGTTGGCCATGGGCCGTTGTGCATGCTGGTGTATAGATGGACAACTGGTTGGACCTAGCAGGCTCTTCTTATGTTCGTACGATGAGAGCCAGCGTGGTGTAGTGGTTAGGAGCAGTGGAGAACTGGATTTGATTCCCCACTCCTACACATGAAGCCTGCTGGGTGATCCTGGGCTAGACACAGTTCTCTTTGAACTGTCTCAGCCCCGCCTACCTCTCAAGGTGTCTGTTGTGAGGAGGGAAAGGGAAGGTGATTGTAAGCCGGTTTGAGACTCCTTAACGGTAGGGAAAATCAGGGTATAAAAACCACTTCTTCTTCTTCTTCTTCTTCTTCTTCTTCTTCTTCTTCTTCTTCTTGTAGTGGTTAAGAGCGGTGGTTTGGAGTGGTGGACTCTGATCTGGAGAACCGGGTTTGATTCCTCCCTCGGGACTTTGCATCCACACAACCTATCCTTTAAACTTGCCTGCTAGCCCTGAAAAGCCAGTTATGCCTTCTTAGTTAGCACACCAGAGCTCTTTAGCCTGGGAAGGTGTGGAGCCTGCCTGCTAAGTAAGCATGGGTTGAGCTAGGGTCAACAAGTCCCTCTTTGCCACCGGCGGGAGGTTTTTGAGGCGGAGCCTGAGGAGGGCAGGGTTTGGAGAGTGGAGGAACTTCAATGCCAATTGCCCAAGTGGCCATTTTCTCCAGGCGAACTGATCTCTATTGGCTGGAGATCAGTTGTACTAGCAGGAGATCTCCAGCTAGTACCTGGAGGTTGGCAACCCTAGTTTGAGCTCCATGTAATCGAGATGCTGGGTGGAAAAAATCCCCATCGGAAAGTTTTTCTTGCCTACCAGCATGGCTCTTTAATTGGCTGTTGTGCAGTAAATAGAGGTGGTAAAGCTGTAACATTTCCGGATGGGGAGAGGAGAACATTTCTTTCTAGGCACAGGAACATTCACAACATATCTCAATTGCAGATTGCAATGGTGCCATCCATTCTACCATCTCAGATCTTGACATCTCCTTTTCACTTAATTCTGCTTCATGGACTGACCAGCCCTCAGAAAGCTCCACATGATTATGTATCAGCGTGGTGTAGTGGTTAAGAGTGGTGGTTTGCAGCTGTGGACTCTGACCTGGAGAACCGGGTTTGATTCCCCACTCCTCCACATGAGCAACGGAGGCTAATCTGGTGAACTGGATTTGTTTCCCCACTCCTACACTTGAAGCCATTTGGGTGACCTTGGGCTAGTCACACTCTCTCAGCCACACCTACCTCACAGGGTGTCTGTTGTGGAGAGCGGAAGGGAAGGTGGAAAATAGAGTGGAAAAGCTGGCTAGATCCAACTACATATCTTTACTGAGCAGCCAATAAAATCCGTCATTTTATTTGGTGATGGGGAGGAATTAATTTGTGCTGCATTATTTATGGTGAGGGAAGGATTTATATGTTATCCAGGATGGAATATTCTAGATTTTTGTGTGTGTGTGTTGTGCGGTTTTTGATATATTGATCCAAAGACCTCGTAGTAAGGAGAGGTAATGTGCAAGTTTTAAATGAAAATCCTTTAACAGATATCAGCTGATAAAAGAGTACTGGTTTTAAACCTTCTTTTGTGATCCTTAATAGCTTAATCTATGAGGGTTGTTTCACCTAAAGTATTGTGTTATAGCTACAATTATATTTGTTTAAATCATTTATATCTTGCTTTTAAAAAAAAGTGTTTCAAGGCAGTTTCTCATTAAACTTTAAGAGGCAGTAAAATTAAAATAAAAGTAAAACAATAAACAAACAACTGCCAATGAAGCCATAAGCCACAGATAATGCAGCAGATGATTTAAAAAACAGCAAGGATATTGGGAAGAGGCACACAGAAGGGGTTTTTTAATGAAAAGCTCAGGCTGATAAAAGCATTTGGACCTGTGGATGGGTCCTGTAGATTTGTTCCATTAACCAGCAACTTCTTCTGGTACAAGAGAGCCAGCTTGGTGTCATGGTTAAGAGTGGTGGTTTGGAGCAGTGGACTCTGACCTGGAGAACCAGGTTTGATTCCTCACTCCTACACATGAGCAGCAGAGAATAATCTGGTGAACGGGGTTGGTTTCCCCACTGCTGAAAATAAGGCCAGCTGGGTGACCTTGCGCTAGTCACACCCTCTCAGCCCTACCTACCTCATGGGATGTCTGTTGTGGGGAGGGGAAGGGAAGGTGATTGTAAGCCGGTTTGATTATCCTTTAAGTGGTAGAGAAAGTTGGCGTAAAGAAGAAGAAGAGTTGGTTTTTATATGTTGACTTTCTCTACCACTTAAGGAAGAATCAAACTGGCTTACAATCACCTTCTTTTCCCCTCCACACAACAGACACCCTGTAAGGTAGGTGGGGCTGAGAGAGTGTGATTAGCCCAAGGTCACCTAGCTGGCTTCATGTGGAGGAGTGGGGAAACAAATTCAGTTCACCAGATTAGCCTCCACCGCTCATGTGGAGGAGTGGGGACTAGGCAAGTAGGTGATGTGATAGGCCTCTACCTGAGACCCTGGAGAGCTGCTGCCGGTCTGGGTAGACAATACTGACTTTGATGGACCAAGGGTTGTTGGGTAGTTAATTGTTGGGGTAGTAGTTGGGGTAATTAATACTCTGGAGGGTAGGGTCAGAGTTCAGAATGACCTCGATAGACTGGAGAGCTGGGCCATAAGCAATAAAATGGATTTCAATAGGAAGAAGTGTAAAGTACTTCACCTAGGCAGAAACAACATAAGGCACAGGTACAGGATGGGAGATAGTTGGCTTGACAACAGTACATGTGAAAGAGATCTGGGAGTCTTAGTGGACCACAAACTGAACATAAGTCAACAGTGTTATATGGCGTCTAAGAAGGCCAATGCAATTCTGGGCTGCATCAATAGGAATATTGTGTCTAGATCAAGGGAAGTAATACTACCACTGTATTCTGCATTGGTCAGACCTCACTTGGAATACTGTGTCCAGTTTTGGGCTCCACAATTTAAGAAGGATGTTGACAAGTTGGAGCGTGTCCAGAGGAGGGCGACCAGAATGATCAAAGGTCTGGAATCCATGCTCTATGAGGAGAGATTTAGGGAGTTGGGTTTGTTTAGTTTAAAGAAGAGAAGGTTGAGGGGAGACATGATAACCATGTTTAAATATCTGAAGGGATGTCATGTTGATGAGGGAACTAGCTTGTTCTCTTTTTCCCCAGAGACTAGGACATGGAGTAATGGAATTAAAGTAATAGAAAAGCGATTCCACCTAAACATTAGGAAGAACTTTCTGACAGTGAGGGCTGTTCGGCGGTGTAATGCACTGCCTCGGAGGGTGGTGGAGTCCCCGTCTTTGGAGGTCTTTAAGCAGAGGCTGGATGGCCATCTGTCGGGAGTGCTTTGATTGTGGGATCCTGGATTGAGGGGCGAGGGTTGGGGGTCACTGGGGATGTGGCGGGAGGTAGTTGTTAATTTCCTGCATTGTGCAGGGGGTTGGACTAGATGACCCTGGTGATCCCTTCCAACTCTATGATTCTATGATTCTGTAAGGGTCTGATTCAGAGTAAAGCAGCTTCATGTGTTCAGGATCAGGTAGTAAGTGGTATGAAAGACGTCTGCCTGAGACCCTGGAGAGCCACTGCCCACCTGAGTAGACCTTGATAGATCAATGACCTAACTCGTATAAGGCAGCTTCATGTGGGTTCATGTATCTATTAGTTTACTTACACTATCTGGTATTACCTTCTGTGATAGTCTATTTGCTTGATTGAAACACACACACACACACACAGAGCCCATGCTGTCTAAATGGAGAAGAAACGACTTGTTGAAGATAATGAAATAAATCAGTCAATAGCACTAATTACGATTAAAAGGCTGAACAGATGGCCTGTGCGTGGCTGGGAAGTGGTAAGATGGAAGCCAGCCCGTGTGTTTGCTCAGACGGTTCTGTGGCAGGAAAACACACCAGTTTGTTTTGCTAACAACAACAAAAGTTGGAAGATGGCGCACATTCATGATCGCTTTGCGGTGAAATGACTCTGTCCCGTCTCTGTCCCCGTTGTATCCTGACGGTTAATTAAATCCCAGTATCTCTTTTTCCCCCCTTCTTCTTCAAATTGCATAAGTGTTTTCCCCCTATGGACCCCTTAACGTTAATCGCGACATCGGAATGGCAAGGTGATTTCCCCCCTTCCCTCCATCCGCGTAATCATTCTTTTGCACCATATGGCAAATGCACCGCACACTAGAAGGGGGAGGGAGAGCAATGTTGCAGCTCAGCAGCAGGAGCAATGCCTTCTTTTGCTTGCCAAATAGAGCTACGGCTTGATGCCATGCCATCGTCTGGTGAGTAATCCTTGCTTCTCGCAAAACGTTTCTGTATGGTTTTAATGGGGACACACTCAAGGATACGAGATATGCTTTATTGCTACACTTTGAACACCAAGCTTCTGAAGCCGAGCGAGCCCAAATTCTGCAATTCAGAATAATCGTATCAATTTCTCATACAGCAACTGGTTGAGGGGCTGTGGCTCAGTGGTAGAGCGCCTGCTTGGCATGCAGAAGGTCCCAGGTTCAATCCCCGGCATCTCCAGTTTAAGGGACTAGGCAAGAAGGTGATGTGAAAGACCTCCGCCTGAGACCCTGGAGAGCCGCTGCCGGTCTGAGTAGACAATACTGACTTGGATGGACTGATGGTCTGATTCATTATAAAGCAGCTTCATGGGTCCATTATACAGAGGCAGTTAAAAAAAGCACCACCAAAAAGAGAAGAAGAAGAGTTGGTTTTTTATACGCCGACTTTCTCTACCACTTAAGGAAGAATCAAACCGGCTTACAATAACCTTCCCTCCCCTTCCCCACAACAGACACCCTGTGAGGTAGGTGGGGCTGAGAGAGCTGTGACTACCCAAGGTCACCCAGCTGGCTTCATGTGTAGGAGCGGGGAAACCAACCCGGTTCACCAGATTAGACTCCGCCGCTCATGTGGAGGAGTGGAGAATCAAACCCGGTTCTCAAGATTAGACTCCACCGCTCCAAACTACCGTTCTTGTAGTAGTGGTTAAATTTTCTACTCTCCAGAGCTCTGGTTTCCCATGCTCCCATCTCTCACCCTAATCTACTTGACTGGAGTCAGTATAAGGATTCAAGGGCTAAATCTTATGTGCTCTAACTTGAGCTCCTTGGAAGAAGGGCAAACTGTGACTATGATAGATGAATAAATAAGGAATTAATCAGAAAGATTAGCTGGGGATTGTCAGCATTTAATTGGTTTTGTTAACATGTATACACAACAGATCTGTTGAGCTAAAGTCAACAATATGCAGTGGGAAATCCAATACAGGCTGTAGAGTGGGTGTGTGCCAGAGGAAGATATCACCAGATATTGCATATCTGCCGTAGAGATTGTCGACCTCCTCTGGCTTTCATCTTCAGTGAGGTTCATTGCAGGTTCCCCTTTTCTGCAGTAAACTTACTTTAGACTAGTTTCCCTCTGAAGAGAACAGTCTAAGAGGTGGGGGTAGGGATGCCAGCCTCCAGGGGATCATCTTGAAGTATAGCTCATCTCCATAGTACAGATACCGGTTCCCCTGGAGAAAGTTGATGCTTTGGATGGCGGACTCTGTGTAGGGTTGCCAGGTGCCTCTTCACCACTGGTGGGAGGTTTTACGAGTGGAGCCTGAGGAGGACGGGGTTTGGGGAGGGGAGGGACTTCAATGCCATAGAGTCCAATTGCCCAAACGGCCATTTTCTCCAGGTTAGCGGATCTCTGTCGGCTGGAGATCAATTGTAATAGCAGGAGATCTCCAGCTATTACCTCATGAACTCATGAAGCTGCCTTATACTTCATCAGACCCTTGGTCCATCAAAGTCAGTATTGTCTACTCAGACCGGCAGCGGCTCTCCAGGGTCTCAGGCAGAGGTCTTTCACATCACCTACTTGCCTGGTCTCTTTAACTAGAGATTCCAGGGATTGAACTTGGGACCTTCTGCATGCCAAGCAGATGCTTAACCACTGAGCCACAGCTCTTCCCCAACAACCCTAACTCTATGGCAATGCACCCCACTGAGGTCCCTGCCCTCTCCAGGCTCCAACCCCATATTTCCAGGAGTTTCCCAACCTGGAGCTGGCAACCCTAGTAGGGGAAGAAAGTTCCCAGTATTTAAGATTAAAAGAGCCATCACTTCTCCGGGTGAGCAATATCCAGGTAAACAGCAGGAACCTTTTCTTTCTGGGTATGTAATAGCATAGTTCACAAGCTGATAGGAATTTTCTTCTTCCTGTGAGAGGCCTTAATTTGATTTATGGGCTCCTGCTGAGATGTTGCATTACCCTGCTTCCCCCCTTTTGTTTTTTTCCTTCTCTTTCTTCTTTTATAACCACTCACAGAATGAATTTTTTTAGCTACCTTGCCAAATATATCATAACAGCCTGGGATCAAAAATATGCTTAATGGAGTAATTGAGGTTAGGCATGAGGGGAAGGTATGAGGTTAAAGAATGGATTGTGTGTTCGAAGAAGAAGAAGGAGGAGGAGGAGGATTTTCTATGCTGACTTTTGCTACCACTTAAGGAAGAATCAAACCGGCTTACAATCACCTTCCCTTCTCCTCCCACAACAGACACCCTGTGAGATAGGTGGGGCTGAGAGAGCTCTTAATAGAACTGTGACTGGCCCAAGGTCACCCAGATGGCTTCATGTGTAGGAGTGGGGGAACCAACCCAGTTCACCAGATCTGAATCCCAAGCACTCACTGGTCGTGAGAGAGGAGTTGATCCTTCAGTAGGCAGTTCAGGTTTCTTGCAAGCTGTTGGCAGGTGCACATTAACCCCCCACCCCCCAAAAAAACCTTGTCTGTACAATCCACTTTCAATTGTTAAAATTTAACTTGAGGGGAGGGAAATCCAGTCAGTGGTATAGAAAAAAAAAAACATGATGTGTTGTATGGTTGCAAGGCTGTGTGGGAGCTTGGGAGGCAGGAACATGGGCCTCCTGGCCGCCTCTTAAACATGGATGAATGAATTTATTGATACAGTCTATTTGACCAGCCACACGTTGATACAACAAATGGTCAACTTGATAAAACTGTAAAACTAAGACAAATTACAAAGTTTAATAAAAATATAATATTATTAAATATTATCAGAAAACAACATATGAGTACATACCACGTGATTAAACTTTTCATCTTAATATTTCTAAAAATATAAGAAGGTTTAACAGTTTTTTCCCCTCCTAATGTTGGGTATTTTAATCGCAATAGCGCAAAATTTGGCAGTTGGGAGCGAATAATGTGGAGTTTCACCCATCAGGAGCTTCTTAGTCAGGAACTCAACTGGCTTGTCAGGGAATCTACTGATCAGGGGAGAAATGAATTTAATACGAACCTCATGATAAAATGGACAGCTGAACAATACATGTTCAGTCATTTCAATGTCCCCTGACCTGCATGGGCACAGCCTCTCTGCTCTTGGAATCTTCTTATATTTTCCTTCTAAAGCAGCCGAAGGCAGAGCTTGACATCTGGCTAGAGTGCAGGCCTTTCTATAATTGATAAGTTCCAAGTGGGAAAGATATACCGCAGGGGTAACTAGAGCAGTGGTGAGCATTGCGGGGTTTCTGGCAGGGAGGCCTCCAGCCATAATGAAACACCTGGCAACCCTCATGTATTTTCTTTTTAACTCTTACTATTTGGTGTTCATCTGAGTCAGCTGAATCAGTGTGAATGGTTGCTGATTGGTCGGAACCTGCACCAGTTCCTACAACATGTATGTTTCTGAACAACCCCCATGGGAGTTGTAGTTTTCCACTACCTAGTACACACCATAAAAGACATTTTTACAGTATTTTAAAAAATGTATCCCTTGCACATGAAGCATACAGAGTAGGGCTACCAACCTCCAGCTGCTAGCTGGAGTTCTCCTGCTATTACAACTGATCTCCAGCCGATAGAGATCAGTTCCCCTGGAGAAAATGGCCGCTTTGGCAATTGGACTCTATGGGATTGAAGTCCCTCCCCTCCCCAAACCCCACCCTTATCAGGCTCCACCCCAAACACCTCCCGCTGGTGGCAAAGAGAGACCTGGCAACCCTAACACAGAGACAAAAGTACCTTTTAAAACCAAATACCCAGATCAGGGATCAATTCTAACCTTGTGATCACTGCATCATGGAATAATTCTCTTCTGTTTGGTCCTTGCATTGGGTAATAAATATAAAGAAAGTTGACCTTTGTACAATAGTATGTGTCAGAACGATTGCCCCATTATCAGATACACTAGCACATAATGCTAATATGCGCTGTACAAATGTGTCCAGAGGAACATGATGAAGCCAGTAGAGGAGGGGCAGCATTTTAGACTGCGACAGGCCATTTGGGAGACTTTTCAGCCGTCACTGAATCATCTATGCAAATAAATCCTTAGACACATCGTACATCATATGCACTTGATGTGAGATTGCGGTGGCAGGCAGAATAACAGGAAGGGTGCGCATCATTTGTCTAATGTAAGATGCTGCTGCAGCTGCCTCAATGCAAACAACTGTGTGCATTAGAAGCCTTTCCAGAAGGGAGGGTGGATCCACCAGGCTGGCCATGTGCCGTGCGTTCCTTGGGTGAAATTCTCTCCCCTGAACTAGGAAGAAAGAAAAGCAAGGTCCAGTCTGTTTCTCTGCATGGAGGTAGGGTTGCCAGGTCCCTCTTCGCCACTGGCGGGAGGTTTTGAGGTGGAGCCTGAGGAGGGCGGGGTTTGAGGAGGGGAGGGACTTCAGTGCCATTGAGTCCAATTGCCAAAGTGGGCATTTTTTCCAGGTGAACGCATAGTTAAGCTGTGGAACTTCCTCAGGATGTTGTGATTTCACCAAGGCTGGGGGGTGGGGTGGTAGATCTCTTACCCCCAGCAGGAAGCTGACAACCTTACCAGTCCCCCCATGACTCTTGTCCGCACAGGTCACTCTGCTTAATCCCACTTTTTGGGGATTGACAGGATCCCTTTAACCGGAGGAAATGCTGGTAGGATCCAACCCCTGATGTTGGAACAGTATTTCAGCAAACTGAAAGCATCTTGGGGAACAGGCTGAAGGGAGTCGTGGAGAAACAGAGCCCGTTAATCTTTCTCTAGTGGCTATTTTCCCCGTTCCAGATCAGCCTTTCTCATCTGTGTGTTTTCCAAATATATTTGTTTCCAAATATGATAGCATGAGCATGAATGTGATATTTCAACTACTTTCCTTAGCTGCAGTTTTATTTTTCATCTGTCACCAGTGGTGGAAGCAGCATTTGCAGTGTGCATAACCTTTCTCCCTGAAGTCCAACCTTCTGTGACTCTTGTTAACCCTCAACGGGTCTGTATCTCAGGCTCCCTAACTTCCACCTCCTGTGAGTATGAATAATAATCTAGCTAGTTGTCCAAAGCAATAGCCAACATTGGGTGATATACTATATGACTCGTGTAGCTCCTAATGCAAGGGTGTCAAACTCATTTGTTATGAGGGCCAGATATGTAGGGTTGCCAGGTCCCTCTTCACCACCGGCAGGAGGTTATTGGGGCAGAGCCTGAGGAGGGCGGGGTTTAGAGAGGGGAGGGACCAATACCATAGGGTCCAACTGCCACAGCGGTCATTTTCTCCAGGTGAACTGATCTCTATCGGCTGGAGATCAGTTGTAATAGCAGGAGATCTCCAGCTAATACTTGGAGGTTGGCAACCCTACAGATATGACATATGGTTTGGAGCGGTGGACTCTAATCTGGAGAACCAGGTTTGATTCCCCACTCCTCCACATGAGTGGTGGATGCTAATCTGGTGAACTGGCTTGGTTTCCCCACTACTCCACATGAAGCCAGCTGGGTGACCTTGGGCTAGTCACAGCTCTCTTAGAGCTCTCTCAGCTCCACCTACCTCACAGGGTGTCTGTTGCAGGGAGGGGAAGGGAAGGTGATTGTAAGCCAATTTGATTCTTCCTTAAATGGTAGAGGAAGTCAGCATATAAAAACCAAGTCTTCTTCTTCTTCTTTTTCTTCTTCTTCAATGTCACTTGGTCAGGCCGGGTTATGTCTTGCCAGCCCAGATTGGGAGCAGGGGGGGTTGGTTGCCTCAGCAGGCTTGCGGACCAGATAAGAGCTTTGAAGGGGCCAAATCTGGCCCACGGGCCTTATGTTTGACACCCCTGTCCTAATGTGTTGTTTATATTTGATCTTGAATCAGCAACAATGGAAAATACTTTACCCTATTCCCCCCTTTATTATGGAGGATCTTTAATAAAGACCAGACATTGCACATAATCCTTTTTACTAATCCTTAGAGCTTTCAGCAAAGGGATAGGTATAGAAAGCAAAACAGAAGGAGCTTGAAAGGACAAGAGGGAATAACTGGAATTGCTTGAAAGGACAAGAGGGAATAACTGGAATTGCATCTGACATTCAGAAGAAATATTATTTAACAAATTGATCCTAAAGTTTCTTAATACAGGTGGGAACTATGTACAGCTCTGTAGAGTATTCTGGTGGTCACTGGGTCACAGGAAGTTGCTGACATTTTTCTGTCTTTTTGTTGTTGTTGTTGTTTGTTTGTGTCTTCCATACAGTCATTTCCCATATGGTCAGTTTTTTTTTCTTTTCAAGGGGGGGAAGAGTAAACAAGACTTCTTTTGAGTTTTGTTGTGCTACTTAAATGAATCATTCTTTTGGCTCCTTTCATGCTAGGGTTGCCAGGTCCCTCTTTACAACCAGCGGGAATTTTTGGGGGCGGAGCCTGAGGAGGGCGGGGTTTGGGGAGGGGAGGGACTTCAATGCCATAGAATCCAATTGCCAAAGTGGCCATTTTCTCCAGGTGAACTGATCTCTATCGGCTGGAGATCAGTTGTAATAGCAGGAGATCTCCAGCTAATGCTTGGAGGCTGGCAACCCTACTAATCATAGCTTTGATTTTTACGCATAACTTTGATTTTTGTGCTTCGAATATGACATCTACGTATTTAGCAGTCAACTGTTTTCCTTGACCCAAATATTTTTAAAAATGTACTGCCACCATTTTGGATATTAAAGGTTTCTGGAGGTTCAAAGCTTGGTTGCCAGTATGGCAGAGTTTAGATATGAGGTGGCCTTGAGAAGATTCACATCAAAATCTTCAAAAGATGCATTTAGTTTCTTACAAAAAGGATTTAAATGAAATGTTTGTCAGCGGTCCTTCTTCTGTAATGACCTGGGCCAGTTTAAACCAACTGTTTCAATCCACAACTTTGTTCTTCAGTGCAGCTATATGATTACAGACTTTCTAGTTGTGCGAAGGTCATCTAATCCAACACTCCCTGGCTGAGAGGGAGTTTCCCTTTGTCAAAATAGCCATAACACATTAGCCCATACCATTCAGATTACAGATTGCCAGAGAGCCCAAGGTGACCTTTGTGACACATTTTCAATTATGTTTTTGGGAAATGTTGCTTTGTAACAGCTTAAGTACACTGGTGGTCTTACACGCCGCTGAAAAGAGTGGCATGCCGTATTAAGAGAGGCTGAAGCAAAGTCCCTCATTTCAGTGTGGCTGATATTGCCTAATCTGAGTCCCGTGTTAAGTAGGAAGGATCCCAAACACATGGAGACCACATAACAGAATGGGGGTCAGAGGAGAACATAAGAACACAAGAAAGGCCCTGCTGGATCAAACCAAGGTTCATCAAGTCCCACAGTCTTCTCACACAGTGGCCAACCAGGTGCCTCTAGGAAGCCCACAAACAAGAGGACTGCAGCAGCATTGTCCTGCCTGTGTTCCACAGCACCTCATATAATAGGCATGTTCCTCTGATCCTGGAGAGAACAGGTATGCATCGACTAGTTCAGTTTATTGTTACGGTCATAGACCAGCACATAAGAATATAAGAAAAAATGTGCTGGATCAGACCAAGGTCCATCAAGTGCAGCAGCATTATCTTGCCCATGTTCCACCTCATATAATAGGCATGCACCTCTGAGACTGGAGAGAATAGGTGTGCATCATGACTAGTATCTATTTTGACTTGTAGCCATAAATAGCCCTCTCCTCCATGAATATGTCCACTCCCTTCTTCAAGGCCTTCCAAGTTGGCAGCCATCACCACATCCTGGGGCAGGGAGTTCCACAATTTAACTATGTGTTGTGTGAAGAAATACTTCCTTTTATCTGCTTTGAATCTCTCACCCTCCATATTCAGCAGATGACTCTGTGTTCTAGTATTATGTTTCTCCCATTCTTATCAATATCATGCATAAAGAAAAATGGACAGCTGGAAGGGCAGTGTAAAGTTATGCTGGGATCAGCCCTGGATTAATTTGCTCTGGTTCTCATTTTAAAATGTAATCATTTACCTTCTGGATTTTCCTGTATATCCAGTGCCCGTTGACGTGTGGATCTTCTCCGAGATCGACACTGAGATACCAGTACTGGGATGTTGCATTAAAGATTGAAGAGCACACAGATCCTGTCTAGAGATAATAGTTGTCTGATTGGCTTTCTGGATGTCAAGCAGAAGGAGAGAGGAAGCGGGTTTCTTTTCTTTCTTTTTTAAATCCCTGCAATCAGGGGGAGCTTTGGGAATGAAACCAAACAGGGCTGTTAAATGATTAATATGGTGAAACGGGAAAACAAACAGAGGTTCTCCCTACACTGAATAGATGAACACAAAAGAGGCTGAGCCAGGTAGACCTTCAAAGAAATTCATTGTAGGTAAAAAGCTGACCTTTTTCTCCTATGAGAGTTTGAAATTAATTATAGCATGCCTTTTTAAAAAAATAATGTTGAAAATCATTAGGTTATTGCTGGAGTTTTGGCAGATTTCCCCACTCAAGGGATTATGAAAGGGGCTTTCAAAATGTTTTAAAAAGCCTTTTCAGTCTATTTATGTTAGTGGCCTTTTTTGGGGGGAGGGGGCCATATCTGTCTCCAGCCTTGATAACACTGCTGCTTTTGTGACTTTTGTAGGAATCCCAGCCAATAAGAGATCTCATAGCAGCACCATGATGTGAACCAGAACTCATATTTCCCACTCTGGGTGGAGAGGGAAGAGGGGACCCATCTGCCAAGGCAACTGGGCCAACACTCCCTGGCTTGCAATAATCCCATCAGGGCTGTATGGGAATACTTGTGTGTCACAGTAAACTTTAGAAATTGTATGTCGTCACTCTGACTGGCTGTCATGAAGTGCTGGTGAGGCTGTCTGTGCATTTGGGTGTGCATTAGAATGCACATGCTATTGCAACTCTGAGTATGAATGGCATCCACGCATCTAGATGTTGCCTTCTTCCATCCAAATGACATGATTTTCAGCAGGAAGTAAGCTTTTGGGTGCATATCATCAGCTCCATGCAACTGGGCCGGGACGGCAACACACTTATCCAGTTGTCCCATCTAGGGCTGTGTGTATTGGCTATACCGAACTGCAAATAAATCCGAAATAAGCCATTTTGACTTTTTCTGGGGTTTTACTTTTGGCCGAATAGGGAAAGGGGGGATCTTGGCAAAGTCAGATAGCCCCTTCCCAAATATACCGACAAAGCTGAATATACTAGCAAAGCCGAATATACTGGCAAAGCCAGATAGCCGCTTTCCTGAATTTTTGGGTTCGGCCATTCCTCTTTAGATCTGTGCTGTGGGCATTCCACGCTGCCCTGATTCCAGATTTTTCAAAAAAAAATCAGGTTTAATAAACCCAAACCTGACAAATGCCGGGTGGTGGTGGTGGAACGCTGCACACCCCTAGTCCCAGCAACAGGCTAAAAGTTAACCTAGGTTGTCATTGTGCATGTGTGAAACGACACCTTGCTTTAAGCTGAGAAAAGAGTGGATTGCCTGCCCGTGACCCACTCTCAATCCCTTAGCCACGGTTAGGAACAAAATAATGTTCCAGTTCCTGTTAGAACTATGACATTGAGATCACAGGGAAATAAATTACCTCTGGGCATTTGTAAATTTGCATCTGGTTTTTTAAAATTAGTCATCTAAACAATGAAGCTGTTCTGCATATTTATTTTCCCCATTGTATATCCCACCATTCCTTCAAGGACCTAAAAAAACAACATTTGTGAACTTAATTAAAAACTCCTCCCCCTTCCTCCTCCTGCATGGATTTCCCCACCTTTCCCTTGTTGATATTAACCAAAGTGTGGTATTATCTCTGTACTCATGCAAACCAGTGTTAGAAACATTGGTCTAAAATGCATGGTCGCTTTCGCCTCCTTTATTCCCTGTTTCAGCCAGGATTCAGCCAGGATCGAATGCCCGTTCGGCGAAACGCATGCATTCGATCCTGGCTGAATCCTGGCTGAAACAGGGAATAAAGGAGTCTAAAGCGACCATGCGTTTTCGCCCATAGAGGTGGAAGGGGCCATTCAGGCCATCTAGTCCAACCCTCTGCTTAATGCAGGATCAGCCCAGAGTGTCCCTGACAAGTGCCTGTCCAGCCTCTGCTTCAAGACTGCCAGTGAGGGGGAGCTCACCCCCTTCCTAGGTGGCTGATTCCACTGTTGGACAACTCTGTAAAAACTTGTTTCCCTAATATCCAGCCAGTACCTCTCCGCCTGCAATTTAAACCCATTGTTGTGAGCCCTATCCTCTGCTGCCAACAGGAACAGCTCCCTGCCCTTTTCTAAGTGACAGCCCTTCAAATACTTAAAGAGAGCCTACTTCTTTACATGCATCAGAGATCTCATGGTCAATGTGTGTGTGTAAAGTGCTATTAAGTCGCAGCTGACTTTTGGGGACCCCATAGGGTTTTCAAGGCAAGAGACAGTGGTATGCCATGGCCTTCCTCTGCATAGTGACCCTGGAATTTCTTGGTGGTCTCCTGTCCAAGTACCAATCAGGGCTGACCCTGCTCAGCTTCTGAGATCTGAAGAGATCAGGCCAGCCTGGGCCATCCAGGGCAGGGCTATGGTGGATAGAGATGGGCATTTAAAACATGCTGCATAAACAAAACCTGTCTCTTTTCTTTACATGAAAAAGCACTTATTCTTATATTTTATTGGCTGTGCCAGGAGCCTGTCCAGAGCTTAAGATGTTACAAGAAACCGTGAGCTGTTTCTTTTCGGTGTTTTGTTCCACCTGTTACTGAAAGATGGCTAAAAACAATCTGGAGAATAATAGCTTTGTCGGTGAATTGTATTGCTGGACGTGGTGGCAGTGAACACCAGGAGCAGCTTTTGGGCTGACCTGCCGCACAGTGGTGAATATCTAGAGCCACTCCAGACTCTAAGGTAAGAGGATTCCCCCCATGAGTTCCTAATGTCTAGATGGAAACTCTTTTGATTTAATTTCAACCCGTTGGTTCTGGTCTGACCTTCTGGGGCAACAGGAAACAACTTGGCACCCTCCTCTATATGACAGCTCTTCAAGTACTTCAAGATGGTTATCATATCACCTCTCAGTCTTCTCCTCTTCAGGCAAACATACCCAGCTCCTTCAACCTTTCCTCATAGGACTTGATTGAGGGGAGATTTGAACCCGGGTCTCCCCTTTGCTACTACACCAGACATTATAACTATGCTTGCTTTACATGCATGACAAGAAATTTCATGTGCTTTGGAGAAAGGTAGTAATAATGGTATTGAGAAAACCAGCAAGACCATTCTTTGTCTTTCTCTGAGAGTGTATTTTTTTGTCACAAGAATGTATTGTTCCCTGAGGGTATCATGTATGGATTGCTGGATCCCTTCATATAACCCCACTACTGGCTACTATTTTGCGCTATGAGCAACTCACTCACAAAATCCAAATGAAAGCTGACGTCTGCCAAATATTTATCTATATAGTGCTCATCATATACTCTTTGAATATATACTCTGTTCTTCCCATTGTTTCCCTGGTGATGGGAAGCTTCAGGGCAGGTTTATAGAGTCAGTCGCCTTGAAAGGAGCTATCTAAAGATATGTAAAAAGCACTGGAGAAAGTTTGCTAAAGTTATCTACATTTGGCTGGCTTCCCTTGACATTTTTTTTTCTGGAGAAAACTCAAAAGCAGTGGCTTCAAATTTACTTTTGGGAAAATATTCAGGGACATGTTGGGTGAAATCTCCCTGGTACATACCATGGGCCTTACTTATTCTTTTACAAAATAAAACCAGGGAAAAGGTCTTTTCTCCCCTATAGGGGAAAGCAGGCCTGCAGCACGTAAAAAAGATGGCACAGAACCACCACCATCCCAGGAGGCATTACTGGGGCAAAAGGGGTTTGGAAGCTGCCTGACTGCAGCTCCGACCCCCAGAACACCCTAGGAACGCCTCCTGGGACACCGGCATGGGGACTTGCATTGGGAGAACGCTGGCACTATGCCGGCATCCGTGCCAGTTTGCACGGCGCAAGTAGCACGGACGCCGGCATAGGGGTTACACCGGCTCCTAAGAGCATTCGCCTCCTCCCTTCAGGAATGCAATGTTAGGTTCCGAATGTTGTTCTTCATCACCGGGCTGAAACACTCCAGATTCAGAGCTGCCCCCCTCTCTCCCCCAGCATTTGGGACAGGCGGCAGGGAGTTCTCCTAGCTGAGCCTGATTGACAATCTTTAGTCATTCATTCATTCAATTCAATTTAGGGGAGGGGCTGTGGTTCAGTGGTAGAGCATCTGCTCGGTGTGTAGAAGGTCCCAGGTTCAATCCCCAGCATCTCCAGTTAAAGGGACAAGGCAGGTAGGTGATGTGAAAGACCCTCTGCCTGAGACCCTGGAGAGCTGCTGCCGGTCTGAGCAGACAATACTGACTTTGACGGACCGGAGGTCTGATTCAGTTTAAGGCAGCTTCATGTGTTCATGTATTCATAGGGGCCATATCACTATTGCACTGAATTGTTTCAATAGGTTATGATCTTTAAAATTAGGGTTTGGAGGCCTTATATTTTTACGTTACACCCACCAGTTTGGATCCACACTAGTGTTTCTTTGGGCTCCACAAGATTGGGGGGGAGGGGTAACCATGCTGCTGGGTGTAGGGGGGGGCAGAATCACACTTTGCTGACAGCAGTCCTTGCCCCTGGGGAAACATTAGCATGTATCCAAGCCCCTAAGAAGTAAACACATAACCTCTAACTGTGCTGTTTAAAAATGGTGATCAGTGCTTGCATATGAATAGCTACGCTGTGATCTGTCGTGGTGCATGATTAGGTTGTAGTTGGTTTGTAGTAAAACTCATCTCCCCCCCCACCACCATCATTTATATTCTAAGGGTAAACTGATGCTGAGGATTTCAGTAGCTTTGTGATGTCCTATGTGAGGAAGGGGGTTTATGCTCTCACCTCCTCTTTATTGCATGATATGTAGACTGATGAAGTTATCCTTCGGAACGGCAAATATCCGGTTCTCCGTCTCTTCTATCAACATTACGGTTTATTCATCATTTTGTTACTCTGTTGGGACTGTGATATACCCATTTACCTGCTCTAAGCAAAATTTGGACAGTTTTGACTTACTTTGAGATTTTCTGCATTAGCTCCTGGATTAGAGCAGGTAAATGGGTATATCACAGTTAGTTTATGATGATATGCTTTCTATCATGCAATTACAATGAAACCATTATGTGTTTGAATGTTTGGGATTTTATTGTTTATTGATAGCCTATGGGCTATTGTTGGGGTTACGTTTGGAAAGAGCTCCTACCAGTCTATGGAGGAGCTCCAGATACTTCTTCCTACCTGCAGCCCCCCTCATAGGACCTCTGGGCTCTTCTCATCTCCCCCCACCCCCCACCCCCCATTATCAGCCGCATCAGTTTTGCAGCTAGTCTACACATCTCTTAGTGGCAGACACAATTACTGAAGGCGGTGGTGGAGTAAGTCTGAGTCCACGGGCACCCTAGCTGTCTCGGTGGCTGCTGAGGGTTGTGAATTGATGATCAGACAAATTCTGCCGCCTTTACAGCATTTATTCAACACTGGCATTTGGGTTAAATTTCCCCTGGAAACAACATATTAGTGTAGGAACTCCAAATAATCTGTCAGGCCACCTGTTCTTGGAGAATTAGTTGAAGACTGGCAAAGGTGTAATGTGCTGGAGGATTTGAATCCAGAACTCTTAAAGTTTCGTTGTTAAATGTTCAGAGATCAAGTTGTAATGCATCCAAATTTATGCAGCTCTAGGGTTGCCAATTCTGGGTTGGGAAATTCATAGAGATTTGGGGTTGAAGCATGGGATGGGTGGGGTTTGGGGTGGGGAGTAGGGCTGCCAGGTCCCTCTTTGCAACCAGCAGGAGGTTTTTGGGGTGGAGCCTGAGGAGGGTGGGGTTTGGGGAGGGGAGGGACTTTAATGCCATAGAGTCCAATGGCCAAAGCAGCTATTTTCTCCAGGGGAACTGATCTCTGTCAGCCGGAGATCAAGTTGTAATAGCAGGAGATCTCCAGCTAGTACCTGGTGGTTAGCAACCCTAGTGAGTAGAGACCTCAACAGGCATGTGATGCCATAGAGTTTAGCCTCCAAAGCAGCCCCTTTTTCCAGATAAACTGATCTTTGTAGTCTGGAAATCAGTTGTAATTTACAAGCGATCTCACAGCTCGTGGCAATTGGGCTCTATGGCATTGATGTCTGTCTCCTACCCAAACCCCACCCTCCTCAGGCCCCATTCCAAAAATATCCAGGTATTTCCCGACGCAGAGCTGGCAACCCTAGTGTGGCCTGTCATGGAGACAGAGTCAAGATGTATCATTTCAGAGTAAAATGTTTTGGCTTGCATTGGGGACAGGTTAGGAGGTGTTTGCCCTTGGATGGTTCTTTCTTGTGAATTTGAATCCCTTGTGAATCTCCTTTTTAATTGTTGCTTTTATGCTTGTAGCCGTTCCCAACTCATTGACCCACTGTTCGTAAACCGGGAATGGCTCTCTGGTGAAGTAAGGACATCCTATCTTATGATCACACAAAACCCAAAAATAATTGAATCAGTGGCAAGGTTCCTACAGTTAGCAATCAGGTACCATGAATGGTGTGTAGCTTTCCTTAATGGCTGATTTGGGATTGTTTTATCCAATTTTATTTATTTGTACTCAGTTTTATCATTTTTATATGCCAATAAAGGCTTGTGTTATGTGTGTGAATATCCCACCACTTGTCTAAAATTTCTGTTGTCTGGGGGTGAGGGGGTTTGCACTTCTTTGTTATGGAATCTGCTGGATTGGTTGTTCTTCTCCTAATTCTGCCTGATCTCACTGAATCACAGAGACGTTTAAAGGAAAGAACGACTGTACAATACCTTCTTGCTTCGCGATAAAAAGACAGTAAATTATCTCAGCTGCCTCGGAGGGCTGTTACAGCTTAATGTTTGCAAAGTGGCTGGCAATTCCTAGATGAAAGTTAGCTACAGACGTAGAGTGCTGCTGTGCGTCGTATTCAGAAACAAAATCAAAGCCGAGCAAAGGATGGGAATTCAATAATTCTGCTGCCAAATGGAGTTTGAGAGGTGGAAGTTTAAAATTCAGGCCGCCTGCTCAGAAAACAACTGATCCCTTCAATTTGTTTTTGCTGATGGTCGAAATGATTGCAAGTCAAAAGTTCCATTGGGAAAATATAATGGTACATTGTTAGCATTAGTGACTTTGCAAGGAAACACTCAAGTTTTGTGGCTATTGAGCGATGTAGAAGTGATCCGTCTTTCTAGCTGCAATATCTAATTCCTGCCTCAGGGTTTTCATCTTCCTTTTCCACCACCTCGCAGAATCTGAGGAACTTGGTACAGAATTGGGCAAGCTATAGTTCTTCATAGTGCTGCCCATTTGATTAGGACAGAAACAAAACATTGGTAGATCACGATAGTTGGGGTGTTTGTCTGTAGCAGTAGAAAAGAATGTGTTCAATAGCACCTTAAAGACTAACACAATTTCTGGCAGGGTATGAGCTTTCGAGAGTCACAGCTCACTTCTTCAGAGACAGCTAGAATGTGAGTCCATATATCCTTAAGTAGAGAAGAATTTGCACACCCAAATGGCAATAGCATGTAGATGTCGATACCAAGTAAATGACATTAGCAGGCATAATTGGATCATGATTGGATACCTATTCAATCCAGAAGAATGCATTGTCTTGAGCTTCATTATTAGTTGTCATTCAGCAGTTTCTCTTTCTAATCTCCCTGTCAGGCATGGGCCTGTGAATGGTATGTGGTGGTTTTGCCAGGTGCTGGCCAAGGTCGCTGTGCTATGCCGCTCTTAGGATGTTTAGACTGTATTCGGTGGGAAACTACCTCCAGCTCCGAACTTGCTCCAGGGAGGGGGGTTGCCATGGTACTCTGAGCTGGCCTGCTTTCTATATATGTCATGGGTTGTACAATCAACCCTTACTAGTATCCTCTTGATTCTCAGCTTCTGCTACCTTTTGAGTTTTCCTAATAAATCAGCTTACGTTGGACTGTCTGTCTATCGAGTCTGTTTATGGGTTTACCACGGGACTAGAGCTCACACCTTTGTAAGAGAACTGCTACTCTCCTGGATTGAACAGGGACCTGGGATTCCTGTCTCATTGTGTGTTAAGTGCCATCAAGTTGCTTCCAACTCATGGCGACCCTATGAATCAGTGTCCTCCAAAATAACAGCCTTGCTCAGATCTTGCAAACTGAGGGCTGTGGTTTCCTTTATAGAATCAATCCATCTCTTGTTAGGTCTTCCTCTTTTCCTGCTGCCCTCAACGTTTCCTAGCATGATTGTCTTTTCCATTGACTCTTGTCTTCTCATAATGTGACCAAAGTATGACAGCCTCAGTTTAGTCATTTTAGCTTCCCGTCTCAATAACAATGCTGATTTCTCCACTCCTGCTAACCCTCTGCATATCACACCTGATCCAATCATGCCTGCTAATGTCATTTATCTGGTATTGACATTTACATGCCATTGCCATTGGGTGTGTGATTCCACTCTTCTCTACTTAAGGATAAATGGACTCACATTCTAGCTGAACCTGAAGAAGTAAACTTTGATAAATAATCAGGTTTTGTTCTGCATTCTGTCACTGGACTGACCCAAAAATTCGGGGATCAACACCCTTTATCTAGAGAACTCTTTCCCAGTTTTAAAAAAAGTTGTCAATGGAGCTTTGTATAGATAAGCTAAGGCAATGCTGATATATATAGACTATGGAGATGACAGCGGAAAACGAGGAATGAGTCAGCCTCTAGACCCAAGTCTTCACATGTGCACTTGCCCATTTTATGGTCTTTATAGTACTAAATTATGCATTTTGAAGAAAAAACGTCCTTGTGTTTCTGCGTTTTTTGAACTCTTTGTCTTGGAGTCGTAAGAGGTCCAAGAAATAAGTTTATTGACTTTTTTATTTATTTAGTTACTTGTTTATTGACGTGGGTGTATTTCTTTCCACTAGAGGTGATTTACAACCAGCATATCAATAAAGTCACAGATAAAATATGAGTTCTGAAAGCAACAACCTTGCCACTTTAATAACAAACCCGAGAAGTTTGGTGGTTAAGTGTCCTTGTTATGTAAATTCTGTGAGTCTGTTCTTCTCCCTAATGAGAGAGAAAAGCAATCTTGTGGTAATCTCCAAACTGTATCACTGTTCAGCCTGAAGCGTTTTCTGAAATATCTTAACTAATGTGTTGGAATTCTGCACCAGCAAAGAAATAGGGACTACTGCAGAGGATTATAAATGATTTCAGATTTTCTTCCGACGAAGGATGATCAGAGGAAGTCTCAGGTGCTCTTCTTTGAGATCTTACAGTGTGGCAAACATAATTGTCTTTTCTTTCTTGTTGCATAGATGAATGTGGTACACATGATCCAGTTCCTGCCTCCCCCCCATTCTCCCATAGAGCACAGGGAGGGGAAGGTAAAAAATGCCTTCATCCCTGCAGGGAACTGCTAAGATCTGTAGCTACATGAACAGGGGGAATGAGCTGAAGCTTAGGGGTTTTGTATGATTGCCATCATGAATCTTTCAGGTGTAAATTATTACTGTAAAGTGATTATTTGTGTAAAGGGAAAAGGGAGAGGCTGAGATAGAAAAATTAGATGTGAATCCCATCATTAATCAACAGAATGAGCAGTTACACATAATGATTGAGAGAGGTCAGAGGTTCAAAGAGATAGGGAAAATAATAAAGCAGAATGAATAGTCTTAAATTAAAGTGAAAATTAACTAATATTGGTAAAAAGTTATAGTCGGACAAAACATGTTAAGGACAACCATCTAAAATATCTAAAAAGGGGGTTTCATAGAGGCGTTAGAGGTTGTAATGAGTAAGGAACTCCAAGTCTGTGTCTAAGCCGGCACAGTAGTGTTTAATTTCTTGATGAGTTCTAATTCATCAATTTCACATTGTATATTCCCTTTGATTTTTTGTTGTTGCTGTTCTTTTTTGGTGGTACCTTGACTTTCTGGTCTGAGATAATACATAGAGGGAGCACAAAATGTTCCCCTACGAGTTTCTGGTAGTTGTGATCTCTTACGTCTGATTTGTGCTCATTGATTTTGTCATGCAGAGACTGACATATTTGTTCAGTGTAGATGGTGGAAGGATATTGTTGGAACATGATGTGTGTGTGTAAAGTGCTGTCAAGTTGTGGTTGTGACCCTGTAGGGTTTTCAAGGAGAGGGACTAACAGAGGTCGTTTGCCATTGCCTTCCACTGCATAGCAACCCTAGAATTCCTTGGCACGTGATAGCACGTATTAAATTGGATGATATCAAGCTTTGATGAGACCAGGATGGAATAACTGATGTTATTATGTTCCATAACAGTATCACCCAACTGTGTATTTGGACCAAGGTGGCATCTAGGTCTGCGACATGGTTTGGTTTCTGATTTTGTGTTTCTGTTAGGTGATCCATGGTTGTTGGAAAGAAGGTGTTCTGTGTCAGGGGGCTGTCTGTAAGCAAGGAAAGGCCTGTGAAAGTGAAATATTCTCCAGATGAGGCTGTAGGTATTTGATGATGTGTAGGAAGTGCTTTGAGCTATAGGCAAGGACAGGCTAGTTCGGAGCATCAATCTGGCTTTGGTGATCTGATCCATTACTAGGTGGGTATTGCCTGCTGGATTGTGGGGGGTCCTGATTGCCTTCACTTGACTCACAGAAGTTTAATGTCTTATTATTGTGTGCCAGTTGATGAAATTGTAATGATTTAAGTAGTATTGTGTATTGTGCTGAATTGCATTTTATGGATTGTTTTTATCAATGATCGTTGGCTGCTCTGAGCCCGGCCTGGTCGGGAAGAGAATGGGATATACATTGAATAAATACATTGAATAAATTAATAATGATAATGAAAATAATAATACAAAAAGTGCTTTTTGTAAATCCTCCAGGTGAGAGTCCATATCTAAAGGATCAGAATAAATATGATTTTACAAAATTGTTTGACTGTAGACTATGGGTTACTTTATATGTTTCAGATGGTAGCTGGAAGCATGCAGTTATATTTGACAGTCGGTGTTTTTTTTATATAAGGTGGGTTTTTTGATATAAGGGGGGCTCCATTGCATAGCTTCAGAGTGGTGTCCAGAAAATGGCCATGTGTAGATTGGTTCAAGGTAAAGTTGATGTTTGGGAGAAACTTAATGAAGTCTGATTGGAATCTCTGGAGAGCTTCCTTCCCATGTGGACAGATGGTGAAAATATCATCAGTAAATCTTAGGTATAGAAGAAGAAGCGTTGGTTTTTATACCCCGATTTTCTCTACCTTTTTAAAGAGAATCAAACCAGCTTGCAATCACCTTCCCTTCCGCTCTCCACAACAGGCACTTTGTGAGGTAGGCGGAGCTGAGAGAGTTTGGAGAGAACAGTGACTAGCCCAAGGTCACCCAGCAGGCTTCATGTGGGGGAGCGGGGAAAACCAACCCGGTTCACCAGATCAGAGTCCTCCGCTCATGTGGAGGAGTGGGGAATCAAACCCGGTTCTGCAGATTAGAGTCCATCACTGCCAACCTCTACACCATGCTAGCTCCTAAAACAACATGTGCATTATATTCACATCTCAGATCCACTTCTTGTGGGAGGGGGGAATCAATTTTACAGTGCTATTGTCTTATCTTTCTCTGCTTTCAGAGAACAGAGATGCAGTTTCCTTGTAGTTAAAGAGCAGCGTTCAGAAATTGATCCTGTATAGCTCCCACTTTTGGCTCTTGAGGAGCAGATGCATGTCTCTGTCCAGCATTGTCCCTTCTTGAAGAAGAAGAGTTGGTTTTTATATGCCGACTTTCTCTACCACTTAAGGAAGTATCAAACTGGCTTACAATCACCTTCCCTTCCCCTCCCCACAACAGACACTATGAGATGTAAGTAGGGCTGAGGGAGTGTGATTAGCCCAAGGTCACCCAGCTGGCTTCGTGTGTAGGAGTGGGGAAGCCAACTCAGTTCACCAGATTAGAGTCTGCCGCTCATGTGGAGGAGTGGGGAATCAAACCCAGTTCTCCAGATCAGACTCCACCACTCCAAACCACCTCTCTTAACCACTACACCACGCTGGCTCTCAGTGGCTCTGTGTGTGATAGCAGGGAGATATTTTCCTTGTCAGAGGTGTGCCTGCCTCTCGGCACCATATGGTGCCAGAGAACACGCACTCCCATTGACTTAGGGAAACGGCTTCATTTCTTTTTGCGCAAGATATTCAGCGGGGCTCGCAGCGTGGAGGGAGAGTTCATAGCAGGCCTTTCCAGTGGCGGTATTAATCTTAAAACGTTTCTCCCACAACCCTGAGAGCACATTTGTTTTGCTTTGAGATGTCATCAAGGAACACTTTTACTGTCACACAGCAGCACCTGACTTTCCCAATGTTAAAAAGAGGGGGGGGGGTTCCAGGGAGTTCACAGTGTAGTTCACACTAACCAAACTGTCAAATCCAGTTCCCAAGGAAAATAAGCAGTAATACAGTACCCAGAGAAAGGCGGCTGGGGTGGGGTGTGGGAGCAATTGAACTCTGGCACTAGGGGCAACGGTGAAAATAAACCTTGGCCAGTAGTCTCATCTACTGATGGTCCTGAACGTTGACATAAGAACATAAGAAAGGCCCTGCTGGATCACACCAAGGCTGGTCAAGTCCAGCAGTCTGTTCACACAGTGGCCAACCAGGTGCCTCTAGGAAGCTACAAACAAGACGACTGTAGCAGCACCATCCTGCCTGTGTTCCACAGCACCTAATATAATAGGCATGCTCCTCTGATCCTGGAGAGAATAGGTATGCATCATGACTAGTATCCATTTTAACTAATAGCCATGGATACCCCTTTCCTCCATGAACATGTCCACCCCCCTCTTAAAGCCTTCCAAGTTGGCAGATGTAAGTTGACCCTTTGTATAGGGGTTGCCAGCAAATATGCATGGATCAGGGTGAAGAAGGAAACTGGAGGAAAGGTTCTGTAGTTATCCAAGTGCTTGTTATCTGTGGTCTTTTCCCTATTTGTCAAGTAACAGCTGCGATTGGTCGGATTTCGTGTAAGGTGAGCTCAAAGGCTAGCTCGCCATCTCCACCTGCTTCCCGGAAAGAGTCTATTCAGTGGCAGTGCTGAAACTGACCTTTTGAAATCCTTGGTCCACCATGTTTCCACTCTCACTCCCGCCTCCCTCAGCATTGACCTTCTCTTGTTTTGTCCCTCGCTTGTTTCTCCTTACTGTTGAATATCAAACTTACTGTTGAACGTCAAACTGCAGCCTCCCCCTTTGAGAGCCAACGTGGTGTAGTGGTTAAGAGCGGTGGTTTGGAGTGGCGGAACTTCTGAGTCACACCTGCCACCCTTGCTAATTCCATCAACTTCAACTGGACTCATCTCCTGGCCTCCTCACCACCCTGGTACTCTTTCCTGGTACCCCTTCCAATAAGAAGTTTGAACCGTCCTATGGCAGCTTGGATCTTGACCCTCTCACCAATGGGGTTTTGTATTCTAAAGTCACATCAATCACAGTGCAACTTGATCCTGCACTTTTGACCCAACACCATCGTTCATCCTTACTCTCCATCCTAACTCAAGTGCATAAGATGGGCACACCAAACCCTCAATTATTGAAGTTGGCTCTGTCCAAAGCCTTCTTCCACTGCTGAAATGGTCGGATTCTGAAATCACTGGACCCTCCTTATCAAGAAAGGCAGGATATGCTTTTCCTCTCTTCTACTTCCAGAGACCCAGCATGGTGTAGTGATTAAGACCGGTGCTTGAGAGTGGTGGACTCTGATCTGGAGAACCAAGTTCAATTCCCCACTCCTCCACATGAGCGGCAGATGCTAATCTGGTGAACTGGGTTGGTTTCCCCACTCCTCCACATGAAGCCAGCTGGGTGATTTAGGGCTAGTCACAGTTCTCTCCGAACTCCCTGAGCCCCACCTACCTCACAGGGTGTCTGTTGTGGGAAAGGGAGAAGGGTATTGTAAACTGGTTTGATTCTTCCTTAAGTGGTACAGAAAGTTGGCATATAAAAACCTACTCTTCTTCTTCTTCTGTCTTTGTAAAGCATATTGCTGGTGGTTAAACACCTAATCCTTCAGTGTCTCTCCAATCAGGAAACATTAAGAGTGCAGGAATTAATTGTTGCAGAGAACAGAGAAGCGTCAATACTTGAATAGTGAAATGTTGGGTTGAGGGGTTCTTGTCTCCGCTGGCAAAGGAAGATGTAAGTTGAGAGACTGAGCAAGGAGTGAAGGTTGGAGTCCATTTGACAGCTAGGTAATGAAATGACACACGCCATTCTCTGATTGCCCTCAATTAGCCTATGCAAAGTGGGAATTAATTGCCAGTATCGAAAAAAGGCTCACCTCTGTCCCTCCTTTCAGGCTCTTGCCCATATCGAGTGTTTCTCAGGCTGTATTAATAGGAGTCTCCGAAGCCTGATAGTCGCGCTCAGCCTTCTCCCCGCCCCAGTTCCTTTTTTTTTTTTTAACGTTGTGAGACGGATCCTCTTAGCAGCAGTTTAATCAATCGATAGATGGAGGTCAGCGTTATATAATAACTGATGTTCTTTAAAGGTATTGAACCCTGCCTCGCTCTTCCTTGGTCCTTTGCCACCTGGAATTGCCTACACAGAATGGTTAATTTGGTCCATTTGCTTTGCCATGAAAGATGGCTGTCCTTGAGTCCTTGGTAATGGGTTGCCATTAATCAAACTGTTTGCCTGCTCTGAGAAGTAAATAAAACAAGCCAAATAAAAGCAGCCGAGAACTACAGGCTGAGGGTCTGCACGTCTTTCTTTCACCAGTCCGGTGTTATGAGTATATCCTTCTTGCAACGGCTGCTGGCCGTGATCCCAATGGACTTTCTCATGTCATACAACCCATTCCTGAGCCTAAAGGGTGAAAGTCCTTTGAAACCAGGAAGGGACTGCGCCGGCATTTGGGCCCCCTGCACCGGTGCCCGTGCCACTTATGCTGCCCAGGGTGGCATGGACGCCGGCAGGGAGGCCCAGACGCCATTCTCCTTGCCCTGCTGTGGCAGCGCCTCTCAAGGACGTCAGCACAGCCTTGTGCCGGCATCCACACTTCTGTGCGCCATCCTCCCGGGGGCGTTTCCGGGGCTTTCTGGTCCAGGACCAGAGGAGGGGCTGCCTTTAGGCAGCCTCCAAAGCCCTTTCAGCCCAGGAACACCCCCTTTCCTTTTTCTCGAGAAACGCGTATCGAGATGGCGTATCCCCGTGCAACCCCGTGCAACCCTGTGGAGCGGTTGCATGGATTTTTGAAAGAGAGGGAAGGTTTCAGCCTCACTGAGGGAGGCAAACCTCCTTTGGAGGCAGCTTGTAAATGGCTCGTTCACATAAATGGTGTAAGAGGAGAAGAAGCAATCGTCGATCATAGCAACGAAAACCGACAGACCATATTTGCAATGACAACATGGAAATGAAGGGGAGCATTTTTTCTTTTCTTATCACCTCTCCACCTATTACTGATCTCCATATTGGCGGAGTGTAAAAAAAAAAAAGGAATGATTGAACTTTGGGGTCTTTTGTTGCTGTTTGTTCAATAATATAGACAGAAGCCGAGAGTAACAAATAGAAAGAGTTTAGATCCATTCATTTTTCTGCAGTTGAATATCTCCCAGAAGTGTAATTGTGCACCGCACAGGAAAATTATCGGTCTACATTCTTCCAGTGATTTACTTGATTTCATAAATACCGAAAGGGTATTGGGGTATGTTGCTTGGTTGGGGGAAAGAATCCGGCTGGCAGATTTGCTGATCCATAGTCCATAGAACAAGTGTGCTGTTAGCAGAAAAAAATATGTCCGGCTGAGAAAATAAGAGTAGGTTGTTATATAATAACCAGGGTGCTCAGCGAGAAGAATCTACAGATCTTTTTCATCCTGGAAATACTGGCGATAAAACAACTCGGCCTTTCAGTGGGCTGCTGGGTTTCGCAGGTGGTCTCTTTACTTGAGCCTATTTTGTTTTCGGAAGAATATCTTTATTTGATATGACCTTGTCGAAGGAATCATTGTTTGGCTTCCAGCCCTACCGCTGTTAGATTCTGCGGCTTTGAGTCAGATTCAGGGACCCCGAGTGAGAAGTGGAGCAGAGGTGTGGCAAAAGACCATTACGGGAGGAAGGAAGGGTTGTTGTTTTTTACGACGAGTGCTTTGAAGAATGGAAACATAATAATTGCGACAGAAGCTCTTGCTGAGGCTGTAAGGGGACGGACAATGGGAAGAAGATGCTTGCGGGCAGAGTAATGGAGACTCACAGCAGTTCGCTTTGGATGAAATAAAACCTTGGGATATGAGAGTTCTCGGAGTTTCTGTGTTGCCTGTACAAACCTTTTTTTTTCCTTCCCAAATTGCCAGGGAGGAAGGCTCAGGAAGAAACTTGCTAAAGGAGATTTGGGCTCTGTTCATCTGTGGGGTGAATGCAGGGCTGGCCCAACCAGTAGGTGCACCCAGGTAGTCACCTAGGGCACCAGATTTTGAGGGGCTCCAGTAAAGCCGAAGGAGCCTTTTCCTTTCCATGTGCCTTTCTCCTTGAGGCCAAAGGGGGGAAGAAGAAGAGGAAGAGGAGGAGTTGGTTTTTATATGCCGACTTTCTCTACCACTTATGGAAGACTCAAACCAGCTTACAGTCACCTTACCTTCTTCTCCCCACAACAGACACCCTGTGTGAGGTAGGCGGGCTGAGAGGGCTCTAAGAGAACTGTGACTAGCCCAAGGTCACCTAGCTGGCTTCATGTGGAGGAGTGGGGAATCAAACCTGGTTCACCAGATTAGAGTTTGCCGCTCATGTGGAGGAGCAGGGAATCAAATCCGGTTCTTGTGGCCAAGACCTGTGGTTTACAAAGCCCTGGTTAAAACCACTTTCTAGGGGAAACCACACAAGTAATTCTAGAATCAGTCCCCTCCCAGTATAACTGAGACATTTTAGCAACAAATCACAGTTTCCATACTGTATGTGAAATGTGGCATGGATTATTGATGGCATTTTAGTGTTGCGGTGGTTGTTGTTTTTAAAAAGCCCTTGCGTTGTGTGCATCTCCGTGTTCCTCCTCCTTGCTCATACCCTGTGTTCAGTGTGACGTCCTGTTGTTCAATTTCAGTCTTGCTGACTGCAGTGATTTAAAAATTGCTATCTCCTCTGTTACAGAAAGCACAGGAACTTCCAGCGTCCCCCCACCCCGACATAATGTGCTTGTGTAGTCCATTTGTCATTGACACAGTAAAAGTAATGACTCTATATTCTTTCGGTGTGTGTGTGTGTGGTGAGGCAAACAGCCGCTCTTTATGTACAGATAATAGTCACAACTGGAGATGGGAGGGAGGACATTTTACGGCTGTGTGGATGCCCTGTGTTCATTCCCCTACCTTCCCATTTCTGTGCTGCCATTAGGTGTTCAGGGTGTCAGCACAATATGCACAAAAAAGTCTGCTTTGCACACCCTGTCGATAAATGATTGAGAGATGTGCAAGAATACACAGCGAGGGCTCGTGCAGCAGATCTTTCTTGTGGCTTCTGCCTCAGGCCTGCATTCATCTGTATCTTAAATTGCATGGGATATACTCCGGTTTGCCTGTGTTGCCTACAGGGCCCAGATGGTGGTCCCAGACCATACCATAAGAACATATGAAAATCCATGCTGGATCAGACCAAGGCCCATCAAGTCCAGCAGTCTGTTCACACAGTGGCCAACCAGGTGCCTCTAGGAAGCCACAAACAAGACGAGTGCAGCAGCACCATCCTGCCTGTGTTCCACAGGACCTAATATATTCGGCATGCTCCTCTGATCCTGGAGAAAATAGGCATGCATCATTACTAGCATCCATTTTAACTAGTAGCCATGAATAGCCCTCTCCTCCATGATGTCCACTCCCCACTTAAAGCCTTCCAAATTGGCAGCCATCACCACATACTGGGGCAGGGAGTTCCACCGCCAGAGGAGTGGTCATCACACAGGTCTCCCTCGAGCCACAGTATTCATATATGAAAATATAGGTTTCTCATCTGTAGGGTTGCCATCCACCAGGTACTAGCTGGAGATCTCCTGCTATTACAGGTGATCTCCAGCTGATAGAGATCAGATCACATGGAGAAAATGGCTGCTTTGGTGTTTGGACTCTATGGCATTGAAGACCCTCCTCTCCCCAAACCCCGCCTGACAACCCTACTCATCCGTCCATTGGGTTGGTTCCAGCCAACTTTTTTTTCTTAATGTTGCCCAGTTCCCCTCTTTTCTACAGCTCCCGCCCCAAAGGCTATTGTCCATGAAGATCCCTCGATTTACAGCATACAGTGTTTTTGAGACACCCCCTCCTCTCTCTTTCACCAGCAGAAAACCTGGTTTTGTTCAACTCACTGATAGCATCAGTTATAAATTGAGGGTTTTCCTCTTGCCCCCCCCCCATCTGTTCTGGCCCTATACTGTTTTGGTGTATTCCCTGATTTCTGCACACATTTTTGTGCCTTTAGTTTTTCCACCTTTACCCTGATGTTTTTCTGGAAGCCAATTTTGAGTCGCCTTTTCCCCTGCGCGTCATGTTTCTGTCGGGTCTCTTTAGCCTGTCTCTCCCACCCACCTTCAGTCTAATTTTTGATGGTTGGAGTCAAGTCACACCCTCTCCTCTCCCCCAACCAGAAGACAAGTGGTCTCATTCTCTTTTTTAGAAAGTCATTAAAATATCAATTGATCGCTAGAGTGTTGTAACTATAGGCTTAGGAGATTCTCTGAATTCTTAGTTTTCATTAAAAAGGGGGGGAGTAAGTCTCTTATTTTCTTCTATTGCGGGACTATAAGGAACCTTCACGGTACATAATCCAAGGTTCGTTCTCCAAGAAGAAAGAAAGTAGAGACTTATGTGTGTGTGTCTGTGTGTGTGTGTGTTTTAATGAAAGCTGGTAATTTAGACAACATCCTAAGCCTATTGTTAAAATTACCTGGAGAAGGGTTGCCAACCTCCTGCTACACCACCTTTTTAGGTGGCATATTCCTGTGGAACCCAATAGTGCGGATCCACGGGCCTAAAAGGTAAGGGCTTCCAACCACCAGCGCAGCCCCTACCCTCAGGAATGGGCTGAAAGAGCGTAACAGAAGAAGGAATATATTGTCGGCCTCTAGAAAAGAAAAAAAACACGTCTGAATTCCTTTGGACAATCTTAAGGCCTTTTCTTTCATAAGGCTTAGATGATTACGCCAAGTTAGATCAGATTGAAATTTTGGAATAATTATTACAATGGGCAAAGGGGGGGGGGAATCCAAGCAAGGTTTGGTTTACAATGTGTTGATTCAGAAGAACTGAAGTTATTAACATTCAGTTATTTATTTTTACCATAGGACATAAAAGAGAAAAATCGGTAGTATCAATATCTCAACATAGTTTCTTCATGTCAGAGTTTCCAGCTCACGAAACAGTGACTGACAAGCCCTCCCCTGGTTTTGCTTCTGTATATAAAAAAGAGGAGGGAAGAATAAATTAACTGAGATGGGGGGGGGGAATCCTTATAACCAAAGGGATGAGATGTACCTGAAAAGTTTCGTCACAGAAGATTTGCTTTCTGTGGGCTTTATTTCCCTCACCATTGTCAAGACACAAAGAAGTTTTCAACTCCCAAAGCCATTTTGATCTACATCTAAAAGTAATACCACAAAAGGCATGACAGAAATTGTAGGCAATCATGGCGAGGTTGGAGAGTTAACCAAGATGTTCATACTGTGCTTTCAAAAGAAAGATGGGGGAAATACCTTTTAATAATATGCTTCCACATCTTACTAGATGCTTTAACGTACAAAAAAAGATATATGGCAGAAACGTTGCTACTCTTCTGTGAAATGCCAGCATATTCTGCCTGTGTTATACTGCAGCAGTTTTAAAAAATGGTATTTTATTAAAAATAAGAAATTACTCAGCTCTACCTTTGGCCCTGTCATAGCAAAGAACCCCTTTTGTTGCAAGCTATCGACTCTATTGCTATTTCTCTTCACCTGAAAGAGGATGACAGCTATTTGGGTTCAAGTACCGTTTTGTATTTTGTTACTTGGTTCAAGTGGAAACAGCCGTTCCAGCACTGAATAAGCATGTCAAAGGCTTCTAAGAGTAGACAGCAGTGTGTGTGTTTTCCCCTTCAACACAATGGGCTCTTGGTCCTTCAGCATGTAGTAACAAAAGTTTGAAAAGAATAGATCTTTTAAAAAATGCAGATTTCCCCCCTCACCCACAAATCTATGCCAGCTTTATCTCAGGGCAGAAGTAAACATTATCTCGGTGAACAAGTAACCTCAAATCTGCATCCGCTGCATCCGCTGCATCACTTGAAAAGGGGAGGGTCTTTGTATGGGAGAATTGATGCTTAATGGAATTCATGTACCACAAGCTCTTCCTTCTTAATCTTACCTCATTTTTTCTCCTCATTGGGATTATTTCCTATCTCAGGGCCCGGCTGGGGGGAAATGGATTTAAAAATGTCAGGATTTGCAGGGAAGGTGAGTAGGGCATACATTACTTCTGAATTGGTGTTTTCCCCATAATACAGTTTCAACTGAACTTCATTTTGTGCACAGTGATGTGATCTGTAAGAAATTTCCACAGTGGTACTGATAGCTGCATAGACAAGGGGTGTCAAACATAAGGCCCGTGGGCCGGATTCAGCCCCTTGAGAGCTCGTATCCGGCCCTTGAGGCAGCCGAGGCAGCCACCCCTCCCCAGTCTCAATCTGGGCTGGCGAGGCATGGCCCGGCCCAACCAAGTGACATTGATGTTATGTCCGGCCCTCGTAACAATTGAGTTCGACACCCCTGGCGTTAGGGTTGATAGGTCCCCCCTCTCGATCGGCAGGAGGTTTTAGGGAGAGGGGCTGAGGCAGCCGCGTACGCACACGGCCACACGTATGCAATGATGTCACTTGCAGGTTAACTTCCGGAAGCGCCGCATTGCTGCGGCCATTATAGCACCGCATTGCTGCGGCAGATTTTGGGGATTTGAGGGCTAAAGCAGCAGCGGCGATGCAGCGCTTCCGGAGGTAAAACCGGAAGTGGCGTCATTGAGTGCACACGGCCGTGCTCGCATCCGGTTGCAGCTCCAGAGTGGCTGGGCGGATTGGCAGGCAACTGCCCACCAAAAACACCCGCCTGCCAACCCTACCTGGCATAGACGTCTTGAGGTATGCTTCACTTTCATGGTAATTTGACAGCTAAAAGCAAATGCTTTGGATCACATCATAAACCTTGTATGGGGGGGATCTGTACTTTGAGGATCTGCTGATGTTTACACATTTTAAAGCACCTTTTGGAATATCCTTGAGATGGAAAACAGCAGGGAGCTGATTGGCTGAAATGCAAATATTTTGGCTGCCATCATCCAAACGGCTCAGAGCCGTGCAAACAGCCTGAGGAGATATGAATTTCAGAAGCTGGTTAGGATGGAAGTATTGCTGAGTTTTCTCCACATGTAGGAAATAAACACACCACCCAGCAATTCAAGTCAAGACAAATTTCTTTATAACATAACCTCCAATTTGTAAAAGATGCCTAAGGTCTAGAAAACATCATTAAATGTAAAGATGCTCACTGGGATGGGATTTTTAAAAGTTATTATTTATTATCTTTTAGAGTCTGTTTTTGGCTTATTTACATTCCCCTACAGTGTAGGGCCTACACAGACATATGCATGCATAGGACATTACTGTTACCTGATCACAGCACCCTCCCCCCTTTTTCAAAAAAGGCGCTAAAATATTGGTTTATCTCTATGGTTGCCAGCTCCCTTGGGAAATGTGTGTGTGTGTAAAGTGCCGTCAAGTCGCAGCCGACTTATGGCAACCCCTTTTTGGGGTTTTCATGGCAAGAGACTAACAGAGGTGGTTTGCCAGTGCCTTCCTCTGCACAGCAACCCTGGTATTCCTTGGTGGTCTCCCATCCAAATACTAACCAGGGCTGACCTTGCTTAGCTTCTGAGATCTGACAAGATCAGGCTAGCCTGGGCCATCCAGTCAGGGTCTATTGGGAAATACCTGGAGATTTTTGGAGCAGAGCCTGAGGAGGGCGGGGTTTTGAGAGGGGAGGGACCATGTGTGCTCACCTGCTTTCTTTGGGTTTACATATTCAAATTATCGTTGTACGTATATTGATTTCTTAACCATCCTAGTTTACAGAAGAGCTTTCTTTTTAGCAAGATTCACACAGCTGTTTTGACTGGTGCTATTCTAAAAAGCCCTACTCCCAGCGCTCATGTGGAACTGGTTCTATCGAAACCATGGAGCATGTCTTATTTTATTATAGAAGATATAAGCACTTAAGAACACAGCTGATCAATCCATTAATTCCTGATATAGACATGCCTGTAGCTGTGTGTGTGTGTTAAGTGCCGTCAAGTCGCTTCTGACTCCTGGCTGCAGCTAATAACCTTCAATTTCTGCTTGGTGGTTGTGGATCCAGCGATCACAGTTCTAGTAGTCAAATTTATTTTGGCTATATTTGAATTTAAGAGACTCGAGGATAATTTAGAACATATATTTATAACATATATACGATTAAATAAATTATATAAAATAAAATAACTTAAAAAATTCTCCCCAGCAGTCCAGTGTGGGTAGCTCACAACCTATTGGCTAGGAGCTGTACCATTTAAGGAGGAGAAGTAATAATTATTCAAGGTCTCCTGGGGGGGGGGAATAGTTAGATTTTGAAAAAAAAATGTTAGAAGTGTGTGATTTTAACCTAATATTTTTCTGCTTTTACTCAGTAAATGATATGGCTGCTCATTTACGTTTTAGAGTGTGATCTTCAAGAGAGGCATTGCTGAACAATTAGTTAATGCAAACCTCCAGAATACGTGAATGCCTTTCTCATCTCTAGCCCCGTTCATATTATATTACTCTCTCTATTGTTTCTTTGCAGACAGTATGATCCACTGGAGGTCCCTTCCCCCTCCTATCTTTATAAAAACAAAGAAAACCAGCCCTGTGCCTCCTAGGAACTTGTTAAGTTGCTACAAAGACAAACAGTACCGTACTGGCTGAACTCGAAAACCTGGCAGTCTGAGCCACTTCATGATGCTACCTGGAAGCCTCGCTGGGAAATCCTGGAGGGCCTGAGGCTCAGAGGGGGTATTGCCTCTGCCAGGAAATCCTCGAGGGTGAGCCCCACTGCTGCCCCACCTGTTTACGCCCCTACTTCTGAGAATGGGGGACATGATGTTGTTAAGCCAGTCTCTAGGTTGGCTGACTCCTGGTTGGGATGTTCTTGGTAGGGTTGCCAGGTCCCTCTTTGCCACCGGCGGGAGGTTTTTGGGGTGGAGCCTGAGGAGGGTTGGGTTTGGGGAGGGACTTCAATGCCATAGAGTCCAATTTCCAAGGTGGCCATTTTCTCCAAGGGGACTGATTTCTATCGGCTGGAGAGCAGTTGTGATAGCAGGAGATCTCCTGCTAGTACCTGGAGGTTGGTGGACTGGAAGAAGAAAATACCTATGCTGGAAATAGTAGAAACTGTAATAAATGGCAGCACGTGGCTTTAAAGATAATAATATGAAATATACCAACTGGAAAAGAAAACAATATTATAGAATATAATAATTCTATTTTTTGAAAAATCCAAAACACAACATATATTCATAAACACTGTGTTGAAAGCCACACAGAAACCTCACAGGGTCTAAAATAACAAAAAATGTATAATACAGATTGCTTTAAACAACATGAACAACATAAATTCAAGAATTATTTTTATGGCCTTAGCAAGGGCTCATGTATACTCAAGAATTATAGTCCATGAAAAATCACGAAGAGACGAAGAAAGGTCCAAGGTGGGTCTATCACAAGTCCTCAGCTTGGCGACCACAATGATGTTTAAAGAGATCAAAAAATGGCTTCTAGGAATAATGATAATCATAGTAATAATAATAAGGCTAATAATAAAGCTTATCAAAATGGCTACAGTGACAACTTAAGAGTGTTGAGAATACATTTGTAACAACATGAATGCAATTTCAAAAATAAGACTGCTTACTACTGCTTTTCAAAAAGTCCAAGGAATCTTCAAAAGGAAATTCATGGGAACAATTTTTTCCTATGGTACAATGAAGCTAATCAATAAGGCTACCTGGAGGTTGGCAAGGCTAGCTCTTGGAGATTTGGGGGTATAGCCTGGGGAGGGTGGAGTTTGGGAAAGGGAGGGAGGTCAGCAGGTATGTGATGCCATAGAGTCCAAAGCTGCCGTTTCCTCTGATCTCTGTCGTCTGCAGATCAGTTGTAATTACGGGAGATCTCTGGGTCCCTCCTGAAAGTTGGCAATCCTACCAGTCCCTAAGGGCTCTCTCAGCTGGTGGAAAGGATCTGCGTCCTCTTAGAATTTGCAGTGGCCAGTTAGAGGCAATCCATGTCTTAATGAATGACCCGGTTCTTCCTAATTTGTGTGTTTCTCCATCCTTTCCTAGGACCTTGTACTAGATTGTAGAGAGAGAGCGCTATAATTACCAGCTATGCATAACAGTTGAATCTGATTTTGTCAGGTTTACACTGGGGTAACACTCTGCATAAGATTGCACTGGAAGGTTCCTTTATTTTATTTCTTTCCTTTGCAAGCTTTGAGAATTTAGCTTAATTTATGACAAGAAAAGTTTGAAGGTTTTCTTTTCTCTTCTCTTTTCTTTTCTTTAGCAGTTCTGCCCAAGAAGGGATTGGGAGAACGGGTGCTTCTGCAGCATTGTTATTCTGCAGCTTGATTTCTTTCACATTTGTATTCTCAAATCCCCTGCATGTCCTTCTCCTGCCACCCTAGCCCTCTTCTCCGCTTCTGTGTGTGTCGCTGGAAGATGAAAGACTGTTCAGAGCATGCATCCCTTCCTAATAAATATTAATTCCCACACCCCTGTCGATTTAGGAAGATGGAACTTGTCTTCTCGAAAGAAGCTGGCCCCACTTTGCAATCTAAGAGAAAGGTCCTTCAGAGGGCAAAAGCACTGCCATTTTTGAAGTTTGAAGTCTTCATTGTAAACCCTTCCTGTACACGTTTCCAGGCAGCATCAAGGTTTTAGTTCACTTTTCACAGTTCACCAATAGTGACCTGAGTTCCTTCCAGATGCTAAGCGTCACTTGATATACTTGACAGACAATTTCTTCCTTACTTACAAGGACTCTCCCACAGGAACAAAAATAGGACTGTTAACAGCAACCTTCTCCTCCTCCAAGGTCTGGGCTCCGATAATCCCATCAAGCATGATAAGAATGATATTGAGACCCCTGAAAAACTGATCACAGGAGCAACACAACTCTTGTCCACAAACATATACACAATCCCACACACTCTGGCTGGTTCCGCAAGACACAATGCTAGAATAATCTCTTGACAGGTTTTCCTAATTCTCGGTATGCTGTTTCTGCTTCTATCTTTTTTGGAAAGTATGCTATCCAATCATGTTAGCGCAGATTCTGGAAGGAATTAAGGGGAGACATGATGGAGGTCTATAAAATTATGCATTGTTTGGAGAGAGTGGACAGGGAGAAGCTTTTCTCCTTCTCTCATAATGCCAGAACGCGGGGTCATCAGCTGAAGCTGGAGGGTGAGAGATTCAAAACTGATAAAAGGAAATATTTCTTTACACAATGCATCGTTAAATTGTGGAACTCCTTGCCCCAGGATGTGGTGATGGCTGCCAACTTGGAAGGCTTGAAGAGGGGAGTGGACATATTCATGGAGGAGAGGGCTATTTATGGCTACAAGTCAAAATAGATACTAGTCATGATGCACACCTATGATGCACACCATGTTCATGGAGGATAGGGCTATCCTTGGCTACTAGTCAAAATGGATGCTAGTCATGATGCATACTATTCTCTCCAGGATCAGAGGAGCATGCCGAATATATTAGGTGCTGTGAAACACAGGCAGGATGGTGCTGCTGCTGCAGTCATCTTGCTTGTGGGCTTCCTAGAGGCACCTGATTGGTTAATGTGTGAATAGACTGCTGGACTCGATGGGCTTTGGTCTGATCCAGCATGGCTTTTCTTAAGTTCTTATTTGCCTGCCCTGAGAATAATATTCCACTCGTATCAGTGTGAGATCTTTCCCACCATCAGCCCCTTGCAGGTGCCGTTTCCTCACCATTTTTTTCATGTGGCACCACCACATGGAGTTTCTTTGTGTTAAAAAAGTAACCATTATTGTGTTGTTATTGTGTTGTTAGAATAATCTATTGCCACTGATCTATTTCCATTCTAAATTTTATTTCCAGACTCCAAGTACTTGAGATGAAGTCTCCATACTGTTTTGTTGTACAGATATAAGAGGAAAGGTGCAGGCAGACTTTGTCTAGGTTTCCTGAAAAATTATGGGGAGGGGAAGCTGCAAAACATCTGGAGCAGGGCAGGAATTCAGTGCTCTGCCAACCGTTTCAAACTCCACCAGGCACTGATTTCTCTGTGTACCAGGTAAAGGAAATTAAAGATGCAGAACGGCGTATCAGGCAGAGGGATCATGTCTGTATGTCGATATTGTGCTATAGCACATGCATGAAGAAGGACAAAACAGAGTGGCAAGTTGCCGCAGTGGCCATGGCAATCCGGAACCCCAAGAGTCAATAAGGAGATAGAGCAGAAAACATTTGGGGGCAGGGAGACCAAGGAAAGCATGCAGAAAATTCTCCACGTGGGCTGTGAAAGCTCTGTCTTCAGCGCACATGTCTCTGCAGTTGCATCAATAACAAAAGCAAAGCAGAGAATCCTTGCCGTGGGAAAGCAGCCCGCGTCTCAGTGGGATGTACAGATTGCAGTCTTTTCTCAAAGATCGCTTTCGTTCCCGGAACTTCATGCATCACCAGCAGATGGCAATATCACAAGATGGCTGTTATCATAGGCAAAGAATAATTAAAAGGCTCCTCATGATGACTTTGTTTATTGGTTTTCAGCATTTGTATCCTGCCTTCCCTCACATTAAAAATGGCTTTCAGTAATGAAAGGCCGAGTTTAATAGAACACAGGCAGAATTAAACAAGCAGGCTTTTGCTGCCACTCAGTTTCTGAACTGCATCAATTTTCCTACTCCCTTAGACTCAGAATAATTCGCTCTTCTTTTTTCCCTTCAATTTTATTCCTGTTTTTTTTTTTTCCCAAAGGGGTATGAAAAAATATGGGGGAAACTTGAAGAAAAAACAGGAGATCAAATGATTTTGTGTCTAAAGGAATGGAAAAACTGATGCTGTAGAAGTTGGGCTGTAGCAAAAATCCCATGTGGAAACGACCAGGAACTCAACATCAGTATTTACAAAAACAACAGCCCAGAAACACCTGCCAACAACATTGCCATTCCCTTCACAGATTAACTACAACTCTTACAAAAACTAAACCACAAAGCAACTGATCTCTATGGGGAGCTGATTGCATAAGGCAGGGGCAGCCACCAAAAAGGCCCAATTTGTTGCAGTCACACTTTTGACTTGATAGTAGGAGGTGACCGCCAATAGATCTTGTTGAGAGGTGCATGACCTCATACGTAGAAAGGCGGTATATTAGCAATGCAAATAGACTCACAATAGTTACTAGGTCATCAATTATGTTATTAATACACTGATGTTAGTAATTTGTGGCAACCATGCTCTTCTCCCAAAGAATTAACAGGTTCATCTTAGGGTTGCCAACCTCCAGGTGGTGGCTGGAGATTGCCTGGGATTACAACTGATCTCCAGGCGACAGAGATCAGTCTACCTGGAGAAAATGGCTGCATTGGAAAGTGGACTTTGTGGCATTATATCCCATTGAAGTCTCTCCCCTCACCAAACCCCGCCCTCCTCAGGCTCCAACCTCAAAATCTCCAAGTATTTCCCAACCAACTGGTAACCCTAGTACAGCTTTCCCTGTCCGACCACCTGAAGACAATTCTTGTAGACAGCCAGGCCAGCTTTTGAAAGTTTTCTTCAGAGTGACTCATGGCCAGCATGGCTGGTGATTCCTTCATTCCCCCCTTGCAAGGGTAACTTTTAAAAATGTCCTCGGGAGCTTATAAGATGCTAATTCAGTATCCACTGAATATCTCCCAGGGAAAAAGCAGCAGAAAAGAAAGTCCTTAATGTACGCCCCAGCAACACTGCTTCTGAACAGCTCTTCCTTGGGGGGCCATTTGCCACCCACTTCCCCTGGAGTAGAGCCATTGTCTTTAATAGACCGGTTCCGAACTAATTCAAATTGAACATTCACCGAGGACTTGTGTGGCAGCTGCATGGTCATTGTGTGCGGCTGAAATGTAATTCAGAATGGAAATGGAAAGATTGTATTCTGGAGAAGTTCTTCCTAATGGTTCGGATTTTTTATTTGGTGCGCACGGTCGTCTCCTGTCACCCACCTTGGCCTCCTTTTTCTATCTACTTCGGTGCCTGCCACTGTGCGGTTCCTTTGTTTCTTGAATCATCCTTCCCCCTCTGTGCCTGTTCAGTCAGTTCATTCTCTTCTAATCTTCTCCTCTAAATCTGCCTTTTTCCCCCTTCCAAGGATCTTTGTACCTTCCCCCCATTTACTCCCCCCCCCTGTATTAAATACAAGTTAAACTGCCCGAGATAGGGTTGCCAACCTTCAGGTACTAGCTGGAGATCTCCTTCAATTACAACTGATCTCCAGTTGATAGAGATCCGTTCGCCAGGAGAAAACGGCCGCTTTGGCAACTGGACTCTACGGCATTGAAGCCCCTCCCCTCCCCAAACCCCGCTCTCCTCAAACTCCACCCCAAAAACCTCCCGCAGGTGGCAAAGAGGGACCTGGCAACCCTATCCCGAGAAGATAGTCTAATACTGTCTTGTGTAGGGTTGCCAACATTAGGTGGTGGCAGGAGATCTCCCGCTTTTACAACTGCTCTCCAGCCGATAGAGATCAGTTCCCCTGGAGAAAATGGCCACTTTGGCAATTGGACTCTATGGAATTGAAGTTCCTCCTCTCCCCCAAACCCTGCCTTCCTTAGGCTCTGCCCCAAAACCTCCCACCGGTGGCAAAGAGGGACCTGGGAACCCTAAGTAGGAGGCAGAGAGGACTCTTTAGCAACAGGTAGAGGCGCTTAAAGCAATCAAGTCAAAGCCATGGAGGGAGGTGAGAAACAAACTCTTCCTTTATGTGCCGTGCACCCCCACTCAAACTGGTGCAATTAGGGTTGCCAGCTATGGGTTGGGAAATACCTGGAGATTTTTGGGGCGGAGCCTGAGGAGGGCGGGGTTTGGCGAGGGGAAGGACCAATGCCATAGAGTCCAATTGCCAATGCAACCATTTTCTCCAGGGGAACGGATCTCTATCGGCTGGAGATCAGTTGTAATAACAGGAGATCTCCAGTTACTACCTGGAGGTTGACGACCGTAGGTGTGATGGCTCAGCGCCAGTCCTCTTCCCTGCCCACTTGCCTGCTGCCCCCCTTTCCCAGACTCTTCCAAAGTTTCGGGAAGCGCAAGGTCAGCTGAAGGGACGGCGGCAGGCCTCTCTTCAGCATCTTCTGCATTGTTTGAGGGGAATGCCGAGAAGAGTCCTTTTTCGTAAACGTCTCCTGTCTCATTGACCGGGAGGAATTGAAAACTCCAGTTCCGAGAGATAAGATGAGAGCCAGGTTAATCTATTCCTCTCTCTGAAAAAAGGCCTTCTGAATCAGATCGCGCTTGGCGCCTGCTTTGATTTCTCTGGGGAGTGTATTCCTCCTGACTGGTATACCAAGAAGAATAATAATAGTAAAGGAGACAGACTGCAGTAGGAGGGTTTGGGACATAACTTGATTGCAGGGAACTGGAAATTTGGGGGGGGGGGTCTTTCCTGTGGTGCTTCTTGGCTGTATTTCACTCCTTTTCCCCACTCCGAAATTGGTTACATTTGTGTAAGGGGTGGAAGGAGGGAAACTGACCACCCAAAAAACGGAGGGTTGGGGGATACAGAGGTGTTCCCCCAGGGCTCAGTTTTTCCCCCCAAGCTGTAGAATATTCTCAGAAAAAGGCTCCATCCCACCACCACCCCCGAAAATTCTCCAAAAAGGCTCAGCGAAAAGGAAGAAGAAAATTTGGTTTTTATATGCTGACTTTCTCGACCACTTAAGGCAGAATCAAACCAACTTACAATCACCTTCGTTTCCCCACAACAGAAACCCTGTGAGGTAGGTGGGGCTGAGAGAGCTCTTAATAGACCTGTGACGAGCCCAAAGTCACCCAGCCGGCTTCATGCGGAGGAGTGGGGAAACCAACCCGGTTCACCAGATTAGAGTCCGCCGCTCATGTGGAAGAGTGAGGAATTGAACCCGGTTCTCCAGATCAGAGTCCACCGCTCTTAACCACTACACCACTAAGATGGGTGTTGTTGGACCTGTCTCTGGAGTTACAATAACCCAAAAGTGCCCTGGTTTTCATCAGTGATGTTATGCAATGTTGAAGCGCTTTGCTTTAGAATGCATTGACCTGGAAAACTATACAGGCCTGCGGTAGCTCCTCTGCATTGCAGATTTTGCCCCTTCCAGAAATTGGGTAATGCTGACATAAGAGATGCAGGTGGTGGCTGGAGATCTCCTGGGATTACAACTGATCTCTAGGTGGCAGAGATCAGTTCACCTGGAGAAAATGGCCCCTTTAGAAGGTGGAATCTATGGCGTTGTTCCCCATTCAAGTCCCTCCCCTCCACATTGAAGTCCCTGCCCTCCTCAGCCTCCACCCCCAGAATGTCTAGGAGCTGGCAACCTGACATTCAAGGTATGGAAGGAACACTTCTGCTGTGACTCTGATGTTGTGATCTTGTGAGAAGAAATGTCCTCTGTTGTTGCTGTTTTCCTTTTTCGAGCATTGCCAACAATCTGAAGGGAAAAAAAGGTCCTGCCCCTTTAAGAGTAGCTTAATGGGTCTCAGAAGCTAAGCAGGGTCAGCCCTGGTTAGTATTTGGATGGGAGACCACCAAGGAATACCAGGTTCACTATGCAGAGGCAGGCAATGGCAAACCACCTCTGCTAGTCTCTTGCCTTTAAAACCCCATAAGGGGTCGCCATGAGTTGGGGTGCGACTTGACGGCACTTTACACACGCACACACATTTGCCTCTGTGCTGTAAAAAAAAAAAAAAAACTTCTGTGGCTCATTTACACACATTGGGCCACTGTTAAAGGGCCAAGACATACTTTTTTTTCTCCTGGTTGTTGGCAACCTTGCCCCAAAACCCTGTGGCTGAAAAGTGGAATGTGCTGCACATCTCTTTAGGAACAAGGAAGCAAAATATTTTTCGGCACTGGGGTTGCCATGAGTCTGTCAGTGCCCCTCCCTCCTTTATACTTTTATTGCCCAGTTGGGTCCTGAGCTGTTTCTGCAGCGTTGGGCTCAGGGCTGCTGTTTCTCCCCCTAAGCCTGGGACCCAGTGCTGGATTCCTCTGGTTTCTCTTCTCAGCTGGAGACATTCCTGATTCTGTACCCCAACACACATTGTGTCATGCAGACTGAGACCTTGTCCGCACGCTGGAGTTACTCCTGATTTTCTTGGGAGTCAATCCATAAGCATTGGAATCAATTTGGGCGAGGTTCATTGGCACCTCTGCTGTCCTTGTGCCTTTTCTCAGTCATGGAATCAGTTCATTTTCTTCTAAACATGCCTTCAAAAATAAGGATTTTCAAGGGAGGGTGCTGTCATTGGTGGTGACATCAGAGGCGTCACATCACCCCTCTTTTAAAAATACAGCACTAAAACACTGATATATTGCTAGAGTGTTATAACAATAGGCTTTGCAGGTTCTCTGAACTCCTAGCTTCCTTTAAAAAAAGTAAGTAAGTCTCTAGCTCTTTCCTTTGCAGAGATATGCCTTTCCCCCCATATCTCCTCAAGGGAAAGGGATAGAGACTTTTTAAAAACGAAAGCTGGGAATTCAGAGAACCTGCTTAAACCATCATCATAACACTCTAGTATTATATCAATATTTTAGGGCCTTTAAAAAAACTGAAATCACTCATCTTGGTGGGGGGAGAGGGAGTTGTTTAATGATGATAACCGTCCAGTCATTGAAAAGTGGGTGGGAGGTGGGTGGGAGCAAGAAAACCAACAGAAAAATTATGCACTAGGAAAAAGCTGACTCAAAGTTGGCTTGCAGAAAAACATCAGGGTAAAAGTGGTCTCAAAAGAGCCTGAAAACACCCGGGCCGGGGGCAGGGCACACATATACACAAAACCCAAAGTGAAAACTAAAGGCACAAAAATGCACACCCAAAATGGTATAAACGGAAGCAGTATGAAGCTAGAACTGACAAAAAAGACTGGTGCAGAAAAGCCCTTAACTCGGTTCAGAAGCAGATGTTGTTTTAAGGTATCGTTACTTCAAACTCGCCAAATCGAGGAATATGTTTCCTCTAAAATGGTCAGATGTGCCCTGAGATTTCCTGGATTCGTTGTATGTGTGTATTTCCCATGTCAGGGTTTCTTGGCAATATGAGATTTGTAGTACTTAAGCACAGAGAAGCAATTAACTTATATGTGATCAGTCTTGCAATTAGGGTTGCCAGCTTCCTGGTGTGGGAAAAATGTACTGTCCCCTTAATTGAGGCTTAATGGGACATAATTTGCCTTCATGCCACACAAAAAAACTTCAGCGGCCCATTTCCACACATTAAGCCTCTATGAAATAAAGCATTTTTCTCCTGGCCTCTTGGCAGTCGTACTTGCAATGCAACATGGTCTTTGTGATGCAGGTAAGGAAGCATAAGAAGAATACATTGTGTGAACATCCCCCCCCCTTGGTAAATTTTGACTCATCAAAAGTAAAAGCTTGAGTAATTTAATGGTCATCCCAAACTAGTGAATTGTTGTTTTTAAATAAACATGCAGAATGGGTCGTGTCAGACCGCATGTGCCAGTAGAGAAATGAATGTCACTGTGATTGTATCACCTTGTTTGTTACTCCCTGCAAGAGGCAGCTGGAATAATAGAAAGTGCATGTCAAGTGGTATGCTGAAAATTGCCCACCCCAAAAGCTGTAAATGGAGTAATTCTTCATGCCCTACAAAATGGCTGGTAATTTACATATACATGGAAATAACTTTAAGAAGAAGGCTACTTTACAGAAGATGGAAAAAACAGCATCATGCAAATTATTTTGGCTTCCTGTTTTAAAAAGAACCTTTTTTCCTGAGAGGAGGATAGTTCTCATTATTACTGGACCACTTTTTTGTGATTTAACTAATTGCGTGAGGCCGGAAGCCTTCCTGGCCTGTGAAACCTACAGAAAACAGGAGGTATATGAGACTACTGATGGTTTGGGCTGGCCCTTATTAAATATGCTGGGTGTCATTTTCTCTGTGAAGTGTTTGTCTTTCAAGCTGTGTCATGGATTATAATCTGGGCAAATGCCATTTTAGATAGGCATGGCTCTTCTGCCAGATGTGCATCTCTTGTGCCGGTCTTATGCTGAGAAATAATATCCGGATTGCATATCCTGCAGAAAGCGGGATATGATAGGCAAAGAACATAACTCAGCGTGAACTCGAAGAAAAGATGCTGTGTTGGAAACAGGCCTGCTGAGGGCCTATGAGTAATGCCTGCACGCCGGCTCGAAAGGTCCGGTTTTCGGATCAGTCCAGATATCAGATGTCCGGATGAAGGGAGGTAGTTGTGAATTTCCTGCATTGTGCAGGGGCTTGGACTAGATGACCCTGGTGGTCCCTTCCAACTGTATGATTCTAAGGGATGCTCAACCTGTATTTTCTATACAAACTACATTGCAAAACAGCCATCCCACACACAATAAAAAAGTGTTTTTGTTCACCAGGTCTGTACAACTTGTGGTTCATTAATCCAAATGCTGCCCTTAGGTGTGTATGGTAGCCTGCTAGGGTCTCAATAAGCATGTTTTGCTTTCTGTGTGAGATTTCAAAAACAGGAGCATTGCTGAACCCCTAGTAGGACACAATGCATTTCTAGTGGGCTGTATTGTGCTTGGTGATCACAGGTTTTGGTGACTGTTTTTCGCTTCCCTCTGCAATTTCAGGGTGCATATAGAGTAGAATATTTTGCAGCTGAGGTACAGCGGCATGCTCTCCTGCTATCCCCTGGAGGGTTTATGTGTCTCCAAATATAGTTTGCTGTTAAACACAAAGGAGTAACTTCTAGAGAATCCCAGCAGTGGTTCCCAGAAACCCAGGGAAATAAGCATCAAAGGGAGATGGCAGGCACCTTTGAGATTCAGGCTAGCAATGTTGATTGTCTGAGACAGAAATCATTGACTAAAAAAGCATCCTTTTCCAGCATAGTATCTGTATCCCCTGGTTTGCTGCTCTGGAAGAAGAAAACCAGTACAAGCAGGGAGCAATTCCACACTGCGCCCAGTGCAAGGATTCTTAAATATAGCAGCAGGCCATGCACGATGTACTCTGCATAAGAATTTGAATCTCTGTCATGAAAAAGGTGAGAATCTGTCCCTTTTGACAGTGATGATGTTTCCATAGGCTACTCTCAATTGCCCTAGCTTGAGAAATAGCTGGCTCACATTGCCCATGCTAACTCACAATGCAATCCTAAGCGGAGTTACACCCTTGCTACTGCATTGACTTCAGTGGACTTAGAAAGGTGGAATTCTGTTTAGGCTTGCATTGTGACTCTCAGCTCATTCCCCCTACTCATGTACGTACCAAGTATTGAGTGTAAATGCGTAAAATTAGTAAGTTGCAATGAAAGTACCAAATGATGCATTAGGGCGGGAAGAGCCGGTGGGAGACAGAGGTTGGCAACCCTATTCTAGAGACTTGCTATTTTTCCTCTGTGGCTGGCCTGCGTAAGCACAGTTCCCATGTGTGCCTGCACAGAAGACCACTCAATGAACAACAGTTGGCAAAACAGTGTTGCACTTACCTGTCACACTGTTTTGCCAACCATGAGGTGGAGCCTGGAGATCTCCTGCTATTACAACTGATCTCCAGACAATAGAGGTCAGTTCCCCTGGAGAAAATGGCTGCCTTCGAGGGTAGACTGTATGGCTTTCTACCCTGCCGAGTTCCCCCCTCCCCAGGCTCCACCCCCCATATCTCCAGGTTTTTCTCAACCAGAGCTGGCAACCCTAGCTGATGCATATATAGGCTTGCCAGGTCCCTCTTCACCACCAGCAGGAGGTTTTTGGGGACGGAGCCTGAGGAGGGAGGGGTTTGGGCAGGGGAGGGACTTCAACGCCATAGAGTCCAATTGCCAAAGTGGCCATTTTCTCCAGGGTAACTGATCTCTATTGGCTGGAGATCAGTTGTAATAGCAGGAGATCTCCAGCTAGTACCAGGAGGTTGGCAACCCTATGCATATAACTGTATTGACTTCTGTTGTGCTGTGATTTGATTCAAATGAATACACGTTGTGTTTCAATTTGATTCTGTTGCGTTTGGGTTCAGTTCAGATTTGCGGCCTACATTCTTGTTGTGTTTTGGTAGGCTTTATTTGCATTCTATCTGCAGAGGGTATCTTCTTTGTCGAAAGATACGGCTGTAATTATTTCACTAATTGTCATGTTTTACAATCACTGCTGAATGGGACGACCAAGGGAGACCTGCTTGCAAGCATAAATTGATCGCAACGAGCGAAATGGTCCACTTGAGTGCATTACAAATGTGCTGATTGGTATATCAGGGACTCTTTGTAAAGCAGTTCACATGGTTAGCTTGGAGGAGCTGGAGAGATTAAGAAATAGAGGGAAGAAGGGAACGCTCGGTTAAAAAAAAAGATTAGAACAAATAAGACAATGATGCACCACTATTAGAAATCCACCGCAGAATAAATCTGAAGACAGCACTTAGTGAAATATGAGGTTTCCTAAACTACATTTTTTGGTTCACTGAAATCGCTTATGTCCTGTGACCTAAGAAAGAGATTACATTTCCTGAATTATTTTATCTGTAAACAAAAGTGTGTGAAATATGGTTTGTAAAAATAAGGGAAGGAGAGTGCACTGTGCATGTAAAAAAAAAATCTTATATCAGTGTGAACATCGAGCTGGAAAATTGGACTCCATCATATCCCATATTTCTTTTCTTTCTCAGTCAATGTCTTTTAAAAAAATATATATTTTTTTATTATCAGTGAAGATAATCAGAAATAAATGCTGTCTGCCAAATGAGCTCTCCGGGCTGCACAGCCGAGGAGCCTTTCAGCGGAGGAGAAACAGGGTGCCCGATACACCTCCCCTCTCCATCTAAGTCCATTTTGGCATCAAGCCACCAACCCCCTTCCTCAGTGATGAAGTTGGCAGTGGTGGGGTTGCCAACCTCCAGGTAGTAGCTGGAGATCTTAGGCAGATCATGAGAGGGAGGGCATCTTGGCCATCTTCTGGGCATGGAGTGGGGGTCACTGGGGGTGTGGGGGGTAGTTGTGAGTTTCCTGTGTTGAGCAGGGGGTTGGACTAGATGACCCTGGTGGTCCCTTACAACTCTATGATTCTGTGATCTCTAGGGTTGCCAACTTCCAGGTACTAGCTGGAGATCTCCTGCTATTACAACTGATGTCCAGCCAATAGAGATCAGTTCTCTTGGAGAAAATGGCCGCTTTGGCAATTGGACTCTATGGCATTGAATCCCTCCCCTCCACAAACCCCACCCTTCTCAGGCCCCACCCCAAAAATCACCAGGTATTTCCCAACCCAGAGCCGGCAACCCTAATGATCTCCCCCTATTACAACTGTTCTCCAGCTGATAGAGATCAGTTCCCCTGGAGAAAATGGCCACTCTGGTAATTGGACTCTATGGCATTGAAGTCCCTCCCGTAACCCTCCCCTCCTCAGGCTCCACCCCAAAAACCTCCCGCTGGTGGCAAAGAGGGACCTGGCAACTCTACGCAGTGGGTATAGTTTGGGGCCTCTTAGAAGTTGTCTGTGTGCCAGTTTATTCAATTGGAAAGATGAAGCACTCTCCTGCTGGGATAAGGCAGCATTTGCAATATATTTTGGTTCCTGATGGGGAAGGCTACTGAGCCCACTGGTAGGGGGCTGCCCTGGCCACTATGCTGAGAGTGGGCTTGCCTCTCGCCCCTGATAGTTCTCCCCTGCTTTTGCAGTGAAAGAAAGCAGAGGGGAGGATGACTTCACAGATATGGCAACATCATATCTGGTTGCTGTGTTGATTGACACTCTAGGAATTCCCCCAATCTGAATGGTTTTTACCAGGTTTTTCCCCTCGCCATACCTTCCCAGGGTTGCCATGCACAGGTCTCAAAACCAAGGTTGCCATCTCTGGGTTGGGAAATACCTCGAGATTTGGGGGGGTGGAGCCTGAGGAGGGTGGGGTTTGGGGAGGGGAGAGACTTCAATGCCATAGAGTCCAATTACTAAAGTGGCCATTTTCTCCAGGGGAACTGATCTCTATCGGCTGGAGATCAGTTGTAATAGCGGGAGATTTCCTGCTACCACCTGGAGGTTAAAATCCAAAGGAAAACTCTCAGTACACAGCCACTACACACTAAATGTATACTATTTTACCAATATATTTGTTTGCTTAACAATACCATATAACCATCAACATATACAGAAGAACTTGGTAGTTACAATTCTGCATAAATATAGAACTTGTTTAGCAAGATTTTCAATACAAATGTGTGCTTAAACAATAGTTCAACATTCATTAATTACTAGAAACCCCCAGGAAAGTGTCTATGAGTCCGGCAGTAAATATAATTGCAATGGTAGAAGCTTAGGATTGCAATAGAAGATGCTCTCAATGCCGCGGTCTGCTGGCATGTAGTTGAGTGCATACAGTTCCGGGTCAGCTGATCGCTGCTGACCAATCAGGTTGCTAGAATCTTGTTACTGCTAGAAAAGCTAGCATAACCACTTGCCAATCATGCTGTGTGTTGCCATATGATATCAAAACACAGAAAACACTAATTGATGTTACAAGATTCCGGTTATTTCTTGTTTCGCGTTGAGGTTTGCTTCATCAGACTGTGTAGTTATTTCTGGCTGCAATCTTGCAGCTCATAAGAATGACTCCTAGTCTTTTAAAAGCTTTGGTAATTGGACTCTATGGCATTGAGGTTTCTCCCCTCCAAACCCCGCCCTCCTCAGGCTCCACCCCCAAAATGGCCCGCTGGTGGCAAAGAGGGACCTGGCAACCCTAGGCAACCCATCTATCTTCTTACCAGACCCAGGCAAATATTCCCACTCGCAGCTGCCCTAGCAAATGCCAGGAGATGTCTGTGCATCTTCCTCTCCCTGTTTCCCACTTAATTTAGTTTCTCTGTTGCCCAGTGTGACTATTTTTCCTTCCCCTTTTCCTCTCTAGTCATGCTCGATTAGCTTAACACCTGTGGTTGGATGAGAAGTGTGTCATCTCTATTTAAGCCTTGATTAACATTATTGAGCCTATTGATGAATTAGCATTTATCCATTTATTCTCTAAGTATGTTCCAGTAATTAAAATAAGGTACCACGAAGTGGCTGCTTGTTTATAAGGGAGAACAGTTTTAATAGCCATTCAAGAGTAACTCCACCTCAGAGCAATGATCTCTCGAAACAAATTAGCGGGTATTATATATTTAATGTTAAAAGATATTAAAAAGAAAATTATCTCTCAGGAAAATGAACTCATATTAGGCTGTTCAGAAACTAATTGGAGGAGAGAATCGTGCCTTGCTCGGGGTGAGAGAATATCTGGAACCAGCATGCTCCCTTTCTTCTTCCAAAAAGGTGGTCCAAACCATGAATGTCAGACAAATTGTGCATATATTTGGGCATACGGTGGTGGCCAGGCATGTTGCCGTCTTGCTCTTCCCCATCTCACTACCAGGCTGAATTCCAGTCTCGACTGACTCCAGGGGCCCTCTTTGTGCTCGTCTTCTGAACCATGTATAGCCTCAACAGTGTGCTGTTTGTGCACTGTTTTTTAAATTGTTAACACCCTCCCATCAGTTTGGTTGGAGGGCGAATTGAAGCAAATCCCTCAATCTGAAAGGGTACGTCTTTGTGGGGAGAATATCGTAGAGTCCATCCCACGTGTTTTATTCTCTTGCCGTCTTTATTCTGGACCTCGGTCTAATTTGCCGCTCGCTTGCATTTCTGTACGTGTGTGGCTTCTTATTTACTTCTTGGTACAAATGAAACATATATTATCAGTGGCACAATTACTATCTGTTGCAATTACAGCCCAGTCCTAAAGGGGGGTAGAATCATAGAATCATAGAGTTGGAAGGGACCACCAGGGTCATCTAGTCCAACCCCCTGCACAATCAGGAAATTCCAAACTACCACCCCACACCCCCATGCCCAGAAGAAGGTAGTTATTTGACGGCTGGGGACGGCATGGCTGCATCCCACATCCTGAGAGGCTTCTGTGACTAGGCTTGCCAACCTCCAGGTACTGAAATGCAAAAATAACACCCTATGCTGTAATAACTCAAGACAAGAAACAGCACGTTGCTCAAATAAATCACTATATTACCACCATGCAATAGCTCTAAACCTATACAAAAATCCCAAGTGTACAATACATACAAAATATAAACATGTTGGGTCATAATATTGTCAAAGGCTTTCACGATCAGAGTTCATCGGTTCTTGTAGGCTATCCGGGCTGTGTGACCGTGGTCTTGGTATTTTCTTTCCTGACGTTTCGCCAGCAGCTGTGGCAGGCATCTTCAGAGGAGTAACACTGAAGGACAGGGTCTCTCAGTGTCAAGTGTGTAGGAAGGGTAATATATAGTCAGAAGGGGGTTGGGTTTGAGCTGAGTCATTGTCCTGCAAAGTCTTAAAGGTAATGTGCTAATCATTGTCCTGTAAGTATCAAGATAATGTGTTAATGAGGGTGTGGTATGTTAAGAAAATACCAAGACCACGGTCACACAGCCCGGATAGCCTACAAGAACCGACGTTGGGTCATGTTTATGTTTTGTATGTATTGTATACTTGGGATTTTTGTATCGGTTTAGATCTATTGTATGGTGGTAATATAGTGATTAATTTGAGCTACGTGGTGTTTCTTGTCTTGAGTTAACCTCCAGGTACTAGCTGGAGATCTCCTGCTATTACAACTGATCTCCAGCCGATAGAGATCAGTTCACCTGGAGAAATTGGCTGCTTTGGCCATTGGAATCTATGGCATTGAAGTCCTGCCCCTCCCTAAACCCCGCCCTCCTCAGGCTCCACCCCCAAAATCTCCCACCGGTGGTAAAGAGGGACCTGGCAACCCTATCCGTGACCGTAAAAAAAAAAAAAAAGACTTAAAAAAACAACAACCGTGAAACTTGACAGCTATTTTGCAGGCGTAACTCCACGCCTGCAAAATGTTGTGTTCCCGGGGTGAAAGGCCTTTGGAAGCTGTCTAAAGACAGCTCCGTCCCCAGGAATGCCCCCCTGGACGCTGGCGCGAGCACTTGCACTGGAAAAACGCTGCCAGGGAGGAAGTGCTGGTAGTGCATCCGTACCACTTTGGACGGGGGCCCCACCCCCTTCTGGATTGCAAGCTTAGAGTGTGATGAAAAGGGGTTAAGTCAATGTAAGAAGGACTTTTGCTCCCGTTCCACAATCTATCATGTTTGATTTGTTCATTGTGGTCGTTGGACTGCGACTGAAATACATTTCCTCTCTTACAAAAATAAACCAAAGTTTTCATTTCTGGGATTTTCGATAAGAAACATGTTTTCTGACTGTTATTTTTACCTGCGTCTCATTGTGATGATATTATCCTTTCTCGCCCAAGGGATCCTTCCTCCAAGTTGCAGGTGGTTTGGAGAAAGGATTGCTGTGCATAAGGAGAGTAGGCATGGGGAGGAATTTGGAAACCGAAGAAAGCAGGTGGGGGGCACAATTTATATATAATACCAGGGAGCTCCTCATGTTTTTCTACTGCATTCTACCTGATCATTAGGGTTGCCAACCTCCAGGTAGTAGCTGGAAATTTCCTGCTATTACAACTGGTCTCCAGCTGATAGAGATCCGTTCACCTGGAGAAAATGGCCTGGATAGCTGCTGCAAGTCTGAGTAGAGAATACTGACCTTGATGGACCAAGGGTCTGACTCAGTATAAGGCAGTTTCATGTGTTCATGGGACCCAGCAAATGGGTTCAGTGTAAATTATACTTTGAGAACTATCGGTGTCATCCTAGTTGTGTTTAAATCTGCTGATTGGAAAGCGCCTCTGTCAGTAACATATCTGTCGAGTCACTCTTTCTTCACTCTCATCAGTTCCAACTTTCCAAAGAAGACCGTTCTTAATTAGGATCAGTGAATAATAAAACTGCTAACAAATATTGAATTTTCGGTTCTGATTTTGATTATTTACTATTGAAATCTATACCTCGACTGCTCACCTTTGTCATAAAAAATGAGATTTTTTCCCCTTGTCTACCTTAGCAAACTTACTTTCATTAACAGAAGGCAAGCACACCACCCTTGCAGTGGAGCCCACCATGGCCGGCCTACCCCACATTATGTACAATACAAAAGAGAAAATTGGTTGATTACCCCAGATAATCCCAGGCATAATTCAGCTCATGATAGGAGGGGCAGATGCCAACTGCTCTTGGTTGCTGTCGCAGAGAAAATGAGAGTTCTGGAAAGTATGGCAGGAATGGTGAAACCACACCCATGCATATACCCATTGCACATTAGGGGAGGGGCTGTGGCTCAGTGGTAGAGCATCTGCTTTGCATGCAGAAGGTCCCAGGTTCAAGGCCCGGCATCTCCAGTTAAAGGGACTAGGCAGGTAGGTGAAAGACCTCTGCCTGAGACCCTGGAGAGCTGCTGCCAGTCTGAGTAGACTATACTTACTTTGATGGACCAAGGGTCTGATTCAGTAAAAGGCAGCTTCATGTGTTCATGATGGGGAGGGGCTGTGGCTCAGAGGTACAGTATCTGCTTGGCATGCGGAAGGTCCCAGGTTCAATCCCCAGCATCTCCAGTTAAAGGGACCAGGCAGGTGATGTGAAAGACCTCTGCCTGAGGTCTGCTATTACACTGGAGACCCGCTGCTGGTCTGAGTAGACAATACTGACATTGACAGACCAAGAGTCTGATTCAGTATAAGGCAGCTTCATCTATTCATATGTTCCACACTGAAACACGGTGCAAACTGTGTTTGTGCCATTGAATGAAAACTACAAAGATTTTGAAAAGTTGAGTTCAGTACTAATTGCAGCAAATGGAAACTTGTGATACGCTCCTCACCACCATCCCGAAAAGCCTATAAATTACTAGGTGCTACTAATTATACCTTTCTGTCCATATTAGTATATAAAAAAATCAATATGTTATAATTTTATTGTCCCCTGCATGGCCCTAGATGTTAAGTGCTACTGTATTTACCAAGCATGTAATTAACAGTGTGTTCCCGTTAAGCACGATAATATTAGGGTTCATTGTGAAATTATACTGTTCAGTCAACCTAGCATCTAAAAATCTAGTTGTCACGTCCATTGGCATAGGCATAATTTAATTAGGCACATTGTACCCTCCTGGACAGCCAAAGAGTACTTTGTTCATAGTTCCCATTTAACTTCTGCATGAGGCGGTGTTTTAATTTGTCGGTGGGGTGGGGGTGTCCTGGCCCAAAGTTAACTGGGGTGATGCTGATTGTCTGAAAGGGTCATTTCTGTAGTGGGAGGAGAATGAGGATATAGAATTGTGAGGAGGTAGAATAGACTGTACCACTTCAGAACGTATGAGGAAAATCACATGTTTTACTGTTCCCCTAAACATTTTTTTGAAAGAAAACTTGCATAGAGAAAGTTGATTAGGTTAGAATCCTCCCAGATGAGCTAGTGTGTGAGTTTGTGTAGTTAGATTTGGTTCCAGTAGCACTTTACAGAAGAAGAGGAAGAGGAGGAAGAGGAAGAAGGAGGAGGAGGAGGAGGAGTTCGTTTTTATATTCTGACTTCCTTTACCACTTAAGGGAGAATCAAATCGGCTTACAATCACCTTCCCTTCCCCTCCCAACAGACACCCTGTGAGGTGGGTGGGGCTGAGAGAACTCTAAGAGAGCTGTGACTAGCCCAAGGTCGCCCAGCTGGCTTCATGTGGAGCATTGGAGGAGGAGGAGGAGGAGGAGGCGAAGAAGAAGAAGAGTTGGTTTTTATATGCCGACTTTCCCTGCCACTTAAGGGAGAATCAAACTGGCTTACAATCACCTTCCCTTCCCCCCTAACAGACACCCTGTGAGGTAGGTGGGCCTGAGAGAGCTGTGACTAGCCCAAGGCCACCCAGCTGGTTTCATGCGTAGGAGCGGGGAAACAAATCCAGTTCACCAGATTAGCTTCTGCCGCTCATGTGGGGGAGTGGGGAATAAAACCCGGTTCTCCAGATCAGAGTCCACCGCTCCAAACCTCTGCTCTTAACCACTACACCTCACTGGTTTCAGGGTATAAGCTTTCGTTGGTCCCTAAGGTGCTGCTGGACTTGAATCTGTTTCACTGCAGACCAAGATGGCAACCCTCTGAAACTATATACATGTACACACACACACATAACGATTTTCACAAGGGAGCATCCCCAGTGGCAGTCTGAAGAGTTATAGTTCATTCTGTTCCACCAATGGATTCTCTTGCATATAGAGGGGAGGGACTTCAATGCCATAGAGTCCAATTGCCAAAGCGGCCATTTTTTTCCAGGGGAACTGGTCTCTATCGGCTGGAGATCAGTTGTAATAGCAGGAGATCTCCAGCTAGTACCTGGAGGTTGGCAACCCTAGTTAAATCCCAGGGACCTTTACTGGAACAAAAGAGCCCAACAGCAGGCATTTTAATGCTTTGGATTACCCTCTGCTTCTCCCTAGTGTCCTGCAGGGATGTCGTTATTAACTTCAACATCGCCAGGATTGCAGAATTACATACGCTTTTGAAAGTTCGGTGGCAGGACACTGCTTGAACTGCGAAAATTCATCCTCTCGGAAATAAATTAAAACTTAATAATTCAAGACCGGGACCACAATGTAGTAAAAAAGACAATGCCTCCAGGGTTCACAATTAACTCCCAGATATCAGCAGGGCTTCCAGTGTGACGCTACCGCGAAAAGTCATTATTCCCCAAGATAAAAGGAACGGGAATTGTAAATTCAAATCTAATATTTGATTTTTGTCTGCATTTAAATCAAAGTGAGACATCTTGCCCTCGGCAGGCTTGGACCGTTGTTTTCATAGCAACTGCCCTAATTGTTGCATCTGCTGTACTGCATTTCTTTCAAGCTTTTAAACATATATATATATTGTTTTTATTCTCTACACCTGCTGCCTCATAAGCGGTCCTGAAAATCATTAATATTTCAAACTGGGAGTCTGTGGTACTTTCAGACGAGGAATCAGCAACCTTGTGTGTGTGCGGGGGGGGGGAGAGTCCGGACGGGAATAAGATGTCCGTGTCATAGCAGGCCTGCTATTAAAAGGTTTAAAATTGTCGGTGCCCACGTCGCTCCTCTGATTTCTGCCGTCCTGACCTGGGGGCGTAGGGGGCCCATTCCGGAAAGCCCGCTTTCTCCCAAGCGTCTGTTTACCCAATCTTCCTCTGAACCGCTGATGGTAATGAATCTCCTTCCTCCGGCCCCGGCTGTTCTGTTCGGTTATCATCAAGCCCAGCCATCAGCGAGGGCTCTAATCTCGCTCTGATGGATGGAATACTAACCCCTCACAAGATTAGAGACACAAGGTGCTCCGGAGATAATAAAATTCAAATAGGTTTATTTCAGAGGGCAACTCAATCTTGATTTTGTTCATGGGTCACTTGGCGGATCATTTGCCAGCGTCGGAGGTTTGTGCGTGCGTGCGCGTATGTGTTTGCGTGTGCGCAATGTGGCTCCAGAGCCGTGCTCCGAGTCTTTCAAATTAAGAAAGGCCTGAGAGGCTGTGAAGGGTGCTGGAGTGCATTTCAGCACAATAAAAAAAAGACATGTTCAGCCACGAGATGCTGGATTTGATCAAAAAAAAGCTTTCCCCCCAATAGTATTTGCGGGTGATGTTATAATGGCCTAGGTGCCTTCCTTACAGCCTGCAAAGTGGCAGGTTATTTCAGTTGTCTGGTTGATATGTGTGCCTCGAGTTCTGTATCAGGCATTTAGACAGTAAATAAAATATGATGATGAAGAAGAAGAGTTGGTTTTTATACCCCACTTTTATCTGCCTTTTAAGGAGTCTCAAAGCAGCTTACAATCGCCTTCCCCTCTGCTCCCCACAACAGACACCTTGTGAGATAGGTGAGGATGAGAGCGTTCGGAGAGAACTGTGACCAGCCCAAGGGCACCCAGCTGGCTTCATGTGGAGGAGTGGGGAAACAAACCCAGTTCTCCAGATTAGAGTCCACTGCTCCTAACCACTACACCACACTGGCTCTGAGGGAGGCAGGTTGCATTCTTCTGATCCACCAAGCTCTGCCATCATTCAATTTGAAAAAAAATGTTGCCCATCATACCACAAATCACACTTCAGCCCTGACTTGGCAAAGCATCATTAGATTCTGTCTCATTGGCCAACCACCCTAACTCCTCCCACTAACCCCACCCACTGACCAGAGATAGATAGATAGATAGATAGATAGATAGATAGATAGATAGATAGATAGATAGATAGATAGATAGATAGATAGATAGATAGATAGATAGATAGATGGGTGGGTGGGTGGGTGGGTGGATGGATGGATGGATGGATGGATGGATGGATAGACAGAGATATATATAAATCTCATCCTAGCAACAGTAGGATAGCAGCTGCTTCCCAACCTTCTGCTCTACAATACTGGGCCTTAACAAGGGAGGAAATAGTTCCCCAGTAGGCATAATTCAAATCTGTTCACATCTCAAACAAGTCTCTACTCAGGGCTGGTTCCTTTGAACCAGAAGTGGTGGGGGGAAGAGGGGGGAGTCGGCATTGAGACAGCATGTGACATCACTTCCGGCAGGAAATCAGAAGTGGCAGCATAATGTTGGTCTGATGCTCTATTATTCACCATAGAGTTTGGGGTGAATCCTTGAGCATTGCCCAGCTGCCATGATGTCACTTCTGATTTCCTGCCGGAAGTGATGTTATGTACTGGCACATTGCCAAATTTCTTGTCTCCCCCCCCCCCCGAATTGTCCCACCAGGGTGCCTGTTACAGCTGGCAATCCTACTGAGATAGGGTTGCCAACCTCCAGGCGGTGGCTCGAGATCTCCGGCTATTACAACTGATCTCTTGATGACAGAGTTTACCTGGAGAAAAATGGCCACTTTGGAAGGTGTACTCTATGGCATTATACCCTATTGAATTCCCTCCCTTTCCCAAACCCCACCCTCCTCAAGCTCCACCCAAAATATTCAGGTATTTCCCCACCCAGAGCTGACAACCCTGAATACAGAATATATTGTTAGAACCAGCCCTCAAATTTAAGTGAATTTCTGAATTTGGATCAAAACATGAGACAAGCATAACTGATTTAGGCCTGAGAACATTAGCACTTTGTGAATTCTGCATAATTATGTATTATGCATTTTGAGACTTATACACACATTTTCATGCCAACAGCATACACACAAACACATGAATTTGTCTTAAATTAAGGTTGACAGTCTGTTAGGTGATTATTGTCAACTCTCACTGGCAGTTGTCCTCCAGGGTTTTAACTGGAGATGCCAGGGATTGGAATTGTGACCTTTGGCATGCAAAGCAGGTGATCTACCCCTTAAGCCACACCTCCCCAAAAGGATGATGTCACAGAGTGTACAAGGAAGCATGAGACTGTATTTCATCTCCTTTATCTCATCTACTGCTAGGGCTGTTGAAAAAAAATTCGATAAAATTCAGGTTCGGGTTTATTGGCCTCCCCCCCCCCAGGAAAACCCGAATGCCGAATTTTCTATACCGGTAAAGGTAGGAATTCGGCTTTAAATTGTATCTCTATGGCTTTAAATTGTATCTCTATGGAGGCACGGGGTGAACTTTCCTGCCGTTTTAAGCCCGGCTTCTCCATTGAGATACATTGCAAAGATCACACTAAAGAATCCAAACACAGCCACTTTGCCAATGCATTTCAATGGAGGATGATGGGGCAACCCCTTCCAGACCCCATAACTCCAGACCCTCTGATCCAATCTTTACAAAACCTGGGGGTTCTTGAAAGGAGAGTCACTTCTAGCTACCCTGAAAATTTGGGACCTCCACCTGCAAAAATGCCACCCCCCAGGAGCCGCGGAAAGACATTCCTGAGAAAACCAGATTTCAGGAATGGCAAATCTGTCTTTGCCAACCTCCCGGATTTTGTGGACTCGGTAAACCCAAACCTGAATTTTACCGAATTTGCATATTTTCGGTTCAGTTTTTACTGAATCAACAGCCCTATCTACTGCTGCTTCTGCTGGATGTCTTCTGCTTCTCTGTTCCAGTGGGTGTATATTAGAACACAGATGTTTGAGCACCTTCCTTCCGAGTCCTGTAAACTATATGGTTTACATAGCATAATGTTCTGTGAAGTTAAAAACTGTGCACATTTCTCCATATTGTATTCTCATGTCATTTTGGCAAGATGTTGGAAACTCCTCTCTCCCAGACACGAGGTGAAAGTATTTGCACAACATCTGAGGACTGGCAAAATCAGATGGAATAGTCATCTTTTTCACAATGCAGCCTTCCAACCATTGTGTGAAAACCTCAAATGTGAAGCCATTATTACTGGCACACAATGGCAGTATATTTAAATGCTTTTTTCATTTGTATGGAAATGACAGCATAGAAGCATCCTGGGTTCTTTGTACTGCTGATAAAAATTATACACCCACACACACATATATTCCACTTCCAAGGAATAGGATGTCACATTAACAATCAGGGTTCGAGATAATTTTTATTGGAAATTCTTCATTTGGGAAGAATATATCGTTGAGGGGTAAACATCTGCTTCAGTGGCTGACATATGTACTTGGCTGGACTGTGGAATTTTAGAAAGTTGGGTGTTGATTTACCATTATGGAACCAAATTATTGGTGCATTTGAAAATCACAATCACTGAGAAAACAGCATGCATTTCCAGAAAGTACTTGAGCCATCTGATACACCACTGAACGATTAAATCCTTTTGTAGGTGTCTTTTTCTCTGCGGGAACTGGTAGATCTGTGCCTTGAATTCCCTTCTTGGCACATACATCATCTGAATCTTCGCCCTACTTCCCTTCCAACACATTTCAGACAATAATAAAATGGTGGTTTTCCTTTGAACTTAAATGGATTATGGCTGTTATCAACATAAACAACAAAATATATGATTGTGTGAGAAAGAACACCATTGGGAAAGTTTGAAAGAGCCAAGGGCTCGCAAAGCTTCACACATCTGCAACCATCTTTAGATTCCACTGGTCACCTCTTCCTTATAACAGAGCAGTTCAGTGGCACCTTAAAGACTAACAACATTTAGTCCAGCATAAGCCTTCATTAGACGATCCTCACTTCTTTAGATGCATGGAGTGCACAGCCATTTACCAGGCACTTTGATAACCCAGTTCACAAGGGGGGAAGGGATGGAGTTGTAGTAGAGATAGGTCTGTTGTAAGTTGTATCTCTCTTACAACTCCATCTCCCTCCCTCTGCCCCGTCTTGTAAACTGAGTTATAAACGTCCTCCTTGCATCTGATAAAGGTCTTTTATGCATGGGTTGGATCTCCCTGCTTGGACCTGGGTTCATCACATATCAAAGTAACCTGGGTTGGGGGAAACTATGCATTGGCTTGAATTATCAGGGGCGAAACTGTGTGCTAATTGAACCATGAATACAGAAAAACAGTCTCCCAAGCTCAAAAGTCCCACCCCTTTAAATGCTGCTCTGTAATTGGCTTACTTCACAGTGCTCCCCGTGAGAGAAGATTTCCTTCCCCCAAAACCCAACTGCCACATAAAAAAGCATTTTAAGAACAAAAAACAAAAAGCGGAGCTACCTGAAAGTGGGGGGGGGAGGAAATCCTAGCCTTGTTTTAAAAAAGCCTCTCTTTTGCTCAGAAAGAGCTTCAAGGAAGCAGGAAGCACTTGAATCCTCTCTTCTTTACACACGGCTTTGTGATTGGCTGTTTCCCCCTGTTTAACCATCGGCATGCTGCTCTGAGGAGGGGGTTGGAAAAGGGTGGGGCGTGATGGCGCGGGGAAGCTCAACCCGAGAATGGAGTATGCACACTCTGTGTCTCTGGAATGAGCCAGGATGAACGGTTTAATTCGGGACAGAAGAGGAATGGGAAAAGCCGGGTTCGCTTTGCGTCGAAACAGCGTTGAGCTTCCAAGAAATGAGATATCGTGCATAGTGAAAACTTTGATCCTGGCTGAAACGGGGAATAAAGGAGGTTAAAGCGACCATGCATAAAACACCAAAGTGAGGATTGATTCATGAAAGTGAGGTCTGATTCGTGAAAGTCTGATTCATTATGCTGGAATAGATTTTGCCAGTCTTTCAGGTGCCACTGGACTTCTGTTTTATTTGGCAGCAATATACTAACTCTCTGGAATGAGTACTGTAGAAGGCAGTCTTTTTTCTTACATGTCTCTCAAAAGCAGGCTACACCTTCAGCAAATTTGGACAATAGAGGCCTCCCAGGACTGGTACATTGAGGAGCTGGTGTTTTATTGTTTATTTACTTTTACCAGCATGGTGTAGTGGTTGGAGTGACAGATTAGAATCTGAGGGACCACTACACCACACAAGCTCTTTTTCAAAACGTATGTAATCTCTCCTCATCACTGATCTGTGTACTGGTTTATTACCATGATAACAGAACTTGGGACAACAATCCTCTGAATTAAATTAAACCACTGATTAATTGAATAAATGTATCCAACTGCATTTAATTGTAGAAAGGAAATAGCAGTCACTACTATTCGGAGCTAATTCTTTTGTGATTAAAGTACCTCTCAATAGTAGACTCCATTGATACTTGAACTTAGGCATCTTTACATTTCTTCATTTAAAAAAAATGTTGACAGTTCCACTGAAACCCATTTCTATTCTTTAATTGCTATACAACACACTAACAAATGATTAAAAGCATAAATCAAAAGTTTTCCAAAAGTGTGAGGCTCCCAGTCATTTTAATAGTTTTGTGTGTTACCAAGATGTTTATTATACACTCATTTACAAAACAATGAACTCTTACTGTTTATGAAAGTTTAATCTCTTATCTGTTTATTGCTTTAATATATCTCGCATTGCTACGGTTTACTTTTAAATGAAATCCAGGATTGTGGTTTGTGGATCCTGTTTTGTACGTAGCCGACCGACAGAATGAGTAACATCATAATTGTATTCATCTATGAAGCAATTAAAACTGGGGTAATTGCTTCTCCTTCACTCATAGCTGCATACAAAATAACAGAATTAATATTTTATCATTTGGTGCTGCTTTGTGTTAGTAGAATATTTTGACATTCATTTATGTTTGGCTCTGGGCAATTGGGCAAACCTTTGAAAAAGTTCCGCTGAACTTTAAAAAAAAATATATGCAGGATACAGGTTTACTATTGGAGTGTTTCATTGAGTCCTAATAGTAAAAAAAGGTTGATTTCCACATACCAGAAATGTATACTGTTTTTAGTTAAGTATAGAATCACAGAATCATAGAATCATAGAGTTGGAAGGGACCACCAGGGTCATCTAGTCCAATCCCAAGCACAATGTAGGAAATTCACAACTCCCTCCCTCCCCCACACCCCCTGTGACCCCTACATGCCCAGAACATGGCCAAGATGCCCTCCCTCTCATGATCTGCCTAAGGTCATAGAATCAGGATTGCTGACAGATGGCCATCTAGCCTCTGCTTAAAAACCTCCAGGGAAGGAGAGCTTACCACCTCCAGAGGAAGCCTGTTCCACTGAGGAACCGCTCAAGCTGTTAGAAAATTCTTCCTAATGTCTAGACGGAAACTCTTTTGATTTAATTTCAACCCGTTGGTTCTGGTCCGACCTTCTGAGGTAACAGAAAACAACTCGGCACCATCCTCTCTATGAGAGCCCTTCAGGTACTTGAAGATGGTTATCATATCCCCTCTCAGTCTTCTCTGCAGGCTAAACATACCCAGCTCCTTCAACTTTGCTCCCACGTCTGAAAACTGTTAGAAAATTCTTCCTAATGTCTAGACGGAAACTCTTTTGATTTAATTTCAACCCGTTGGTTCTGGTCCGACCTTCTGGGGCAACAGAAAACAACTTGGCACTAAGTACAAGTGATGCAAGTGTTTAGAAGCATTTAATCCGCAGAAATGACTTCGACTGGGCCTGTGTTACTCTTAATAGAGCATAGTATTAATAAAATCAGTCTATATGGTCTATTTTAAAAGTCTATATAGGGTGAACTTAGAGTCGTATGCTTCTAAGTCCATTGAAGTCAGTGGGCACAGAAAGTTGTAACTGCTTATGATGGCACTGAGAGTCTTTTAAAAAATTTATAAAGTGTAAGTTTTTTTTGTAGGATAGTAGTTTTGCCTGCTAGTAGAACTGCTACTTGGGGTATTGAAGCATCTGAATGGACATCAGAATGCAAGCTGGAGAAACAAAGATTTATTCAGAAACCTGACTGTCAATCAAGGATTATGGCTATTAGAGCTGAGAGTAAAATTCTTGGACCCTCTTGGGCTGCAGGGAGAGGCAGAGGGGAGAATGTCATGCTCTGTGGATGGCAACACTTCTGTCCCCGGGAACATGCTGGTGGAATTAACCCACAGTCTGCTTCCAAGAGAGCCTCAGAGCCTCTAATGATCTTTCCTCTTTGTCAGCCATTACGTTCCTCTGCAAAGTCTTCCTTGAGGTCTCCCATCCAAGCACCAATCTGAGATCTGAAGAGTTCGGGCTATACTATACCATTCCACAACCACGAACCAGCCCTTACATTTCATCTTTGTTGATACCCCATAGCTCTGTACAAAGTTGCTTGAATGCTGCCAGAACTTAGAGAGCCAGTGTGGTATAGTGGTTAAGAGCGGTAGACTCTAATGTGGAGAACCAGGTTTGATTCCCCACCCCTCCACATGAGCCACGGACTTTAATCTGGTGAACTGAGTTGGTTTCCCCACTCCTACATATGAACCCAGTTTAGGGTTGTCAACCTCCAGATACTAGCTGGAGATCTCCTGCTATTACAACTGATCTCCAACCAATAGAAATCAGTTCACCTGGAGAATGTGGCTGCTTTTGCTATTGGACTCTATGGCATTGAAGTTCCTCCCCTCCCCAAACCCCACCCTCTTCAGGTTCCACCCCCAAAACCCTCTTGCTGGTGGCAAAGAGGGACCTGGCAATCCTAAGCCAGCTGGGTGATCTTGGGCCAGTCACAGTTCTCTTTGAGCTCTCTCAGTCCCACCTACCTCACAAGGTGTCTGTTGGGAGAGGAAGGGGAAGGAGTTTGTAAGCTGGTTTGATTCCCCTTAAAAAGGTACAGAAAATTGGCATATAAATACCAACTCTTCTTCTTCTTCTTCACCAGGGAGTGGTTCTATGATAAAACTGTTAGCCAACAGTGGAACTTTAGAGCATTTTTCAAATAGTTGTTTCTGATTCACAAGTAATCAGAATGTTTCCCTTCTATATTTGCATTTATTTTATTAAAGATATTGGGCGGGGGAAAACTAGGATGCCAGATTAATTTTTGATCATTTTATATATCAGTTGTGGGGTTTTCCTTGCCTCAGTGGCTCACATATGGTGTGGTAACATTTGCTGTACGTGGTCAAACTCTGTTACATTTTTAAAATGCATTAACATTTCCAAATGCGCATGTGGTTCAGCACTGCTCATGGGTATAAATGCACTCCAAAATTCTGACTGATCCATTCTTGTATAGTCTGGGCCGTATTTCTTAATCCATCATTATCAGAGGCATGTAAAATATTTATAGTTGGTTGATTATTACATTTTTATGGCGTTCTTAACCTCTGATCAGGCTCTCTTCCTTTCTTGCTCTAAATGTTTATTTCCCTACTACAGCTCTGCTAAGTTGTCTCTGGAGATCCACCTAATGAGTTTAATAAGGAGGTGCACTTTGCTAAGCTGCTTTAAATGATCTTTGTAAAAGCTTTCGTGTTGCATTGATCGTCTTGTAATCTGGTCACATCCTGCTCTTTGGTCTGTTTCATTTAGGGTGAAATAGATCCAGAGTCTCCTGGGCAAAAGAAGCTCCGTGCAAAAGCTCTTCTGGGCTGGTCAGGCCGGGCAAAACGTTTATCGCGTTGGGTGGTCGTTGTTGTTTTTATTTTATTTTTAATAAATATTTTTTATTAAAAATTTCACATGAAGAACATAACAATTACATACACATACATACAGTCTAATCATTCTTCCAGGGATTTTCAGTAAATAATTGCCTTTGCAAAAACACTCTTTTAGACCTTACAATAGATTTAACTTGTTGATGAACTACGCTAGACCTGACACAGGTAATTCCATTTAAATTGTAAATATATTATGTATAAGTCTTACTATTTAGCAATTCCAAACTTATAATTAGCCAAATCTCAAAGTTATAGAATTATAAACAGTATATGTTATATCTACACTTAACTATGCTTATCGTCCCTACTTTATTTGGTGTAGTGGTTAAGTACCTGTACACCAGTGCGGTGTAGTGGTTAAGAGCAGTGGTTTGAAGCGGTGGACTCTGATGTGGAGAACCAGGTTTGATTCTCCACTCCTCCACATGAGCAGCGGAGGCTAATCTGGTGAACTGGATTCATTTCCCCACTCCTACACACAAAGCCAGCTGGGTGACCTTGGGCAAGTCATGCTCTCTCAGCCTCACCTACCTCACAGGGTGTCTGTTGTGGGGAGGGGAAGGGAAAGCAATTGTAAGCTGGTTTGATTCTCCCTTAAATGGTAGAGAAAGTCAGCGTCTAAAAACCAACTCCTCTTCTTCTTCTTCTTCTTCTTCTTCTTCTTCTTCGTTATAATTAATTTCTCCATTTTCTACTACCTGCTACCCCAATTTTATATCCTCTACATCTAATGCCATCTAATCTCTGCATGTACTTTACTGCTAGATACAGATAATCTTCCATCTTCTACTTGATTGTGTTACACTTTCAGATATGCATAATCATAGTTGTTGTTGGGGTTTTTTGGGTATGCCTTCCTTATAATGGACACAATTCACAAGGACGTTTTCTGAACCGCCTTGCAAAAGATCTTTATCCATCAAATAAAGAACTCGTGTGGCTTTTCCTACTAGCACTATCACACACTGACCTCTATGGGTTGGATCTAGCCACCTTTTCCACTCATTTTTGCCCAGTTAACTTCCTTACTTTAGCCCTCATTTTTAGAGTTGCCAACCTCCAGGTACTAGTTGGAGATCTCCCGCTATGACAACTGATCTCCAGCCGAAAGAGATCAATTCCACTGGGGAAGATGGCCGCTTTGGCCATTGGAGTCCCTCCCTCTAGGGGAACTGATCTCTGTGGTCGAGAGGTCAGTTGTGATTCCTGGAAATCTCCTGGCCCCACCTGGAGGCTGGCAACCCTACAACACTCCTGTCCTTGTGATGTACCAGGCCACTTGAGTTGATTTAGGTTCTCGAACAGCCCAGGTCTTCATTTCTCTGCTTCTTCAATAAATTCTCAAGACCTCTCAACATTTTTAGGGCACTGAGCATGTTCTGTTCCCACCGGGCTGCTTGGGAGAAGTGGCTGAATTTTCCTTTTCCTTTTTTTTAGTTTACAAGCAGATGTTTTCCGCTACATCTGTGGATTCCCTGAGTCTGCAGATAGGCCTGTTTCTCTGCCTTTGTGCTAGGGACTGGACCATACAGTTTGCTATTACAGGGAATGATGCAAGAACATTCTGTAATTTTACTCCCTTTCTGATGAAATCTTCTTTATCGATTTGTCTTTCTAAAATGCATTTTCTTTGCATCAAGGAAATACGATCTCAATTTGCTCTTTCTCCCCCCCGCCCTTGGAGCTATTACTTTGTGGTGACAAAAAAACAGTTACATGTTTGCCCGAATAATTATTTTTCCCTATCCTTTTTGTTTTGGTTTTGTACAAGTATATGGAAAAGGGGAAAGACAGCAAATTGTTATAACCCTCTAGGAATATTGCAGATCTGATGTGGGTTGTAGACACGCTGACAGATGTTAGAGAAAAACCGCTGTAAGATAAAACCAGGGTGAGGCAATTGCGTAAAGTAATTCCTGCAAGAAAGTGGAGCAAAGTACTGATGGGAAACAGGGAGGAAGGCAAAGTGAATTTCTCTGGCACCAGATGAGTTGATTTACAGCGCAATTAGGGTTGTCAGGTCCTTCTTGGCCACCAGCGGGAGGTTTTTGGGGCAGAGCCTGAGGAAGGCGGGGTTTGGGGAGGGGAGGGACTTCAGTGCCATAGAGTCCAATTGCCCAAGCGGCCATTTTCTCCAGGTGAATGGATCTCTATCGGCTGGAGATTAGTTGTAAAAGCAGAAGATCTCCTGCTGTTAACTGGAGACTGGCAACCCTAAGCGTAGTCCACGAGGGGGGGGACGAAATTGGCGAGGAGGCGGCATGACCCTGGCACCAGTGTAAATGGAACTTGCATCGGTGAAATAGGCACGTATGCTGGTGCTAGGACACTTATGGCATGCCAGAGGGTGGTGCGGCAGGGCCAAGCTCGGGTACCAATGCAGCGGTGGCAGCAGTGCACCTCCACAGAGGGGCTCGTGCCAGCGCCAAAGGGGGCGTTCCTGGGGCTGGGGCTGGCGTTAGTCATCTCCCTGAGCCCTTTTGCCCTGGGAATGCCCACATTTGCCAGCGTGAACTTATGGCGGAAAAAATCACTGCCGTAACCCAACGCAGCTGCATGGACAACTCTGGGACTCTCACAGATTGTTTCAGGTCCCACACCCCAAGCAGGCCACACACTGGATTTGATCCTTGGCATGGGTGTGGGTGTGGATTTGATCAATTGACAGCGCCAAGGTCAGACCATAGGGTTGCCAGGTCCCTCTTCGCTATTGGCGGGAGATTTTGGGGGTGGGGTTTGGGAGGGGAGGGACTTCTGTGCCATAGAGTCCAATTGCCAAAGCGGCCATTTTCTCCAGGGGAACTGATCTCTATCGGCTGGAGATCAGTTGTAATTGCAGGAGATCTTCTGCTATTACCTGGAGGTTACAATATGTGAAAACACCTGTGCCAGAATTAATGCAATTAGAGAAAATGGCGGCACGGAGGCTCAAGAAATACAAACCACACTGGAATGTAACAAATAAATTATAATGATCTGAAGGCATTAAACTCATGCCAATCATCAAGAACATAAACTCATAAGCATCAAGAGAACAAATGCATTATAACAAAACAATACCCCATAAAGTGACAAAAAAACCAAGGCAAAAACCCAGGTCGGGAGTCTCCCGCCCGGGAAATAGAAGTCAAATAATAGTCCACAAGTCAAAGGCAAGATCCAAAGGAAGTGGTAGGTTGAGAGAACGTGTGGTGCATGTTTCAAAAGGCTTTCTTCAGCTCCAAAAAACAACCTAAAGGCAACTGTAACGCTTTTAAATCCAATTGGAAGTGAGCGCGTTGTCCATTGACAGTAGCTGTGGACTATTATTTGACTTCTATTTTCCCAGGCAGGAGACTCCCGACCTGGGTTTTTGCCTTGGTTTATTTGTCACTTTATGGGGTATTGTTTTGTTATAATGTATTTGTTCTCTTGATGCTTATGAGTTTATGTTCTTGATGATTGGCATGAGTTTAATGCCTTCAGATCATTATAATTTATTTGTTACATTCCAGTGTGGTTTGTATTTCTTGAGCCTCCATGCCACCATTTTTTCTAATTACCTGGAGGTTGGCAACCCTATCAGACCACTTTGCCCTGAACAGTCAATTTTATTACACTTGCAAGTGAATGAATAATCTCTCTTCCAAAGTGGTCTTTGACCGTTTCTTACGGAGTAATATGCCATTCTGTACTGATGCTCAGACTTCTTAGCCTTGCTAGTGGAAAACTTTTTTTTAATAATAATAATTTTATTCATTTTTGAAAGGGGTAAAGAAAAGGAAAAAAGGAAAGAGACAGATAGGGGAAAGTTGTACAATTTGTTTTGTGTCCATGCCCGTCAAAACCAGTCTACATTTCTGCTTTTATTGTCATTGTTATTATTATAATTGGTCTTTTTGAAGACACAGGGGGGTGAAGGGGAGGGGTAGAGCATGGGGAGTAGGGGAATGGTACTTGTGTTATGGTCCTTCAACCCCTGTCTAGTTTTGCACTTGGTAGTGCTTCATGTAAACCTACGCAACTCATTACTAAGTTTTTGTTCTGAGATGTTGTCTCTCTATAATAGATGTTTGGTCAGTCTCATAGTAAGGATCGCGTATTCTTTCTGCTGTGCCCTGGGTGCGATCCTAGGCGCGCTGTCCTTGCGGTCTGATTATGACCTAGACCAGTTCTCATCCATATTTTTCGTAGAATGATCGCCATTTTTGTTGATGCTCCTCCAACTGTGTGCCGTGGATTAAGCTTGTCAGTCTTGCCATCGCTGCGTACTCCATCATTTTTGTAATCCATTCAGATATTTTTTGGGTTTTCTTATTTTTCCAGTTTCTTGCATATAGAACTCTCGCCGTAGTCACTGCATATTGGAATACTTCCTTTTGCTCTGACTGTATATGGGTCGTGCTATTCCTAAAAGCATGAATTTCGGGTTTAATTCAAAGTCCATCCGAAGAATTTCCCTTATCTCTTTGTGTATACAAACTTTTGTTTTCCTAGACCTGTCTCATCTGCACAGAGCTAGCACTGCCCACCAACCTAAGTAGCATCCTCCTAGGCTATTTTTTTTTCTCCCTCCACAAAATGAAAGGTTTGGATTCAGCGAACTCTGCAAAGGGAGGAGTTTCCTTTCTCACAGCTCAAACTTCCTTCAGCCTCGCCAACCCAATTATTTTATTGAACTCCAGTTGGGCGGTATTTGGTTGCTAGGATCACAAGTAGTATAGGGCTAGTGTGGTGTGAGGCACAATTCCCAAAAAAACTCACCCGCCGCAGAAAATAGGCTGTCATCCAAATAAAAGGGGGCTACCCTTGAAGAGTGTTCAGAAGCCACTGCTAATGCAGAATGCTGCAGGTAGATTGCCAAAGCAACAATTTTCTCCAGGTGACCTGATCTCTATCCGCTGGAGATCAGTTGTAATAGCGAGAGATCTCCAGTGACTGGCAACCCTAACTGGCAGGCAGAGGGGACAGTTTTGACCTTGCTAGACCAATGAACTGAATCACTAGAAGACAGCTTTACCTGTTCATTGGATTCCTCCTCCTAAAACCAAATTGTTCTATATAAAAGTTTAATCGGCAGTTAATATATGGGAATATATTGTAATAGCTTTGGCTAGAGCAGGGGTGTCGAACGTAATTGTTACAAGGGCCAGATATGACATGAATATCACATGATCGGGCCGGGCCATGCCTCGCCAGCCCAGATTGAGAGTGAGGGGGGAGGGGGTTGGCTCGCGGGCCAGTTAAGAGCTAGCTCTCAAGGGGCCGGATCCAGTCCACAAGGCTTTATGTTTGACACCCCTGGTAGGGTTGTCAGGTCCTTCTTCGCCACTGGCGGGAGATTTTTGGGGTAGAGCCTGATGAGGGCAGGGTTTGGGGATGGGAGGGATTTCAATGCCATTGAGTCCAGTTGCCAAGGTGGCCATTTTCGCCAGGTCAACTGATCTCTATTGGCTGGAGATCAGTTGTAATAGCAGGAGATCTCCAGCTACTACCTGGTGGTTGGCAACCCTAACCCCTGGCCTAGAGCTTTGTGCGGTTTTTGTGCGTTTGTTTTTGGGTTTGTTTGTTTGTTTGTTGCAGAATTATCTCTAAAACAACAAGAAGGGTGTTTTCTGTCACCTGCACTTGATAACTTACTATTTTTCTTCCAATGCTTTAAATTTGTGCATTGTTTTCTTCCTCTTGGTTCCCATTTTTCATCTGCTAGCTCCTTGTGGCTTATTCTGTTAAGTATGATTACATATTTAATGTTATGTTTATTATTTATTTAAAACATCTGTATCCTGCCTCTCTGCCAGCGGCTTCTAGGTGGCAGACAAACAACTAAAACAATGATTAGTTAAGACAAATAAAAACTAAGCATCCATAAAATACTAGCTGGCAGACAAGTTTAAAAATTTCATAAATTTGACTGTCTAATATGCAGACATATTTTAACCTGGCTGCAAATGCAGCCGTCTACAGGTTCAGAAAATGCTAGAAAACCCATCCCTTGCATTAACACCAATACATATATTTGCAATATGTATGATCATGTCTCCCATTTTAGGACTGTATTTAACATCCTATGGGAGGAACTTTACCAACTGAATACCTGTCGCAGCAGGATGGAAGAGCTTACTTATTACCAATTTATTGAGAAAGGTTCTAGGCCACATCTCCAGAGAACCTGCTGAAGGAGGCTTACAAAATAAAACATAACAAAAACACAGCCCAATAACAGTTAAAAACCCATCATTTAAAAGTCATCCAGAGCTAGGGCTGCCAACTGCCAGGTAGTAGCCAGAGATCTCCTGCTATTACAACTGATCTCCAGTCGATAGAGATCAGTTCACCTGGAGAAAATGGATGCTTTGGCAATTGAACTCTATGGCATTGAAGTCCCTCCCCTCCCCAAACCCTGCCCTCCTCAGCCTCCACCGCAAAAACCTTCTGCCAGTGGCAAAGAGGTACCTGGCAACCCTATCCAGAGCTAGGGGGGAATGCTGTGGGCAAGGATATGGGAAGGCCATGATACCCTCTGCGGGATCACATTACTTCTGGTTAAAAAAAAAAAATGGAGCTGACATAGCTAAGCTCTAGGAAGCACCAGAACGTCTATAGTGATGTAACTTACTTTAAAAAAAAAAAAATCCAAAGTGATGTAGTGACACACAGGATGCTGCAAGGTTTTTTTTTGTTTGTTTGTTTTCAATTGCTCCTGGGGGAAAGGGGATTGAAACCCCTAGTCACAGCATAAAAGCAGCATAAAACACTGAGCAGCTTAAAACGAGTCTCATAAAGCAGTTCTAAGGCCAAAAACAGACTATTAAAATGATGTTAAAAGATCAACCCTGTAAGCATAACCAATATTATAATAAATATTTACTTTTGTTAAGACTACAACCGTTAACATTATATGACATTTTCCTTTAATCGGGTAAAAAAAAAAAAAAAATGCTTTGACCAAAAAAGCAGAGTCTGATTTGTTGAACAGCTCTTAATTCCAATCTGTTTCTATTTAATGGGCATGATTATATATCCCACTGGCAACTGGCTTTAAAAGAAAATGGTGGCTTACTGACATGGCAAATACCAGTCAATCTTTTTTGACAATCGTTTCCTTCAAAATGGCGGCTCATGGGAGAACTGGTTGTTGGGAGAACGCTCTTTTGTGCTCACTTTCAAATGCCTCCTGCCTCATATTAGAGTTATAAGGAAAATATGGGATTGAGAACCTCACATTTCCCTTATAATATCTAGCCACACTCTTTAAAAAAATTAGTCACCAAAATTATGTTCCTTTGGACATAGTAATCATTTGAATGTAGAATAACAATAGATTATCCTATGACTGAAAATCACTTAATCAGTGTTAAGTCAAACGGAAGCATTTCTTTGTGAACAAATGTAGAAATATGTGTAAATGTGTCACAGGCCACAATTGCAAATGGTGATTTGTTTGCATAGGGAAATAAATAGGACAGTAAGTTGTGGTAAATGTAGAGCCCCATGGCACAGAGTGGCAAGCTGCAAAACTGCAGTCAAAAGCTCTGCTCACAACCTGAGTTCGATCCCGACGGAAGTCGGTTTCAGTTAGCCGGCTCAAGGTTGACTCAGCCTTCAATCCTTCCGAGGTCGGTAAAATGAGGACCCAGTTTGCTGGGGGTAAAGTGTAGATGACTGGGGAAGGCAATGGCAAAGCACCCCTTAAACATAGTATGCCTAGTAAACATCGGGATGTGACTTCACTCCATGGGTCAGTAATGACCCGGTGCTTGCACAGGGGACTACCTTATCCTTTAAGGTGTGGTAAACTTGGCAGAATGGCATGTGAAGCACGTTATGTTAACTTCCACATGTGCTATACCAGGACCAATTTCTTAAATTTTAAACAAACTTCCGCATTCTCCACTGCAAAGCTATAGAAGCAGGGTTTTTTTCAGACTTTACTATCTGGTATTGAAATAATACTACTCCAAGCCAACAAAATGCCTCTGACAATAGATGATGAGGGCCAAATCATGTTATCAGAGCACATTAAGAGCACCTTCTGTGTGGCTGGAACCACAATGCTAAACTAAAGTAAAAAAAAAAGTAGTAAAAACCCACATGGACCGGGGAAATTATATGGTATATTATCTGCGCAGACTAGGGTTGCCAGGTCCCTCTTTGCCACCAGCAGAAGGTTTTTGGGGTGGAGCCTGAAAAGGGCAGGGTTTGGGGAGGAGAGGGACTTCAATACCATAGACTCCAATCGCCAAAGCGGCCACTTTCTCCAAGGGGAGATCAGTTGTAATACCAGGAGATCTCCAGCTAGTACCTGGAGGACTCTATAGCAAGCTCCACCTCCCAAATATCCAGGTATTTCCCAACCCAGAGCTGGCAACCCCAGAGTGGGGTGGCTTTACCCTTTGAGACTCAAGGCCACCTCCATGTCTCCAGGCAGTGATAGGTGATGGGGGAGGGAGACCTTGGTCAATGTTTGTTGCCCCTCCAAGGCTAATGGTCGATCCGTGTGTGAAAGAGGATGCTGGACTATAAGGAGAATTTATACAGTATAACAGTATAACCTGTTATACTGGTTAATTCCATCTCCTAGTTTTAGTTGTTTGATTTAGGCCAGCTGCTGCCTAAATGTTTCTTTCTCTTGTACTTAGCACGTAAAAGCTGGAACACTTGCAGTTTGATATCTGCAGGTATAAAGTGGTAGGAGTTTCAGTATTTAAGCAATCCTTGAAGAATAAAGGGAATAGCTTTCAGAGCTGTTTCCTTAAAAGCATATTTAGCATTTAGAGCTATAGATTTTTTATTCTGAATCCTCGTGAGGAATCCAGTATTCTCTGTTTTTAATGTGTTTTGGGGGGGAAAACCACAATTCAAATATAAGCTGAAGTCCAATGCACTTACTTGGGGGGTAAGCACCATCAAACATAGTGGGTCTAGCTTCCTGGCAATTATTCATTGAATTGGCCAAGCATATTCTGTTAAAAAATTACTAAGGCAACACAATGATGAAGATGATGAAGAAAAGTTGGTTTTTATATGCTGACTTTCTCTACCACTTAGGGGAGAATCAAACCGTCTTACAATCACCTTCCCTCCCCCTCCCCACAACAGACACCCTGTGAGGTAAGTGGGGCTGAGAGAGCTTAAAGAGAGCTGTGACTAGCCCAAGGTCGCCCAGCTGGCTTCGTGTGTAGGAGCGGGGAAACCAACCTGGTTCACCAGATTAGCTTCCAGCGTTCATGTGGAGGAGCGGGGAATCAAACCCGGTTCTCCAGATCAGAGTCCACCACTTCAAACCACTGCTCTTAACCACCATGCTGGCTCTCAAAAATCCCTCCTCCACCATTGTATGTATTTGAGGAAATGTCATCCTCAAAGCCGTATATTAAATGTTTCAATAAACATGATGGTACACTATATTCATTATTACTGTGATGGGATTGTATTTTATGGATTTGTTCCGCTAATGGTATCAGCTTCCTCCATTGCCAGATGCTTTCCCCTGACTCAAGAGCCTTTTCTTACAGGAACAAATCCTTAGGATCCAACCCAGTGTTGCGTCTATTATTCTGATTATTGATTATTATTCAGAATTATTATTGTAATCCTTACAAATGTGCTTCTTTTTGTCTAGAATTTTTCCGAGAACTCCTGGAGAATGCAGAAAAATCCTTAAATGATATGTTTGTACGGACATACGGGATGCTGTACATGCAGAATTCAGAAGTGTTCCAAGAACTCTTTATAGAACTGAAAAGATACTACACGGGAGGCAACGTGAACTTGGAGGAAATGCTGAACGACTTCTGGGCGCGGCTGTTGGAGCGAATGTTCCAGCTCATAAACCCTCAGTATCATTTCTCTGAGGACTATCTCGAGTGCGTTAGCAAATACACAGACCAGCTCAAGCCTTTTGGAGACGTTCCCAGGAAACTGAAAGTTCAGGTGACGAGGGCTTTCATCGCTGCACGGACCTTTGTTCAGGGACTGACCGTGGGCAGAGAAGTCGCTAACAGGGTATCTAAGGTAATCAAAACTATTTCTTTTCGTTCCTCGTGCTTTCTTTTAAATTGCTTCACCAGAGACTTGAGTTCCTATCTACCACTGTGTGCAGCTTTTCATCTGTGTCCTGATTATAGCTAAAAATGAAGTTGGTCTGTGAGTTAACTGTATCTTGTGCGCTCCCGTGGACATTGTCAGAACGATAGCAGCACTGCCAAGGCTTCCACTGAGAACGGCGTTTATCTGTGTCAAAAGGCCTTTGATTTCAGGGATGGGTGGTCGCCAGCCTTTTCCCCATCCCTTCTTACATTCTCTCAAAGATGAGTAAAATTCAGAAAAGCCAACATGGTTTAGCGCTTCCTCAACTGTACCACTTCAGATTCCAACTCAAGAGATGCATGTTTGAATCCACAAGTGAGAAGCTAGGAGGTAGTCTAAAAACCTCTTGTCTAACATGGTCACCCATTCAAGCATGGGATCCCCCCTACCAATAGTCTGAAGTGGTACAGACTAAGGTCGTTTATGCATGGGAATTTTACCTGAGGTTCGTTGCTCGCTGGACCCACACTTTCCGGTTGGGGGTCTATGCACCAGCAGTTTCCAAGCTCAAATTAGGAAGTATTTGAATCCCCACCCCTTGACATGCTGCTTTGTAATTGGCTGTCTGCTTACTGTGAGAGAAACCAAGCTTCTATGTCCCGTGCTTTGCCTTATGCATGGGGATTTCAAGCGGGCTGAGCTCAGGGGAGAGGGAAGAATGGGATTCACAGAGGGACGGGAAGTCCCGGGATTTGTGAGGGCTGGCAGCGAGGTCATCTCTAATGGAGGAGAAACTCATGCATAACTCCAGGAACAACTGAGACAGACAGGGGACGAACGTGAATGAAAGTACCCATACAAAAACGACCTAAGAATTCTTGGAGAGGGATGCTGTCTTTGGATTAAGTGAATCATCCGTCCATGCCAAAAAGCCTAAAGTATTCAATAGACCAAAAATAGATCAGACTGGTTGGGTTGATGATGATAGTAAATATTGCTGGTACAAAGTCCTCAAGATCACCTATTATTAAGTTTGGTCCTAACAAGATTATCCTGAAGGAGTTTACAGAAGCGGATGATCCCCGTTTCTCTTTTCTACACAACCTTCCTGTGCCTTCCCCACCCCAAAAAGCATGGGCAAAGGGTCAGGGATCCTCCTAAACCAGGGGTCCCGGATCTTCTTGAGCCCGTAGGCACATCTGGAACTCTGACACAGCAGGGTGGGCACATCCACAAAAGGACTGCCATAAAGTGGCTGCTGCAGGAGGTGGAGCAATCCACAAAATGACTGCTGCAGCTTTCCTTCAATCACATGGTGGCCCTGCCCACTTAGCCCTGCCTTCTTTCTAAAAACTTGTCAGCAGGCACCATCGCGCCCACAGGCATCAGATTGGAGACCCCTGACCTAAACAATGTGGCACGGAGGGGCTGCAGCGAGGGGGGAAATATGACTAAATTTCCTCCCTCACATTTAAGCAGCATGAATGGAGCCAGATCGAGAGGGGAAATTTTGCCTGCTGCCCCCTCTTCGCTGCAGCCCCTCCAAAGCCTGCCCGGCATATCGTTCCGGAGGTTCCTTCAGTCCTCAGTGGTGGTTTTCAGAGGGCGGCTGCTTCATCGTCAGCTTTCTTCTCGAATGGTTATGTTAACTAAACGCTGTACGTAAATCAAAATAAGATGCATTCTAAAGAAGACACGTTACTTTCTATAAGGGTCGATAGAACCATGAAAGGAGAATGGAAGTAAGTGTGGGAGCTCCATTTGACAAAAGAGTGAGTTGTTGTTAACAAGTCTTTTAGCAGATCTTCCCTAGCTGGTGTTTTGCTGGTGGGGGGGATCCATTTGCCATTGGTCTTCTGGTTGGTCTAAGGCCAACAGCATCTTCGACCCTTCGTTCTGCATTATTACCGTACCAGATACTCAGTGGCCAAGTGATTCAGAGATTAATAGCTCATTTTGATCCCTTGTTTCTTTCTCAGTTTTGGTCCCAGTTACAGTATTTTATGCTGTTTGGGGGATGGCGAGGCTGTATAATCTTTTCACAAAGCTTAGGAAACCGTTGCGATGATGGCAGAAGGGAACTATTCCTTTCAGATTCATAATACAGAATTTCCGACAAGCGTACTTGGGGTTTTTAGTGACACTAACAGCTTTCTTTGAAAGGCTTATAATGGTTCACTTCCAAATTCTTATGTAAATTGGACCATATTGCAGTTTTAATTGAAGAAAAAACCATTGGACGTGTTGTGCTGTTCTTCATATAGTACTTCGGCTGTGTTTTTGTGTGTGTGATCTTTACTCCCCAAATTCTAGCATGGTCAAACTTCCAAAAGACGAAAGATGCATCTCAAATGAAAGTTCCCCAATCATATAGTATGAATAACACTCAGAAATAAAGGCATAACTCAGAGATATTGCAGGTTTGGCTCCTGGCCACCACAATAAAGTGAGTCACATGGATTTTTTTTGGTTTCGTTTCCCAGTGCATTTAAAAGTTATGTTGACACTATACTGTAGTATATTAAGTGTGCAGTAGCATTATGTCTAAAACAATGTACATGCCTTAATTAAAAAAACTTTATTGCTAAAAATGTGACAAGAAAGGCGAAGTGAGCACACCCTGTAGGAAAAATGGTGCCACAAATCTTGAATTTGTAAAAAAACGCGTTATCTGTGAAGCACAATATAGCAAGTCACGTGAATTTTTTGGTTTCCCAGTACATATAAAAGTTATGTTTACACTATACTGTAGTCTGTTAAGTGTGCTGTAGCATTGGGTCTAAAAAAATGGACAGAACTTAATTAAAAAAAACTTGATTGCTAAAAATGTGACACAGAGAGACGGTTTGTTCACACCTCACTATATAACTGAGCTAGGTAGGCAAAGGGGCAGAGGTTTGAGAGTACAATGCCATTCTGGCTGTTCCGTTTTTATTTCAGGCTTATTGTTTTGTAAAACATCTTAACAATCACATACGTCATTGGCTTTCCAAACATTTTTCCAGACCTTCCCCCTCTTACAATATCCATAGTGATGAAGGCTCATATAAAGATTTCAGTTTCGTGCGCATATTCAAACGTCCTCATCACTGCTGCGGCAGAAGCTATTTTAAGTGGCCGTGATTCCCATGCCAAGATCAGGAAAACCAATTGGCCCCATGCGTCATCCACACTCTACGTCTGCATTGTGCATGGAGCGCCGCGCCTTTCATCTCCAAGGCTTTCCTTTTTCTCCTTCTTGTTACCATTCTAGTCTGAAATTAAACTAGGAAAGTGACGAGCTGGTGCACAAAAATAATTTATATTCATGTCACAGGGTCTCGTTAAGTAGGCAAAAAGCATATGGATAAAATACAGAAAATAAGTCAACTGTGTCACGTTCCTCCCCCCGCCCCCCGACCTACTCCGACTTGCCCATTTTTGTAATCTGCTGGGCGGCGTTCAGATGCAAAAGGGTTGATGTGGATGATTTGGCGGCTTCATGATTAATGGAAAATTCTGCAAGGAATGGGCTGCCTTGTCCTGAAACGGAACATTTTCTCGGGTGTGTGGTGTCAGTTTCTCTCTCCCAGCTAGAGTTGCCAGGTCCCTCTTTTCCTCCGGCTAAAGGCTTTTGCATTTAAGTGTGTGTGCGCGCTCGTGCCAACGCATGCGCGGCACTTCCGGTTTAGAACCGGAAGTGCCGCCTCGCAAAGGTTCTTTAACTCTTAGTTTGAGTGGTAAAGTGGCCCTTTACCACTCAAACTAAGAGGTAAAGGCCCCTTGCGAGGCAGAACGTCCGGTTCTAAACCGGAAGTGACGCGCACGGTATGCATGCACGCATGTACATTTGCCCCCTGACCCTCAGGTTGTCAGCGGGCAAAGAGGGCAATTGCCGGGGGTTTGCCCGCCACCAGCGGGCACCTGGCAACTCTACTCCCTGCCCTTTGAGAATTTGCCACAGCTGGTAGCTGTGGTATCATTTTTAACATAGCAAAACAAAACAGGAGTCCAGTAGCACTTGGTTTGCCAACCTCCAGGTACTAGCTGGAGATCGCCTGCTATTACAACTGATCTCCAGCCGATAGAGACCAGTTCCCCTGGAGAAAATGGCCGCTTTGGCAATTGGACTCGATGGCATCAAAGACCCTCCCCTCCCCAAACTCCACTCTCCTCAGGCTCCACCCCAAAAACCTCTTGCCGGTGGCAAAGAGGGACCTGGCAACCCTAAGTAGCATCTTGGGAACTAAGGAAAGTTTTTGTGAGTCAGACCTTGCTTCATAGGATTGCCACCCGATCACCGGCAGGGGAGGGGGTGATAGAGTTGCCAGATCCAGGCTGGGAAACTCCTGGAGATTTGTGGATGGAGGCTGGGGAGGACAGGCAACTCAGCATGGTACTGTGCCACAGAGTCATGCCACAGAGTCCACCCTCCAAAGCGGCCATTATCTCCAGAGGAACTGATCTCTGTATTCTGGTGATGAGCTGTAATTCTGGGGGATTGCTAGGGTTGGCAGGTCTCCTTTGCCACCAGCGGGAGGATTTTGGGGCGGAGCCTGAGGAGGGCAGAGTTTGAGGAGGGGAGGGACTTCAGTGCCATAGAGTCCAATGGCCAAAGCGGGCATTTTCTCCAGTTGAACTGATCTCTATTGGCTGGAGATCAGTTTTAATACCTGGAGATCTCCAGCTAGTACCTGGAGGTTGGCAACCCTAGGAATCGCCAGGTCGCACCTGGATCCTGCATCCTGCATCCCTATCACTTCATCAGGTGCATGGCCTGTACATCCATTATGGCAGATGCATTTATATTAATAAAAAGGTGTATAGGGAGGTGTATGGGAAGAGAGAGATTTTTACAAAGGAAGACCAGTTTAAAACTAGATCCAGTCAAAAGAGGAACCAGTCTATTTAGACTGGAAGGGAGCTTTGTCTCATGAAAGCTTACACTGGATAAATTCTGTTACTCCTAGACACCATTAGACTCTGGTTTTAATTTGCTACTGCAAACTATCTCAACCACCCATCTGGAATTATCTTCATTACAGATCACTGAGTGCAGTTGTTTGGGGAAATACACTGTACTGGTGGGGATTAATTCAATTTCTGTTGCACCATAACTTCAAGAGAGAGGGGGGGTTTTGCCGAGCTGAAATAAGAAAACAAAAATGATGCTTTTTACTCAGCCACAGTTTTTACGCCTGTGTCACAAATTGTTCAGTTAGTGTGGCAGGGCGGCTAATTTAATAGCGTTGGAACCGGAGGGCCTGGGTTTAACCTTAGGCAGATTACTCACTGTTACCTCCTTTGCAGGGTACTTCTGCAAATAAAAAGAGATGTATGTTGCCCTGAACTCCTTAGATCAAAGGTGGAATGCACAGATGATGAACTAATAATGGTGCTTTTTAAAGATTTGTGCTTCCTTTAGTCAGTGATGTCTCTGTAATGTGACTTTTAGTTGAAGATTGCTGGTATAATAACACATTTCTGGTTCTGAAACAGCATGATACAGTGAGTGTTGCTTAAGAAAAGGAATCCATATTAATCCACTGTTATTCACTGTGAAGTAGGTTTGCCAACCTCCAGGTACTAGCTAGAGATTGGTATTACTGCTATTACAACCAATCTCTAGCCGATAGTGGTCAGTTCCTCCAGAGAAAATGGCCATTTTGGCAATTGAACTCTATGGCGTAGAAGTCCTTCCCCTACCCAAACCTCGCCCTCCTAAGGCTCCGCTCTCAAAAAACTCCCACCGGTGGCGAAGAGGGACCTGGCAACCCTACTGTGAAGTCACACAGAGGCCAACCAAATGCCTCTAGGAAGCCCACGAGCAAGATAACTGCAGCAGCATTGTCCTGCCTGGGTTCCACTGCACCCAATATAATGAGCATGCTCGTCTGATCTTGGAGAGAACAAGTATGCATCATGATTACTAGTATCCGTGTTGACTACCCTCTCCTCCATGAACATGTCCACTCCCCTCTTAAACCCTTCCAAGGCAGCCATCACCACCTCCTGGGGCAGGGAGTTCCACCATTTAACTATGCCTCTAGGTGCCTCTAGGAAGCCCACAAACAAGACAACTGCAGCAGCACTATCCTGCCTGTGTCCCACAGCACCTACCTCACCGGGCTGTTGTGATGATCAAACAGAGAAGGGAAGAGAGCTGTAAGCCACTCTGGGTCCCCATAAATAATAAAATAATGAAGTAAAAAAATGAAGTTGATAAAATTGATGAGAGATCAACTTGCTTCACTTGAAGCTAACCACGTTGTGTATTTACAAGGAGTCTTGCTGTAACATGAAGAAATTGTCCTACCATCCAAACCAAGAGCTTTTCGACTCATTGTGTATAGACTGGGAAGCTCAAGAACTCATACACAGGGCCGTTCCATAGGGTTGCCAGGTCCCTCTTAGCCACCAGCAGGAGGTTTTTGGGGTGGAGCTTGAGGAGGATGGGGTTTGGGGAGGGGAGGGACGTCAACACCATGGAGTCCAATTGCCAAGCGGCCATGTTCTCCAGGGGAACTGATCTCCATTGGCTGGAGATCAGTTGTAATAGCAGGAGATCTCCAGCTTGTACCTGGAGGTTGGCAACCCTACTGTGCCAGTACTGCAAGTTGTGCACGCTTTTTCTGATCTGGAAATTGATCTCCGTTTATGGTAAACTGTCTCATGTGAAATGACTCTAAGTCCCATATCTATGGGGGCCTTCACATGCTCCCATGAAAACAAATTATCACCATGCAAGTAACCATGACTAGGGTTGCCAGGTCTCTCATCACCACCGGCGGGAGGTTTTTAGGGCTGAACCTGAGGAGGGTGCGGTTTGGGGAGAGGAGGGACTTCAATGCCATAGAGTCCGATTGCCGAAGCAGCCATTTTCTCCAGGTGAAGTGATCACTATTGGCTGGAGATCTGTTGTAATAGTGGGCGATCTCCAACTAATACTAGGAGGTTGGCAACCCTAACCATGACTTAGGCTGTAGCTAACATCTCATGATTGCCATGAAAGCATTTAAAAATGGAGCAGGCATCTAAATTTTAATTTTTAATTGACTGTTTGAAAACTTTTTTCCGAACACCTGGTGCCAATTACACCGCTGCCTTGTTTATAAGAATGGATTAAATCCATTTTTTACCCTTGGATTTCATCGGATTATGCCGATAGCTCCTTTTCCTCGCCACAACCGCAGGACCCAATAGGCAGCGCAAAACCAACGCGGTAATAGCATTAGAAAGGCAAGGCGAGGTTTAGCAGTGAAAAATGTGCCCTGCTAATTGCCGGTGATCACTTCAGGTCGCCTGCCAGCCGGCTGCTTTTTAAAGACACCGAATCAATATTCTCGCAAACTCAGTTTTCATGGTTTATAAATAAGCATTCCCCCTCGTTTCGGGGAGAGAGGCCGAGCGCGCGCTAAAAATAAAGGTCAATATCAGGTGTCACACTAATTCAGACTATAATTACTGGAGTGGGGGGAACAAATATGACATGCTGATAAAGCAGGTAATTAGGAGCCCAAACAAATAGTATATTAATGCTGGAAAACGCAATTTGAGGGCAGTGATAAAGTGCTTGGCGTTCTGCGCATGGGATGGAAAGGGGGCTTGTTATTGAACAGTGGCGGTAAAACACAGCCTCTTGCATAGAAAGCCAATGGGGGGAGGGAGGGGGAGACCCTGGCAGAGACCAAAAAAAGGTGCAAAGGAAAATGTTTATTTTTTAAAAAAATCGGATATAGTTCCTGCCACTTTTTAAAATCTTCTTTAGAGGAAACTTGAGACCATACGGAGGTAAAGCTTAATTGTAAATGAAGGAGGGTTTGAACTTCCTTGTGGGAAGAGTGTTATCCGTAGGGTTGCCAGGTCCCTCTTTCCCACCAGCAGGAAGTTTTTGGGGTGGAGTCTGAAGAGGGAGGGGTTTGGGGAGGGGAGGGACTTCAGTTAGGGTTGCCAACTGCCAGGTAGTAAACTTGAAGAGTAGGAAACCTGTGCTGAAAGTAGTAGAAACTGTATGAGAGGGCAGCACGTGGCTCAAAAATAAATGCTATCAAAATTCCAAAGTCAATTGCAAAAATATATAATGTGAGTACATAAATGAATGAATATTTTTTTTTTGAAAGCAAACCAAAAAATGTTAATTCACACAATCGCCTCGCAGGGCTTAAGACAAATTCTCACATTAATTGTAACAACTTAAATATAGCCACTCCGGCTTTAAAAATCTAAATTCTCATAGAACAAAGAGTACACAAATAGATTTACAATATCAAGGAGATTTACAATATCAATGGTTCATAATTCCATAGTCATAAAAAATGAAAAACAATCACAAAGAGTAGCGGGACCGATAAGCAAGAGAGGTCCGCAGTAGGGTCTGTCGCAAGGACGCGTTTCGAAGTCTTCTTCAGCTTACCGACCAGGTAGTAGCAGGAGATCTTGATATGCCTGTATTATTGTATTAATTCCCAATGACAATAACACAGTAGGAGGTTGAGAGTTCAAAGCAGTTCGTTTATTAGGCCCAATATGCACACCGGGTGAGAATTGCCCCAAATGCGCAGGACAGTTCATACACCTGAACAAAGGATTGCAACAACGTTTATAACTTCTGGTCAGGGGTGTTACAAATATGTCATATAGTGCGTAGAAACACAAAGACCCAATAATGGATACATTTGGATTAGCATAACCTACCAGTGTGGTTTTGAGGCGTGGATTTAGGGGGCTACATGATCTGTAATGGAGAAACGAAACTTAACCTTCTTATCTGACACCCTTAAATCACTGCCTTGGGCCTCATTCGGGCGGCTAGCTGTACCAGGCCTGCAAGGACGATCTCACTGGCACCTGATTCATAATGGCTGCTAGTTTATGCTAACTCAGTGTTCAAAAAGGAGTGAATAGGAACCAAAGAATAATACTTGACCCCTTATACATGGGGTATTTCCATTATATATATGTGCAGAATATGGTATTGTGCTAGATGCTAACCCTTATGCCCCGGGCTTAGCATCTTTATAAGTGTGAGTATGCGGACTGAGTATGAAAGCATACATTTCCAATAACAATGAAGATTATAGGCATTACAATCTCCTGCTAATTCAACTGATCTCCAGCCGATAGAGATCAGTTCCCCTGGAGAAAAGGGCCGCTTTGATAATTGAACTCTATGGCACTGAAGTCCCTCCCCTCGCCAAACCCCGCCCTCCTCAGGCTCCGGCCCAAAATCTCCCGCCGGTGGCGAAGAGGGACCTGGCGACCCTAACTTCAATCAATGCCATAGGATCCAATTGCCAAAGCGCCATTTTCTCCAAGGGAAATGATCTCTATCGGCTGGAGGTCAGTTGTAATAGCAGGAGATCTCCTACTAGTACCTGGAGGTTGTCAATCCAAAAAACAGCACTCGGCTCAATTTCTATAAATACAGTGTGTATTGTAGCAAAATTCAGTGACGGACAAGGAAGACAACCTAACTACCTAATAACATGCGAACAGACATGTAACACACATAAACGGTGCTGAACAAGAACAAGCAAAGAATAAGGAATATTTACAATAAATACAATAAGGTCCCACAAAAACACTTGCACAAATATAGCAAGAAACCTTTCATAGAGAAACCTCTTCAGAGCAGGGCTATTCAAAGCATTGTCCATAGAGTAATCTTGCAGCAGGTACAAACTCTGCATAAGATTGTGCTATCGTAGTACAGTAGGGTTGCCAACCTTAAGGTAATGCTATGAAAAACCAGTACGCGGCCAATAATCACAAGATAATCAAACAATGTCGCATTTATAACAAACGCCTTTGCGACATTGTTTGATTATCTTGTGATTATCGGCCGCGTACTGGTTTTTCATAGCAATTCTGTTTGCAGTATTGGTGTTAATTTTTTAACCTTCAGGTACTAGCTGGAGATCTCCTGCTATAACAACTGATCTCCAGCCGATAGGGATCAGATCACCTGGAGAAAATGGCCGCTTTGGCAATTGGACTCTTATGGCACTGACGTCCCTCCCCTCCCCAAACCCCCGCCCTCCTCAAGTTCCGCCCCAAAAACCTCCCGCCGGTGGGGAAGAGGGACCTGGCAACCCTGTTGGTTACTGTAGTTTTTCCCCCAGTAACTTTTGCGGGGACTCTAACTGCTTTACCAGAAGCATGCTGAACCTGCAATCCTCCCAATATATGCAGTTTCCATGTATATTGGGACTTTGTGAATTGGGAGGATTGTGGGTAGCCTGTGGTTCCAGTATATGTGGTGGGATACTCCCAGATGTAACATCTGCAAAACGGCTTCTAAGTCTTCAGTACTAATTTCTTTTTCTTTTTTTTTAGGGGGGGGGGATACTGTTTACACTGAAGGAAGTTCAGACTCATTTCATGGTACCGAAGAACTGCGACCCAGTCCAGTCGTTGCTGGACATTGGAGTATTATATGCAGTTCCTAGAGGTTATCTCTTGTCCTTCTCAGCCCATTCTGTGTTTCTCAAGATCCTAAGAAGAGGTATCTGCATAACAGGCAAGCCTTTGAGTTTCCCATCTATTTCAGGGTAATTTTTAGTATATCGCGTGAGCGATGTGTCTTTTCAGCCCCAGTCAAGGTAGAGAAAGATGAGCAGCATACTGCTATGAAACAGCTCCATAACTATATACCATCTTTGGTGAGAAGTACAAGTCAAAAACCAGGATTTCAGGAGGCTCTTCGGTCATTTATGCAGGGTCGATTCTGCTCCTCGCTCAATACTGATTTCTTAAACCCGACCTTTCACGGTCCCGATGATGAGGAGAAAGTCAAACAAATTCCACCCCCCACTCGCCTGCTCCTTCGTTCCTTCGTTTGCATAGTCGTTAGCAATAGTCGTTTGCATAGCTAAGCCGCGGCTGGGATTCTGCATGCTTCCTTCAGTGAATGCTTCGATGCAGGGGCGGAGCAAATACAAAAGGTCACGTTAAAGGGGCTCTTAAGAAATGTGAAGCAGGTATGCGCCGATTTCCCAGTGACATCTGGATTGAGGGTTCAGCGTGAAGAAATCAAAAAAAATATGCGGGGCACTTCAGCCTGGAACGTGCTGCTAATTATCAAGCATAAACTGCCTTTGAAATCTGTGTTGCTAGGAAGGTTTCCAGACAAGCAGCAAAAACCAAAAAAGTTGCAATTTAGAGAAAGGTTTCTTTCCCCCTTCAAGGAATTCTCTGGTGAGGAAATTTGATAAACGTACCAACCAATGAGCCGGAGCTCATCTGATCCTCACCATTGACTCTCCTGCTGACACTGCCAGATTTGAACAGAGTATCGTTCTTCTGTGATTAATCTCATAGCAGCTTTAGAATTTTTCTGCTGTTTTAGCATGGTGAAGTGCGGGGCTGGGAGGGAGCAGGGCGAGGAGGGGAAGCGCAGAAGAATCAAGCGGAGAATGGAAAAGGAGATAAAAAAGCCGGAAGGTTAAACAGCACTCTGAGATGTAAATCATCCTACGACATGCTGACTTTTAAGAACTGCTATAGTTACTGATTATCTTTGAGATGTTTTAACAGACTGCCGACAGAAGCAGTGTTTTCTAGCCGTGGTTTTGATAAGGCATACTTATTTCATTTCTTATGTGGATCTGAAGTAAAAGAAGCAGTGTATTCCTCCAGTCATGACGGTATGAAGCATATAGTTCAAAAGGATATCTGATTTGTATGAAGCGGCACTTCCTTGGAATATCAATGATATTTGCACTCTTTTGTTGAGCCAATTGATACAGGCAGACAAATTTCTTCACCTACAAATATCGGAGGTGTTCACCATTGAACACTGTGCTTTTGAGATGTCCACAGGGGTTGTTTCCTGGCTAATATCTCAAAGTTATTGTTCCTAGGATTGCCAGGTCCCTCTTCACTACTGGTGGGAGGTTTTTGTGATGGAGCCTGAGGAGGGTGGGGTTTGGGGAGGGGAGGGACTTCAATGCCATAGAGTCCAATTGCCAAAGCGAGCATTTTCTCCAGGTGAACAGATCTCCATCAGCTGGAGATCAGTTGTAATAGCAAGAGATCTCCAGCCACCACCTGAAGGTTGGCTGCCCTACTTGTTCCTCATGACCATCCTGGAATGATATTGGGGAGGGGCCATGGTTCAGTGGCAGAGGATCAAGGTGGCATGCAGAATGTCCCAGATTCGATCCCCGGCATCTCCAGTTAAAGGGACTAGCCAAGTAGATGATGTGAAAGACCTCTGCTTGAGACCCTGGAGAGCCGCTGCTGGTTTGAGTAGACAATACTGACTTTGATGGACCAAATGTCTGGTTCAGTATAAGGCAGCTTCATGTGTTCATGTGATATCAGGTAGGAATTACATTATGAGTACAATGATATCATTGAAGGCCAGTGTTATTGAGCTGGGGTATTTATTTATCAGCGGTATTTATAGTCTACTTTTCCATGTTGCTCAAAGCAGCTTCCACTTAAAACAATCAATGCAGTCATAACCCAATCAAAAACAACAACCTCAGTGCAAATAAGTGTATGAAGCATCATACCAATTCAGCCAAAAGGAAGTAGTTCTTCACACAACGCATAGTTAAATTGTGGAACTCCCTGCCCCAGGATGTGGTGATGGCTGCCAGCTTGGGAGGCATTAAGAGGGGAGTGGACATGTTCATGGAGGAGAGGGCTATCCATGGCTACTAGTCAAAATGGATACTAGTCATGGTGCATACCTATTCTCTCTAGGATCAGAGGAGCAGGCCTATTATATTAGGTGCTGTGAAACACAGGCAGGATAAAGCTGCTGCAGTCGTCTCGCTTGTGGCCTTCCTAGAGGCACCTGGTTGGCCACTGTGTGAACAGACTGCTGGACTTGATGGACCTTGGTCTGATCCAGCATGGCTTCTCCTACGTTCTTATGTCCTTATGCTCTGAGGCCTGTCCTTTAACTTCTCACACTCTAGAGGAGGAGAGAGGTCTTCAACAATATGATGATGGACTAGTTTAAACATTTGGGAAAGCAGAATCAAGGCATGCTGTCACCTGGCCATCCCTTCTCGAGTTCTTAAAATAACCTTCAGCGAAGCAACCTTCCCTCAGCGTCAAATGCAAGGAAGGGAAGCTTTAAGGGGGCGTTTGGAAAGCCCCCTCTATCCCATCTGTCATGTGTGACATGTACTTTGCTGGAAGAGATAAGCGCTTACAGGTCTTTCATCATCTCTCCTTCCATCGCGCCTGCCCCCTCCCCACTTTTCTCTCATGCTTCTTTCTTTCCTTCGGAATGCAAGGCAGAGAAGCCCAGACCACAGGGTTAGCCGCTGTCAGAAACCTCCAAAGAAAACCTTCCTGCCTGAAGCTCTTTTGGGAGTCCTCAGGCTATTTCCTCGCCCGGTGTAATAAACTACAAAAAAAGCGCCTCTGAACTCCCAGATTGAATGCATTATTACTGTGTTACGATCCATTCCATCTTCGCTTTCGACCTTTAATGCTGAAAGGGAATACACTGTTTGGAAGCTGCTAGTTTCCCTCTTTTGTCCCATCTTGCTGTGCGTAAAGGGGCAGCCCCCCCCCCACCCTTTTAGGTCTCTCTCAACTAAGGACGGAGGCTGTGCCAGTTCCTGAATGCCTCATATTTGGTCACAATCTTTATTAGTGCGAAACTCCTTTGGAGGCGGCGTGACCCCTACGCCGGCGTCCATTCCACTTGTGCAGACTGGCATAGGGCCAATTATGCCAGCCCCTCTGGACGGGGGCAGAAGCGCGGCCCTCAGACACCAGCACAGCCTCCCTCTGGCGTTCTCCCGGCTCAAGTCCCCACGCCGGCGTCCCGGGAGGCATTCCTGGGATGTTCTGGGGGGCAGAGATGCCATTAGGCAGCTTCCTAACCCCTTTCGCAATGGGAATGCCCCCCAACCGCCATCACTGTTTTCAGTGGGGTCTTTCCCCCCCATGTTCGGCTTTCCCCCTATTTTTAGCCCCTTTTTTGCCCTGCGGCAGCCGCAAAACCTCTCTGGAGGTGCCATGGTAGCGCCACGACTATGCCGCCCCAACCACTCCAGCTTTCAGGAACGTGCTGCCAATGCTAAGTTTACAGGATGTTGGAACTCCCTTCCCCCTTTGATATTTTTGGCTTTAAAAATAAAAGTAGAGAAAACTCAAGCACCATTAAATGGCTCTTTCCCCCCTTTGCTCCTTTCCCTGCTCTGAAGATTTTAAGGGCCCTCTTCAGCCATCTCCGGCACTCCCTGCCATACCAACAGGGAATAAAGGGGATGGGTAGATATGAAAAGGGATGCACGTAGCTCTGTCCATCAGGCCTATTTCCTGGAGTTGTTGTGAGTTTTGAATAGTGGGAAGGGGCTATGCTCAGTGGTAGAGCATCTGCTTGGCATGCTGAAGGTCCCAGGTTCAATCCCCAGCATCTCCAGTTAAAGGGACTAGGCAGGTAGGGGATGTGAAAGACCCCTCTGCCTGAGACCGTGGAGAGCCACAGCCGGTTTGAGTACACAATACTGACTTTGATGGACCGAGGGTCTGATTCAGTAGAAGGCAGCTTCATGTGTTCATGTGAATAGAATAGAGGAGGAGGAGTACAGCCACGGACATGTCCCTGAGGTTTTTTGGAGGATGGATGGAGTAAAATGTAATAGGTATGTTCCAACTTTCCTTATTGATCAGAGAGATGAGGGGGGGGGGGTTATTTGGTGGTGCCTCTCCCTGGTAAATCATTGTCACCGTTTTGCTCCTTGGTGAGGTTTGGGGGAGATGGTATAATTTTCTCAGTGTGAGTTGCTAGAAGCTGTGGCTCTTAAATCTGCAGTCTCCTTCTCAGTACCTTTAAGTTGGCTGGGGGAGAAGGGGGAAACAAATGCATTTTAACTAAAGTGCACAGGCATGAAATACTAGTGAAAAAATACTAGTGCACTATTATGTAAGCTTGCCAAAGCGGCTAGTTTCTCCAGGTGAACTGATTTCTATTGGCTGGAGATCAGTTGTAATAGCAGGAGATTTCCCTGTGGGGTAAGAGGTGTGTGTGTGTGTTGCATTTTACATGTTGACCACATGGGAAAGTGGTGTTGGCACAACAGACACAGAGAGACCTGTTGCTAGGGGTACCAACCTCCAGGTACTAGCTGGAGATCTCCTGCTATTACAACTGATCTCCAGCCGATAGAGATCAGTTCACCAGGAGAAAATGGCCGCTTTGGCAATTGTACTCTATGGCACAGAAGTCCCTCCCCAAACCCCGCCCTGCTCAAGCTCCACCCCCAAAAAAGAGAAAAGAAGAGAAGAGGAAGAAGAGTTGTTTTTTTATACGCCGACTTTCTCAACCACTTAAGGCAGAATCAACCCTGCTTACAATCACCTTCCCTTCCCCTCCCCACAACAGACACCCTGTGAGGTAGGTGGAGTTGAGAGAGTGTGACTAGCCCAAGCTCACCCAGCTGGCTGCATGTGGAGGAGTGGGGAAACTAATCCAGTTCACCAGATTAGCCTCCGCTGCTCATGTGGAAGAGTGGGGAATCAAACCTGGTTCTCCAAATCAAAGTCCACCGCTCCAACCCCCCCAAAAGCCCGCTGGTGGCGAAGATGGACCTGGCAACCCTACCTGTTGCAGAGGCGACAGGTTTTGATCTCGGGGGCCATCCATAACGGGCCTTTCAACAGTTTCCGCTCGTTTAGATCCACGGTATGCATATCAGTGTGCTTGGAGCAAGAGAGAGAAGAAAGCTATGAAATTATATTGACATGTTGTATTCACCTTTTTGTCTGTCAAAGATAGGACATTTTGGAGGACTTTCAATCATAGGGTCGCCATGAGTCGGAAGCGACTTGATGGCACTTAACACACACACATTCACCTTTTTTTTTGGGGGGGGGAGGCATTATTTATCTGCTGAGCTGTTTATTCCTTTGTGTGTGCCGATGCGTGGTATCAGTCAACCCTTGAACAACAGTACCATTGTGACAAGGCGCAGCTGTATTAAAAGGAGATGTCGTTGGAGGAGGCAGAGCTCGGGACCGTACGTTGATCTCTGAATAATGTTTTGAGCGCTGCTCTCCTGTCATCCTGGCTGCAGAGATTCACTAGTACAAGGATGTTCCCTTAGGCGGTATCAATAGAGGAGTGAGGGTTACCAGGCGAGACGCACATCACAAAGAATTTTAATACAGCTTGACAGATTTATTGTTTTAATAGTGCTGATGTTGGGAAAGGAGGACCCACACAGTCAGGTGTGTGCGCATGTACCTGTGGCAGGGAAAGAGCTTTCATTTATAGAGCAGGTATTGTCAGAAGAGGGGGGGGGGATCCATTGTGGATTCCATCTCATTTGTCCTTGTTTGGGAGCCAGCGTTTGTCCTCGTGAGAGAGCCAGCGTGGTGTAGTGGTTTAGAGCAGTGGTTTGGAGTGGTGGACTCTAATCTGGGGAACTGGGTTTGATTCCCCACTCCTCCACATGAGCAGCGGACGCTAATCTGGTGAACTGGACCCCCCCACTCCTACTCATGAAGACAGCTGGGTGACCTTGGGCAAGTTACAGCTCTCTTAGAGCTCTCTCAGCTCCACCTACCTCACAGGGTGTCTGTTGTGGGGAGGGGAAGGGAAGGTGATTGTAAGCTGGTTTGAGTCTCCCTTAAGTGGTAGAGGAAGTCAGCATATAAAAATCAGCTCCTCTTCTTCTTCTTCTTGATCAGTTTGAGTATAGAACTAGATCCTAAGACCGTGTTGGCGAACCTATGGCACGCGTGCCACTTCCGGCACGCGTAGCCCTCTCTGCCGGCACGCGTGGTTCCTCCAAGCCGCTGGCCTTTTCAGCTCTGCCCCTCCCCGGATGAGGGAGGCTGTAGCCCAGGGGTGGGGAACCTCCGACATCACTGGCGGTGGCCCTCAGACTCTCCCACAGAAGCCGTTTTGAGAATCCGGATGGGGAAAATGTGCATCTGGAGAGTGGCAAATCCAAGGCAAAACCTCCCATACATAAATGGCCTCTTTCTTTCTCTGTCTCCCTCTGTCCTTTTCTTTCCCTACTTTTCTTTCTCTCCCTCGCTCCATTTCTTTCTCCCTTTCTCTTTTTCTTTCTTTCTCTCCCTCCCTCCCTTCCCTTCTTTCCTTCCTTCCTTCTTTTTCTCCAGCGGCTTCTCCGGCGCCCTCTGGGTCTGTGCGGGCGGAGGGGCGTGCAGTCCTATTCCACCTTTGAAGTGCCCACAACCCATCCTCCAAACACCTTTCCATTTGTCTTGATATGTAGAGAGAAAACACTAAGGAACTAGTTGCCAGTCTCCAGGTACTAGCTGGAGATCTGCTATTACAAGTGATCTCCAGCCAATAGACATCAGTTCCCCTGGAGAAAATGGCCACTTTGGCAATTGGACTCTATGGCACTGAAGTCCCTCCCCAAACCCCATCCTCCTCAGGCGTTACCCCAAAAACCTCCCACTCATGGTGAAGAGGAACTTGGCAACCCTAGCCTCTCCCTCTGGGCCCCCTCTGGGGGTGGTATTCAGGTTAAATTGCCGCATTGGCACTCGGCAATAAATAAGTGGATTTTCGGTTGCAGTTTGGGCACTCGGTCTCTAAAAGGTTCGCCATCACTGTCCTAAGATATTCATGCAGCTGCTGGATATCTGGTCCCTCCCCAAAAGAACTTATTTATTTTATTATATTGATCTTCTACCCTGCCCTCCCCAGCCAAGGCTGGGCTCATGGCAGCTTACTTAACAAGATAAAAATAAAATTAGGGTAAAAAAAGGTAACAGTAGTCCCCTGGGCAAGCACCAAGTCATTACTGACCTATGGGATCACATCCCGACGTTTATTTGGCCATTGCCTTCCCCAGTCATCTACACTTTACCCCCAGCAACCTGGATACTCATTTTAGTGACCTCGGAAGGATGGAAGGTTCCTAAGGCCATTTGCCCCCCCCCCCTCTCAGCTAGTGATAAAGTCAGGACACTGTCTCTCCTCTTCACTATCAAGTATGTTAATTCCTGAATAAAGTTTTATCTCTACTTTAATCAGGTTGTGTACCTTGCTGTGTTAATTATTATGCCAACTTTTAACTGGAGACGTTGGGATTGAACCTGGGACTTTCTGCATGCCAAGCAAAGGCTCTTCCACTGAGCCACAGCCCCTTCCCTGATGCCGTAGTAGTCTAAAGTCCTGACCTAAAGTCCTGCACACATCCATGATTTAAATGGCAACATTCATAACAAAGGCCTTTGATGCATGGCTGTTTCCCTCGCCGTCACCCCTCCGATGACTTCGGGTCTTTGTTTTGATTATGCGTGCCATTCCCGACCTTCAGAGGTCGTCCTGCTTTCCCTGCTCCTTTCCGCACGTTTTGCCTGCATTTTCAGGGACCTGTTTTATCACGAATTTGAAAGCGCGGGCAAAACACCCGGAAATGCAGGGGGACAGCAAGGCAACCTCTGACAGTTGGAAACAGCATGCATAATCAAAACAATGAAAACAACGACCCGAAGTCGTTGGAGGGGTGACCGCGAGGGAAACAGCCATGCATACAAGGCAAAGATAACAGCGCTCGCAGAAGATGGAAACCGCTTTGGCCTCCTCCTTTTCTCCTAGAACTCGGACGAAAGTCTTTCATCCAGTCTTATGGGGCTTTGCTCGTACTAAGGGCACGTTGCCGCCACTTCTGCTTTCCTCTTGTGGACACTGAGCCTGATTCCTTTCCCATAAATACCAGGAGCCACCCGAAATATATAATAAAAAACAGGAATAGGCTGCAATCTTGGGGTATTATTAAGAAATATTTCCAAATGGAGCCGTTTCATGGGATCATTCTTTCTAAACCTTACAATATAATAGAAAGCCATTAAAGTGGAATATTAGCTGCACATGTCATTGGGAACCTATAAAAGAAGTATAAAATACTTACCAAATAATCCATAACCAGTCAAGTATAACTACAATATGTAAAATATGAGTGTCAAGGGGAACATCCACAAAGGAGTCAGTAAAAGGCAAGGATGGGGAATTGAGGAGCTAAGAAAACAGAGTGGCTCCGATCTTTTAACCCCCCCCCCCTGTTTTTATAAGCAAAGTGGATGCATTTTTAGAGTGCAATCCAGCAGGTATAATGCTGCTTACCCTTCAATCGATTTAGTGCATTGTGGGTACTTGGGTAGTGAATGATGAAGATATTGGCCACAGATATTGGCCACAGGCTGCATCAACTGGGAAAAGGGTGGGCGCACTTTTTCTTTGCTTCTCATCTCTTTCAGGTACACAGAACCGATACCCAAGAAAGACGGGGCCCTCACTTGCCCTTTTAACACAGCAAACACAGCGGGTTGAGTCCAATGGATTTGTTCAACTAATGGTACCACCTTCCTCCAGGACAGGGTGCCTTCTCCTGTGACATAAGAGGCAAGCCTCTTGGATCGGGGGAAGGCTCCGTGTGCCGATGGAAGGTGCTACCATATTACGGTTGCCAACTTCCAGGTACTAGCTGGAAATCTGCTATTACAACTGCTCTCCAGCCAATAGAGATCAGTTCATCTGGAGAAAATGGCTACTTTGGCAATTGGACTCCATTGCATTGAAGTCCCTCCCCAAATCCTGCCCTCCTCAGGCTCCTCCCCAAAAACCTCCCGCCGGTAGTGAAGAGGGACCTGGCAACCCTATACCATATGAATGTACCTGTACACTCCAGTCATCTTCAGAGGCCCTGCTTCAGTTTTTTTAAATTTATTTATTGTTATTCTTTATATCCCGCTCTCCACCATCTGAGGCTGGATGGTTGGGGACCCATAAGAACATAAGAAAAGCCCTGCTGGATCAGACCAAGGCCCATCAAGTCCAGCAGTCTGTTCACACACTGGCCCAACCAGGGGCCTCTAGGAAGCCCCCAAACAAGACGACTGCAGCAGCATTCTCCTACCTGTGTTTCACAGCACCTAATATAATGGGCATGCTTCCCTGAAACTGTAGAGAATAGGTATGAACATAAGAAAAGCCATGCTGGATCAGACCAAGGCCCATCAAGTCTAGCAGTTTATTCATACAGTTGCCAACCAGGTGCCTCTAGGAAGCCAAGAAGAAGAAGAAGAAGAGTTGGTTTTTATATGCCAACTTTCTCTGCCACTTAAGGGAGAATCAAACCGGCTCACAATCACCTTCCCTTCCCCTCCCCACAACAGACACCGTGTGAGGTAGGTGAGGCTGAGAGTGTGACTAGCCCAAGGTCACCCAGCTGGCTTCATGTGTAGGAGTGGGGAAACAAATCCAGTTCACCAGATTAGCCTCCACTGCTCATGTGGAGGAGTGGGGAATCAAACCCGGTTCTCCAGTTCAGAGTCCACCGCTCCAAACCACCGTTCTTAACCACTACACCACACTGGCTCTCAAACAAGACAACTGCAGCAGCATTGTCCTGCCTGTATTCCACACCACCTCATATAATAGGCATGCTCCTCTGATCCTGGAGAGAATGGGTATGCATCATGACTAGTAGGTATTCATCTTGACTAGTAGCCATGAATACCCCTCTCCTCCATGAACATGTCCACTCCCCTCTTAAAGCCTTCCAGGTTGGCACTGCAGCCATCACCACCTCCTGGGGCAGGGAGTTCCACAATCTAACTGTGCCTTCTTGGTCGTGGCACAAAAATTTTGGAACTCCCTCCCCTGGGAGGCTTGTCTGTCTCCCTCTATCAGTGTCTTCCGCCTGTGGGTGAAGACTTTTTTTGTTTCGATTGGCATACCCCCAACAATGTTACTGGCCCTCCTTCCTGATTTTGGTGTTGTTGGTTTATGTGATTCATAATTATTTTACATCCACCACCTCAAAGACCCTGATCTGGTGGAAAGCCAGCATTAAAATATTTTAAATAAATAAACTGCAGCTGAGGCTTCCATGACTGAACATTCCTTCATGCAAAATATTATTTGCACACAGAAAAGTAGATGTTGGCAAGAATGCTGAACTAAAACTCTTCTTCCTTCATGTTAGTTTCCTGTGAGGTAGAGTTGCCAACCTCCAGGCGGTGCCTGGAGATCTCCCGGAATTACTACTGATGTGCAGACGATAGAGATCAGTTCCCTGGGGGGGGGGAGTCTGCTCTGTAGGGTGGTCTCGATGGTGTTATGCCCCAATGTTGTCCCTCCCCTCCCCAAACACTGCCCTCCCCAGGCTTCACCCTCAAATATCCAGGAATTCTCAACAAGGAGTTGGCAACCCTACTGTGAGGAGGGATTTTGTTGTTTGTATGGAAGATCTGACCCTGGGAACCCTCATTTGCAGTCTGAAGAACTAGGCTTAAATTCGAAAGAGAACATGAATAAGTAGATAAATTCACATATAGTTAATCTTTAGTGTCTACAGGATTCTTGTCAGGAGGAGAAAGCCCACTGTTTTGTTACAGGTTGGAAATCTTAGTGTTTAATTCTGCTTAAGTGAAAACGTTGTGCATTATTTTTTAAAGTATTTTGCAGCTGGCGGCTGTCAAACAGGAACGAAGTACCTGATGACGGTACATACATTTTTGCCAGCGTTTAATATGACCAGCTTATGGGATTTCCCGAGCGGAGAGTCTGCAATCCCAATGCAACCAGTGGCTTTATGATTGCTGTCAAAAGCATAGTGACATTTGGAGAGACTTCTGGCACAGAGGAGGCACTGCAAATTTGGAGCGGGGGTCTGCGACTGGCGAGTCAGAAGACCCTGGGACAAAAATAAATCAGCAGTCCTCTGTTCTCCCATCTCTTTACTGTGTGTTTAGTGGATCAGAAATGAGCATTGGCAGGTATAAGCCGGAGGGTATCCAAAAAGCAGCTCCCATCAATATTCATATGCCAGGGGTTGCAGCTACAGAATGTGAGGGGAAAAACACACAACAACGCAGTATTTCACAAACAACCGGAGCCAGACTATATGTGTGGCAAGCTTCCTGTCTGATAGCAATGATTTAAAGATCCCTATTTTTTCCCCAAATGGGTAGGGTTGCCAACCTCCAGGAATTACCTTGTGTTCTGTAGCTCCAGAGGGTCGGACCAGAACCAACAGGTTGAAATTAAATCAAACGAGTTTCCGTCTAGACATTAGGAAGAATTTTCTAACCGTTAGAGCAGTTCCACAGTGGAGCAGGCTTCCTCGGGAGGTGGTGAGCTCTCCTTCCCTGGAGGTTTTTAAGAAGAGGTTAGATGGCCATCTGTCAGCAATGCTGATTCTATGACCTTAGGCAGATGATGAGAGGGAGGGCACCTTTGCCATCTTCTGGGCATGACGTAGGGGTCACTGGGGTGTGTTTGGGGAGGGGAAGGTAGTTTGGAATTTCCTGCATTGTTCAGGGGGTTGGACTAGATGACCCTGGTGGTCCCTTCCCACTCTGTGATCCTATGATTCTGTCTCCTGCTATTACGACTGATCTCCAGCCAATAGAGATCAGTTTGCCTGGATAAAATGGCCGCTTTGGCAATTGGACTCTATAGCATTGAAGTCCCTCCCCTCCCCAAACCCCGCCCTCCTCAGGCTCTGCCCCCAAAACCTTCCTCCGGTGGTGAAGAGGGACCTGGCAACCCCACAAATGGGGGGAGGGCCCCCAAAATGGATTCAAGCATTGGTGCTTGAGAACTATTGTCGCTACTGTGGGGGTTCATTTCCATTCCCAGTGTGTTTAAAGGTTGTTCTTAGAAACTATAAATTTGCTTTTCATTTGCTAATCATTCCTATTAATATCCCCTCCCTCCTTTTAGACCCATAAGCCTATATGGAACTTTTCATTTTGTTTTGTTTTCATAAACTCATGATGGATTGCTGGATTTCCCTCTTTGCTATGGCCCCCAGAACGAAAGCGGCAAAGGAGTTACTGGCTCAGTAAATAGCACCAGCCGCTCTCAGGATGTGCTCCGGCATTCTAATGAGCCTCGGATCCAAGCCTGCGGTTTACTTAATGAGAGAGCTGACTTTGCGGCTCTTTCATAAATTATATTGTGGTCTCGTCGGAAAAAAAAAAAAAAGATTTCTTCTCTGTTTCTCCCCCTTCCCCCACATTCCCACTTCCTATACGCATACAAACACAAATCTTTTCCATCTCAGGAAGCTGTAGCTGTAAAGTTTTGGACTCAAGTTTACCTAACCTTATAATGGATTGAAGTACTCTTTCATTGTTTAGTTCATTCTCTCTCTCTCTCTCGGCAAAGACATATGCTGGCAGCAGGCAATACTTTTAAAGGGAGCTGAAAGTGGTATGAGAGCTCATCTTTTTTTATTTCTTTACTATTTATTTCTTTTATTTCTTTTCTTGATAACTAGGGTTGCCAACCTCCAGGTAGAAGCTGGATATCTCCTCCTATTACAATTGATCTCCAGCTGATAGAAATCAATTTACCTGGAGAAAATGATCGCTTTAGCGATTGGACTCTATGGCATTGAAGTCCCTCCCCTCTCCAAACCCCGCCCTCCTCATGCTCCACCCCCAAAACCTCCCACCTGTAGCGAAGAGGGACCTGGCAACCCTATTGATAACCCTTTTTTCTCGCCAGGGTTGCCAGATTCCAGGTTGGGAAATATCTGGAGATTTTGTGGGTGGAGCCTGAGGAGGGCGGGCTTTGGAGAGGGGAGGGACTTCAGTGCCATAGAGTCCAATTGCCGAAGCGGCCATTTTCTCCAGGTGAACTGATCTCTATTGGCTGGAAATCAGTTGTAATAGCAGGAGATCTCCAGCTAGTACCTGGTGGTTGGCAACCCTATTTCTCGCTGAGGCTCAAGGGAGTTTACAAGTGCAAGCAACTGCAATGAAGATGGAGGATAAGCAAAGGAGTGCAAATTGATAAAAGTTTTTTTTTTCCCTCTAGCAGTCCTGAAGATGATCAAAAAGGGGAGGGCTGTTTTCTGGCAGCTTTGGAAATGGTTGTAAAAATATACTTTCAGCTCTTCTCTGTTTTCAGTTATATCAGAAACTGTTATTACCTAACTTAGTGCTGCTTCACAGGCTACAGTAGCAGATATAGATAGGCCACTGCTGATATTTTTTCAGTGCGTGTTCACTATGACCCCAATATCTATTTCTTGGGCAGCTGCAACTGATTTAGATTCCTCACATGTATTTATGAAGTTCAGGATGGGGGTAGTCCATTATGGATCATTTGTCGTTCTCCTGCTCGGCTACTTGATATGGCAGGATCCTTTTGGAGGTCTTCACAATTGACCATGAATATCACCATCTTGTTCAAGACTTTCTATTCCTTGGCTCCATCATCAACCAAAGGGGAGACTGCAGCCCAGAAATCATGAGATTGAGACTGGGAAGGGCAGCCATGAAGGAGCTAGAAAACATTCTTCAGTGTAAGGAAGTGTCACTGGCCACCAAGATCAAGTTAATTCATGCCATCGTATTCCCTGTTACTATGTATGGGTGTGAAAGCTGGACAATGAAGAAAGCTGATAGGAAGAAAGTAGATTCCTTTGAAATGTGGTGTTGGAGGAGATACCGTGGACGGCCAAAACCAGCAACAAATCAGTGAGTTATAGATTGAATCAAGCCTGAACTGACTCTAGAAGCTAAAATGACTAAACTGAGGCTGTTGTACTTTGGTCACATTATGAGAAGACAAGAGTCACTGAAAAAGAGTCATGCTAGGAAAAGTTGAGGGCAGCAGGAAAAGAGGAAGACCCAACAAGAGGTGGATTGACTCTATCAAGGAAGCCACAGCCCTCAATTATCAATATCTGAGCAAGGCTGTTACGTATAGGACGTTTTGGAAGACACTGATTCATAGGGTCGCTATGAGTCGGAAGTGACTTGACGGCACTTAACACACACACATCACCATCTTGAATAGCTAGGCGTTGACATGCAGCTTCGGCACCCCAAACTGATTTTCATGGGACACCCTCTCAGCTTGGTGTAGTGCTTAAGAGCGGTGGTTTGGAGTGGTGGACTCTGATCTGGAGAACCGGGATTGATTCCCCACTCCTCCACATGAGCAGCGGAGGCTAATCTGGTGAACTGGATTTGTTTCCCCACTCCTACACACGAAGCCAGCTGGGTGACCTTGGGCAAGTCTTTCTCTCTCAGCCTCACCTACCTCACAGGGTGTCTGTTGTGGGCTTCTTCTTCTTCTGCTGCTTCTGCTTATGCTTATGCTGCTGCTGCTGCTGTCCTAGGCAGAGTTATGCCCTTCTAAGTCCCTTGAACTCAATGGGCTGAGAAGGGTTGTATCTCTGCTTAGGATTTGACTGTCAGTCTGACATGCGTGGGCAACGGAGAAATGTTACACGCAATACTTATTCTCGTCCTTTGTCTATTTTTAAAACGTCTCAATCTATTTGGCTTGCCTTCATTCCTTGAGAGACCATTCTACAGTCTAATAGATCTCAGTGCAATGTAATTTGGTGTCAGAATATATCTTTAGAGGTAGAGATGTATTAGCAAGTGGGAAGATTTATTTCCCCTCTGTTTCTACAAAAGGAGGGAAAGGGCCATTCCGTCTTCCTTCTCTGCATCTGTCACAGGAATTGGAGTTCATATTTCTCACCGGGGAACAATAATCACACGCCCCTAAACAAAAAGTGGAACATTTCACAGCAAGGGTGACCTTTGAAGCCATTTACCTAAAAGAGTGCTTGAGTCAGAATTACCGGGAGATACCCATTCCTAGAGACTTCTGTGATTCACTCTCCTAATTTGCGGAGCCCGACTCCCCATTTTTTTCCTGACATGAAACTCAAAGTACCCCACTGTACTTTTCTCCTCTCTAATGAAAATATAATGCTGATGATATTAATACTATTGAGTTGCTCACACACATTACTGAAATTCACAGCTGTGCAAGGAGGAAGTGAATTCCTACGGATTAAAATACCTTGGGTAAATTGCGTCTAGGAAGCCACGTGGCGCAGAGTGGTAAACTGCAGTGCTGCAGTCCAAGTTCTGCTCACGACCTGAGTTTGATCCCGACGGAAGTCAGTTTCAGGTAGCCGGCTCGAGGTTAACTCATCCTTCTGTCCTTCCAAGGTCGGTAGAATGAGTACCCAGTTTACTGGGGGTAAAGTGTAGACGACTGAGGAAGGCAATGGCAAACCACCCCGTAAACAAAGTCTGCCTAGTAAACGTTGGGATGTGACGTCACCCCATGAGTCAGTAATGACCCGGTGCTTGCACAGGGGGCTACCTTTACCTTTTTAAATAACTCATGAATCCTAAAGAATGGGGCAGCTCTTTATTTCTAAAGGGTACAATGGGCAGACGTGATTTTAAAACGTATTATTTAGAGGAGTCTTACAGTATGGCAAGCTGAAGTCAGGACTTGAGTGGAGTCTTTCAAGAAAGGTGGTTTGAGACATCCAAGCTGGAGTATAAAACAGGAAGTCCTAGAACTGCTCTGACTATTCCTGCGTGATCAATTGCTTTGGAGTTGGACCAGTTGCTTGATAGGATCCTCAGAACCTGGTACATGTAACCCCCTTCATGTGTTGACTGGGTGCAGGTACAAGCATGCTGGCCATCCCCCCAAGTGATCTCCCGTTTGTAGGGTTGCCAGGTCCCTCTTCACCACCAGCAGGAGGTTTTGGGGGTGGGGCCTCAGGAGGGTGGCGTTTGGGGAGGGGAGGGACTTCAATGCCATAGAGTCCAATGGCCAAAGCAGCCATTTTCTCCAGGTGATCAGTTGTAATAGCGGGAGATCTTCAGCCACCACCTGAAGGTTGGCAACCCTACCAGCTTGTGATAACAGTACCTATACTCAGAGGCGCATCCCGTGTGTACACTGTCTCCCTGTGTTCGGCAACATTTAGAAATTAGCGTCCTCAGTCATGGGAAGGGAATATGGTCCGGAAGCAACGTCGTTGTGTTTCCACTCTATGGTAGAAACCAATTTTGAATTGAACAGAAAAGGAACAACTGAAACAAAAATCAAAACCACGGAATAATAGCAGAGAAACAATATATGTAAATATATATTATCAGTTCAGTTCAGTTTATTTATTTACAGTTATTTGACTAGCAGATAAACATTGTGATATATATTATCAAAAGTAAATACAAAATATCTCTGTCTATATAAAATACCAATACAAATCAGAAATGCATGACCCACAAAATATCCCGGTATACATAAAACAACAAAACGAATCAGAAATGCAAGGCCAGACACGTTTCAACTAAGTCTTCTTCAGTGGTCATCAAATATAAACTGTAAACCACAATGAAATATTACCAGTATACAAGAAATATGTACCCTAGCCTGGTGGGACTCTCTGTCGAATGAGACCTGTACCCTGTGGGACTTAGTTCAGTTTCACAGGGCATGCAAGGCGGAGATGTTCCCCCAGGCCTATGGTTGAGGGCAGCGACAGTATCATCTAGATTTTGCCCCTCTTTTTCCTTCCTTTTTCCTGGCCATCTCCTCCCATTGTTCCCTCCCTTTTCATGTGTTTTCCTACCCTTATGTTTGTCCTGTCATCCATATCCTCCCCCCGAGGTATGACATCAAGCTAGAAGATGGAGTGGCAGTCGCCGCCACAGCATCTATCCCCTCTAGGGTTGCCAACTGCCAGGTAGTAGCAGGAGATCTCCTGCTAATTCAACTGATCTCCAGCCAATAGAGATCAGATCACCTGGAGAAAAATGGCCGCTTTGGCAATTGAATTCTGTGGCATTGAAGTCCCTCCCCTCCCCAAACCCCACCCTCTTCAGGCTCTGCCCCCAAAATCTCCCGCCGGTGGTGAAGAGGGACCTGGTAACCCTAATCCTTGCAGGGAAATTCAGTATGGCACCATCGATACATTTATTGCTTCAGCATTGTTTTAAATTGTTTTGTGTATGTAATACTTGGGATGTTAGCCACCCTGGGCCCAGCTTTTCTAGGGGAGGGCGGGATACAAGAAAAAAAATCTATTCTATTCTGCCTTCCACTGAATAGCAGTTGCTGAGGCTTTGGCTTTTGGAGTTCTGTTGCTTCGTTCTGGGGTTGTTGTTTTTTGCGAGAGAGAGTGAATTGTTTCCAATTTGCACTCCTCTCAGGGGAGCCCTGGGGAGCCGCACTTGTGGTCTGGTGCGCTCGGACACCTGTGCTCCTAATGGGCTTCTCAGGAACCTGCGGCAATGCTACTTGTCTTTGGCAGGAAGTGGTCGGAGGCACCACGCCAACCTTCCTACCCCATTGTTCACATATTACACGTTGGCGCATCAGACGCTTGGCACTGTGGCGACACCGTGCATGTAAACAGCAGCCTTCCTGCAGAAGATATCGCACTGGCGACATCTCCTCACCTGAGAGCTGTTTTGACTGACAGCTGAGGCCCTGGAATATTGGCATTAGCACTTTGTGAAGAGGCATGGTGCCGTTGGCAAGAGTTAGACAACGAAAGTGGTCGTAGATATAGGCTGTGGGGACAGGCAGAAACACTGTGCTGGTAAAGAAGATGTCATCCTTTGCATGACTTGTGTACAAGTTGTGTTGCAGAACAGGGTTTTCCAAACATGTGATAACTGAGGCCCACTGGAAGCAATGTGTGTCACTGTAATGCTGAAAAATACCTATGTTTAGATCGCAAAAAAAAGTTGACGTGCTTTCCTAAAATGAGCCTAGTCTCTTTATATTTGCACAAATACTTGTTTTGGGTGTGTGATTAGAAGAACACATTTATTTTTCAAGGTAGATGCACCAGATTGCAGCGTAGAAGAACCCCCATGTTTGGTAAAGTTTGGGTCAGGGGCTCCAATTTTTATGAGCCCCCAAAGGGGGTGACCCCATCTATCCAATGGAGTTTTCAATTGTTTCAAATGGAAGCAGCAGCACAAGTCCGAAGAATCAGCACAAGCCCAGCAGAACCAAGCCAGAAACCGATCCAGCAGAACCACAAACCAATGCATCACGAAGCCTAACAGAACCAATGTAAAAAAAAACCACAAACACAACGATAGAAAATCAAAACAGGAGGATCTTTTGCCAGCCCAGACGAAGCTACAAGCCAATCCAACGTGCAGGTGCCCAGCAAAACCCAGGCACATTCAGGCAGTGCAAGTCTAACCGAACCCATGTCCAGCTGCATAATGTCAGGTAGCAGAAGGTGTGGGAGCATTTTTTATCTTAATTTTTATTTTTCCCCCCTCCCCATGACCTTACATGGGTTGTGGGAAAACCAAAAAAAAGTAGAATTTTTTTTCAGCTTTTCAGCTCCATTCAAATTGCTGCTTTTCTCAGTTTGGCATGTCTGAATGTTCGCCCCTAGTGCTGGTTTTGGAGAAAGACACATCACAATCTTTGAATATTGCAGTGAACACGACTACTAGAAATCCCTTTCACCAGTTCATCCTGCTCGCTGAATGTTTAATATTTTATTCTAGTCCCTTACAAGTGTTACATAAAAGAGCTCTCTTGAGATCTTTTCACAACTCATGGAAGGGTGGGTCCTTTGTTTCCCCTTCAGGGGTCAGCCGACTCAAGGTCTTCCCTTCCTCCTCCACCTCAGTGATGGCTTTATCCTTGTGTGACAGGGCAAGGTATGTCACTCGAGGTGTTGGCAACATTAGCCTCATCACTAACATTATCAGTAGTTGCTGGCAGGGTCCGGACAGCCGCACTAATCTTCCGCCATAAACCTTCTTCCTCAAGAAGACGTTGACAGGAGATAGCCTCCATCACATTCCATCAGAGGGAAGGAAGGGGGCATCATTGCCGCCGCCACTCTGCTTCCCTCTTCTCAACAAACACAGTGATGGATAAGGAGATGATGTTTTTGAAAAGTCTGTTTTCATGGTGCAGAGGTGTTCTAAAAATCCTGGGCTTAGTCTGTTATTTCCACCCCGCTAAATTGCAACTGTAGTAGGCATGACTTGAATCTGTTACAAAACAAGAGATCTTTGTTGGTGTGTCAGACTATGTAATATATAGCTTGCTTGCTTGCTTGCTTGCTTGCTTGCTTGCTTGCTTGCTTGCTTGCTTGCTTTCTTTCTTTCTTTCTTTCTTTCTTTCTTTCTTTCTTTCTTTCTTTCTTTCTTTCTGAGGCCATGGCCCTCAGTTTGCAAGATCTGAGCAAGGCGGTTAAGGATAGGACGTTTTTGGAGGACACTGATTCATAGGGTCACCAAGAGTCGGAAGAGACTTAAGGGCACTTGAACACATGAATTGGTCCATCAAAGTCAGTATTGTCTACTCAGACCAGCAGCGGCTCTCCAGGATCTCAGGTAGAGGTCCTTCACATCACCTATGTGCCTGGTCCTTTTAACTAGAGATGTCAGGGATTGAACCTGGGACCTTCTGCATGCCAAGCAGGTGCTCTGCCACTGAGCCACAGCCCCTCCCTTAACACATGCACACCAAGAACTAGAAATAATGTGGTGCAAGGACAAAGTTAATTCAAGAAATAGGGCTCAAAGGCAATGGGACAAAATTGGATGTTGGTGTTTTGCAGCAACAGGAATTAAATGGGAAGCTGAGTATGAAACAGGACAGCAGTAGATAGAAGTACAGATTTGAAGAAAAGTGATTGGTGCGGTTGCAGTGGAGGTGGTACAGTCCTGCCGACGGTTGGCAAACAAGACAGGTAGCATAGCCATGGGGGAACGGGCTGAAAGGAGACAGTTTGGACCCAGAAGCAAGGGAAACGATGCAGCTGTGGTAGCAAGAAAGAGCATGGTCCAGTTGGAGAGAAGGAAACAAGGAGAATGCAAAAGAAAGGAGCACCAGGGTCGGTCACTCTTTGGTACAGCCAGGTAATAATGTCCAACACAAGCGGCTGGTTCAATTTCCACTGGGTTCTGTGGAACAAAGGAAATAGGTGATAATTTGGGGACAGAACTGAGGACAGGGCAAATGTGCCAAGAAGAAGAAGAGTTGGTTTTTATATGCCGACTTTCTCTGCCACTTAAGGAAGGATCAAACCGGCTTACAATCCCCTTCCCTTCCCCAAAACAGACATCCTGGGAGGTAGGTGGGGCTGAGAGAGCTGTGATTAGCCCAAGGTCACCCCAGCTGGCTTCATGTGTAGGAGTGGGGAAACGAATCCAGTTCACCAGATTAGCCTTCCTCCGCTCATGTGGAGGAGTGGGGGAATCAAACCTGGTCCTCCAGATCAGAGCCCACTGCTCCAAACCATCGTTCTTAACCACTACACCATGCTGGCTCTCAAGGTGGCAGAGAGGGCAGGTTTAGCCCCCTTCGCCACCTAAGGAAATGGCTGCCTGCTTTTTACATGGCTTGGGTAAAAACTGAAGTGGTGGCACAATTCTCCCATCAACGGATTCTATGGAGAGAAGATTACAGAGTTGTCTGTGTTTTCAATACAGATTGGACCACAGAGGTTTTGGCAGTATACAAGTTCTCTCTAACATGCCAACCCCCTCTATTATAATTGTGTATAATGTTGCTCTCTTCCATCAAGAACAATAAGAAGAAATCTTTTTTGCCTTTTAATGGCAAACAAGAGGCTGGTGATTTTTTTTTTAATTTGTTATGCCCAAAATTGAACGTGGGGAGGGAGTTACCTTGCTGTTCATTCCTTTTTCCAAACTGCAAAGGCCAATTGAATGCAAAAATAATCAGAGGAGCCGGTTTCCTCTCCAGCACAAAGGCACTCGAGAAATGATCCCAATGAAGCCTCATCTGAAAATTAGTTGCTCATTTGCTGACAGCTTAAAATCACAACAATACAGTTGACTCTTTTTGAATGTTTTCCTTGTCGACGGTATGCTAATCCCATTTGTATCCGATGCTTATGTAAATTTAGTCTTTATGTAAATGGTTTTTTTCCCCGTCCTCTGGCAAATTGGACTTGTACGCAAGAGGCCCGAATGCATAAGATCCAATATAAATACCCACAAGGGCAAAGCAATTAATTCAGAATGAGTTTACTAGGCTCAGATAGGTGTGAGACACTGTAGCGGTTGTAGATGTTCTCTTGAAGGTGAGGATTTGTAGATCTGAATAAACTTTAATACACGGAACTCGTAAGATAGGATTGCCAACCTCCAGGTTAGGGTTGCCAACCTCCAGGTGGCGGCTGGAGATGTCCCGCTATTGCAACTGCTCTCCAGGCGACAGAGAACTAGTTCCCCTGGAAAAATTGCTTTGGCAATTGGACTCTATGGTATTTAAGTTCCTCCTCTCCCCAAACCCCGCCCTCCTCAGGCTCCACCCCCAAAATCTCCCGCTGGTGGCGAAGAGGGTCCTGACAACTCTACTCCAGGTACTAGCTGGAAATCTGCTGTTACAACTGATCTCCAGCCGATAGAGATCAGTTCCCCTGGAGAAAATGGCTGGTTTGGCCATTGGACTCAGCAATTGCTACCATGAAACACATTGCCTTTAAAAAAAAATACATTGCAGATTTCCTTTATTTGGATGAGACAAAGACATCTGCCCTGAGGATGATACAATTTAATACTGCTTGATCAGTTTAATACTGCTTGATACCGCGCGCACATCACTTCCGGTTTTGAACCAGAAGTGCCGCCTTACGAGGGGCATATCACTCAAGCTCTTAGTTGGAGTGATAAAGGGCTGCTTTACCACTCAAACTAAGAGGTATAAGGCCCCTTGCGAGGCGGCACTTCCAGTTCTAAACCAGACGTGATGCGTGTGTGTCGGTGTGCGCGTGCACGCACACACACTTGCACTCACATTCTTGATAACAGCAGAATAGCCTCCCGCCGGAGGAGAGGGGGGACCTGGCAACCCTACCTGGAGAAAATGGCCGCTTTGCCAATTGGACCCTATGACATTGAAGTCCCTCCCCTCCCCAAGCCCCGCCGTCCTCAGGCTCCGCCCCAAAACCTCCCGCCGGTGGCAAAGATGGACCTGGCAACCCTATCGTAGAATCAGCCTGCATTACCACTGTATTCAGGACTGTATTCCAACATTCACACTACCCCTGTCTAAGATAATATTCTGCTGGGAGGATGTGTTTTTATAGGTAGAGTGGATTTGACTCTTAGAATATTAGGCCTGCAAATTTGTGTTTGCTCAGCATTTGGCTTCACTTACTGTAACAGTGGATTTCCGAAAAGCTGATATTCCAGAAGCAGTTTGCCCCGATATTTGCTTTCAGAAATATGCAATGAATGACTGTTAAACCCTGACTTCTCCTGAGTGACTGACAAGCTGGCAAGATGAATGTCTGTTACTGACAGCTGTTTTCTCCATGCAGATGATACCACGTTCCACTGGGTATCATAGTAAACTAAATAACTTTGCCTGGCACACTGTGTGACACTGATAGAAGACGAAGAAGAAGAAGAAGAGTTGGTTTTTATATGCTGACTTTTCTCTCCCACTTAAGGAAGAATCAAACCAGCTTACAATCACCTTCCCTTCCTCTCCCCACAATAGACACCCTGTGTGGTAGGGGGGGCTGAGAGAGCTGTGACTAGCCCAAGGTCACCCAGCCGGCTTCCTGTGTAGGAGTGGGGAAACAAATCCAGTTCACCAGATTAGCCTCCACTGCTCATGTGGAGGAGCGGGGAATCAAACCCAGTTCTCCAGATCAGAGTCCATCGCTCCAAACCACTGCTCTTAACCACTACACCTCTGAACCCCAGTCCTCAACTGATGTTAAATAAGAATGAATGTAGAAATAAATTAAGACTAGACAATCTTATCATCTAATTAATTGCCATGTATGACCTAGCTGAGCATCATAAGAACATAAGACAACCCCTACTGGGTGAGACCAGTAGTCAATTTAGACCAGCATTTTTGTCTCCCACAGTGGCCAACCATTTACTCCAGTGGCCCAACAATGGGGCATAGAGGCCAGTGCCTTACCCCGGAGATTCCCTCCTAGCACTTGTTTTCAGAGGTTTACTGCCTCTGGATGTAGAGTTCCCCACTGGATGTAGAGTTCCCCACACCAAACTGGCTTTTAGACCCATCTACGCTCATGGCCATCACTACATCCCCTGGCTGTGAATTACCCAATTAATCTACATCACAGGATCATTGTGAAGATAAACTAGAGGAGGTGAGAACATTGTTGTAAGATGCTTGGGAATCCCCATTCAGGAGAAAAGCAGGGTATAAATACCTACATAAATAAATCTCTCAATACAGATGTTTAAGCCAGAGGGACTGGCTACTATGCAGTCTTGAGTCCTGGCACTTCTCATTTTAAAAATTAACCACTGCTGTATGCTCAGCTCACATCAGAATGTGGAAGGGGACACTAATAGCACAATCGCAAGCAGAGTTATACCTGTGGTATATTTACTGTGATATATGTGAAAATGGTACAGTCTGCTCCTCCCTCATTATCTATAAGAGGTCCCACAGGGCGGAGCTCTTGTTAGCAGTTTCTAGTTTTAGTTGATGTAGCTGTGAGCTACAGCTGGGGCCTGTTGGAGTCGTTGCTATGCAAATAAAATAGCGAACAATTCCAACAGCCCCCCACCTCGGGTTGCCAAGTCCCCCCTCTCCTCCGGCGAGAGGTTTGGGGGACGGGACGGGACTGAAGCAGGGATCGCGGCTGTGCCGACGCGATCCATCACTTCCGGTTTACACCCGGAAGTGCCACATCATAAGGGGCCTTTTCCCAGTTTGAGTGGTTAAAGACCCCTTGCAATGTGTTTACACTCAGAAGTGCCGTATCACAACGGGCCTTTTACCACTCCCAGTTTGAGTGGAAAAGCCCCATTGCGATGCGGCACTTCTGGGTATAAACCGGAAGTGACATGTCACGGCACATGTGCACGCTTGCCCGCCGACCCTCAAAAGAGAGCCCTGAAAATATACTTTTTCCAGATTGAAAATGGACCAGGAGAAGATCTAGGGAGGAAGCGAGCCGATTGCCATCTGACCAGAGAACTAGCAAAGGTAATTTTGTTTAACCTTGAGATGTTATTCTTCCTTTTGAAGAACCAGGCGAGTTGGTGCTTCCTGACCTATATATCATTTTCCTGCTTGAGAAGAGGAGAAAAAGAAACAGTGCCAAAATCCCAGTGACTCTTCTTTCTTGTACAAAGCAGCTCATTCTGCTGTAGGTAGCAGTGAGCCTTGTTTACAATTTATCTTGATTTAAGTCATGGGAGGAAATGGTGTATCCCGGGATGCCATTGTGTGCATCTCTCGGTTGCCAGCACACTACGGAGTGGGCTGTGACTGCCATTATAACAAGGTCTCGTTCCATCCTTTCAAGGTCAACAATGGCTTTTGTCCACTGGACAAAACACAGTTTTCCACTAGTAAAAAGAAGGAGCTGCTTTAGCCAAGGATCTCTCCCTGGTGTCGCTGGGAAAGCAACCAGCTTACAGCCCCGCGTGCCCGACTTCGCCTTAGCTAATGGAGCGCGCAGCGAATAGACAACGTGGCAGAGTTTCAGCAAAGATGGCACTTAATCTATAAGATGAAATATATGTCATGGTTATGATGACACAGCCCAAACAAACATTAGTCAATAAATGTGAATGTGTTAGTGGAAATCATTAGGCGGAGAATGATTACTTAAATACAGAAGGGTAAAAGTCAGTAATTATTAACTGAAGATCATTTGCCAGCTTGCCAGGATACAAACCCGTGAATATTTATTAACCTAGAAAAAAAATCTATAACTTCTAAATAGAGGCTCATGCGTTTTAGACTTCACTGAAGTTAGTGTAACTACAAGGCTCTGGGCCTTCAAAACTTTGTTGAATCCAGTGGAAGAACTCTCCTTTGGACTTTTCGGCTGTACTCGGGCATGGCTTTTAACCAACGTGAAACTGACATGAGCAGGAACCCACCACGCTCCTCCACCTTCTTTCACTCCCTTCTTACATGGAGAACCTCTGCTAGAAGCTACCTACCCACAGTGGCCCCCATCCATACAAATGGCAGCTGTGATTCCAAACCAGAGTTAATCCAGGTAGACAATCCCAGTTTGTGAAGTATTAATGCTGATTAATACGCACAATTGCATTGAAGTCTGCATGGGTTTAGAAGGGTGTGACTCTGTTTAGGATTGCTCCATTAGTTTCTATCCAGAGTACATGTATATTGTTTCTGACACCCTACCCACTCCAGAAGAAGAGTTGGTTTGTATATGCCGACTTCCTCTATCTTTTAAGGAGAATCAAATTGGTTTACAATTGCCTTCCCCTCCTCTCCCCACAACAGACACCTTGGGAGGTAGGTGGGACTGAGAGAGTTCAGAGAGAACTGTGACTAGCCCAAGGTAACCCAATTGCCTTCATGTATAGAAATGGAGAAACCAACCCAGTTCACCAGATTAGAGTCCACCATTCTTAACCACTACACCACGCTGGTATTAATGATGCTTTTTCTAATTAAAACTACCAAGACCAAACATGTTGTTATATCCCTTTAAATAAAAAAAAAGATGGGAAAAGGGAGGACCAGTCTTTTTAAAAAGAAAAAAAATAACAGTACAGGGGCTTGGTTTCAGTAAATGGAGATGTTTAAGTGGAGATTGGACAATTTGTCAGGGAGGCTTTAGGTCATCCTGAATGGTGCAGGGGGTTGGACTGGATGGTCTTTTAGGCTCCTTCCAACATTTTGATTCTATGTTTCTATAACTAGAAGGCATCAGGAAAAGAGGAAGACCCAACATGAGTTGGATTGACTTGGGAAAGGGAGCCATGGTTCTCAATTTGGAGGTCATTAATTCATAGGGAGGATGTGGAATGGTATAGTAAAGCCCAATCTCATCCAGTCTTGGAAGCTAAGCAGGGTCAGTACTTGGATGGGAGACCACCAAGGAAGACTTTGCAGAGGAAGGCAATGGCAAACAGCCTCTGCTTAATTACTTGCCTTGGAAACCCCATGGGGTTGCAGTAAGTTGTCTGTGTCTCGATAGCACTTCACACACACACAATTCATAGGGTCGCCATACATCAGAAGTGACTTGTTGGCACATAACACATGCACAAATTGAACAAGGGAAAAGAGACACATGCCCCGACTTCACATCTGATGTGCCTTGCATGTGTTTTTGGAGGTGGGAGCAAAGTTGAAGGAGCTGGGTATGTTTAGCCTTCAGAGAAGACTGAGAGGGGATATGATAACCATTTTCAAGTACTTGACGGGCTCTCATAGAGAGGATGGTGCCGAGTTGTTTTCTGTTGCCCCAGAAGGTTGGACCAGAACCAATGGGTTGAAATTAAATCAAAAGAGTTTCCGTCTAGACATTAGGAAGAATTTTCTAACAGTTAGAGCAGTTCCTCAGTGGAACAGGCTTCCTCGGGAGGTGGTAAGTGCTCTCCTTCCCTGGAGGTTTTTAAGAAGAGGTTAGATGGCCATCTGTCAGCAATGCTGATTCTGTGACCTTAGGCAGATGATGAGAGGGAACGCATCTTGGTCATCTTCTGGTCACGTAGCGGGGGTCACTGGGTGTGTGTGGGGGGAGGTAGTTGTGAATGTCCTGCATTGTGCAGGGGGTTGAACTAGATGACCCTGGTGGTCCCTTCCAGCTCTATGATTCTATGAAAGTGAGCCAAATGGATAAACACCATGTCATGTACTGAGACTTGGTCCCCACCTACTCAGTCTAAGTTTCAGCTAATTTTCAGGGTCAGGCAAGTTGCCCCCCATGAAAATGAATTATAGATTTCCTGAAATGTGCTTTGAGCCAGCTGTATTAAAAGCACCATGCAACAACCCTGTTAAATGGCTGGAAACCAAAGCCACATATCGTGCCCCTTCAGGAAAATAGGCTTGACACCGCTTGAAATTGTATCATTGTTCGATGTTTTCAAAGCTGGGATAGGAAGAGCGGACAGCGCCGTTTATATCTCACCGACTGGAGCATTAGAGGCATGTGTCCTCATTGGTATTCCTCTGCTTTCCCACAGATTTATATCTCCTCTTGTCCCTGGTTAAAGAGGTAGAGCAGATATTTATGCTTTTTACCATGACAGTGGTCCTGGAAGCTTCAATTCTTGACTCGCCCCCATATACTACACATGACCTTTTATTTACAAGGGAAATAAATCAAAAGCTCTGGGAGCTTTATGTTAGAATGGTCTGTTACCAACGGGGAGCTTCCCCCCTTATAGCTGTGGTTGAAACGATTGACAAAGGAAACGGGGAGAGCTCGCTCAATGGCCGAAGGTGGAATTTATGGTTTTGCTTCTCCAACCAGAGTGATTATCAGTCCTTCCACTCTGCGCTGTTTAACAAGGTTGCTGCTGTTGGTTTCCGCACAGCTGGCTTGTGTATATGCTTCCCTGACCTCTTTCAAGAGAGCAAGGTTTCTTGGGCTGAAGCGCTTCAATCCGAACCATCCAATTTTGAAAAACCAGCAGCAATGTGGATTAAAATCAAGTAAACAGATAGCTGAAATTGTTGAAGACTTTCTATTCCTTGGCTCCGTCATCAACCAAAAGGGAGATTGCAGCCAAGAAATCAGAAGTAGATTGAGACTGGGAAGGGGAGCCATGAAGAAGCTAGAAAAGATTCTGAAGTGTAAGAATGTGCCACTGGCCACCAGTTAATTCACGCCATTGTACTCCCTATTACTATGCATGGGTGTGAAAGCTGGACATTGAAGAAAGTGGTTAGGAAGAAAGTAGATTCCTTTGAAATGTGGTGTTGGAGGAGAGAGTTACAGATACTGCAGACTGCCAAAAAACAACAAATCAGTGGGTTATAGATCAAACCAAGCCTGAACTGACCCTAGAAGCTAAAATGACTAAACTGAGGCTATCGTATTTTGGTCAGATTATGAGAAGACAGGAGTCACTGGAAAAGACCGTCATGCTAGGAAAAGTTGAGGGCAGCAGGAAAAAGAGGAAGACCCAACAAGGGATGGATTGACTCAATAAAGGAAACCATGGCCCTCAATTTGCAAGATCTGAGCAAGGCTGTCAAAGAGAGGTCGTTTTGGAGGACATTGATTCATAGGGTCGCCATGAGTCGGAAGCGACTTGACGGCACTTAACACACACACAAGCAAATAGTGGGAAAGTTACTCCTGTGCAATTCCATGCAGGGATGCCCACTTGTGAGCCCATGGGCTTTGAAGGGTACTCAACCAGAACTCAACCAGAAAAGTACAGGGAGCCTCAAAGGAAACTATAAAATCTATAGCAAAATAATTATATTTATTATATGGTGTACACAATAATTATAATTATTGTTTTATATGGTTTTATATATTATATGATGTACACAATTGTTATATTTATTATATGATGTACACAATAATGTAATTAGTGTGTACACCATATAATAAATATAATTATTTTATTATAGATTTTATAGCTTCCAGCTCAAACTTTGAGGCTCTCTAAATTCCATATAAAACAGGAAAAAAGGAGAAAAGAAATCAGACAGCAATGGGTGAGAGATAGGCCAACCCAGAATTGGAAGGATTACATGAACTCCAGCACTTAAATCCACAGACTTCTGCCAAATATCAATGTTTCAGAAATCTATAAGACACTTTAAAACACAATGTAAACGTTTTCTGCCCATGATGCGGTACTGAGAGAACGGTGAGGTGACCAGAATTGAAGAATCAGTTCTTTTTCAAGGGTGATTTAACACAAACATTCACTATAAAACGGAGTAATTGCTCCCATTTCCATTCTATACAAAGCACTAACCCGTGCTATGTATACACAGTAAAAATCATACGGTCTGACAAGTTTCTAAAACCCATTTCTTTAAGAGATTCATTTTTAAATGAATGGGCATCGTACCCTTATTTTTCTTTAAACCTTTTCTCTCATCTTTTTTCTCACAAAAAGATCTTCATCCCTAAGCTATACTCAAGCCATGGTAAGTATATAACTTATTCATCAAACCATTTTTTTTCTATCTCCACATATTTTGTAACAGGGTTGAACGCTTTCTGAAGGAACAAATGGTTTCACACTATTATCAATATGTCTGATTCTCAACAAGAAGGGAAACATAATTGGTGCAATTTTAATAAATTCTGTAACTCCTACACGTTTTGCACAAGCTTCTTCGGGGGGAGGTTTCTCCACTTCAGAATCCCAGGCAAGCAATCAAGCAATACTAGCTGGAGATCTCCTGTTATTACAACTGATGTCCAGCTGAGAGAAATCGGTTCCCCTGGAGAAAAGGGCCGCTTTGGCAATTGGACTCTATGGCATTGAAGTCCCTCCCCTTCCCAAACTCCACCCTCCTCAGGCTCCGCCCCAAAAACCTCCCACCGGTGGCAAAGAGGGACCGGTGGCAAAGAGGTTGGCAACCTACTAACAATTCATCCTTTGAATCAATTATACATTCCAAAATGCCTGTGACAACATACATATTTGCATATATGGGTTTCAGCTAAAATGCAGGAGGAAGGGTGTTTATCAGTACTTACTAACAATTAGGGTTGCCAACCTCCAGGTACTAGCTGGAGACATCCGCTATTACAACTGATCTCCAGCTGATAGAGATCAGTTCACTTGGAGAAAATGGCCACTTTGACCATTGGACTCTATGGCATTGAAGTCTTTCCCCTCCCCAAACTCTGTCCTCCTCAGCCCCCACTGAAAGTCAGATGCTGTGTTGAATCCAGAAGGGCAACTGTAGCATTTCCCTCACATACACCTCAGTCTTCAGTACAGCCTACCTATATGCCAATATAAGCAAAATGTTTGCTGGACTCAACTCCAGAGAGAGTAAATAGCAAGCAAAGTGGAGCTGCTGCATAATCAAAACTCACTCAAAGCCAGCAATGTGACTGGTGCCCGGAACACTTCACAAAGATCTATCAAGTCCGGTTCAGCTGCAAGATCTCTGTGTGACTCTTCTAAGTGGAAAACTTCCCTGTCAGTTACAAATCTCCTGTGATGATCTCATGATAGACATTTCACCAAAATAATGCCAAAGCCAACGATTTATGAACATTACCAGCTGTCAATAGTCTTTCTATTTGGACTAGTTATAATAAGTACATTAATTAATCTGCCATTTTCCTCTTGGGTTTCAGTTACTTTATATATCAATTAATATCCCCACTGTCTATAATTCAGAACTTTATCCAGTCCTCAAAAATCCAATAATATTAATGGGTCCTTCTAGCAGTTGATTTTGCCACATAGCAAATATTAATCACTTTTCAAAGTAGCCTTTGAAGGGCTTTTAAAATACAGTAGGGAATTTGCTGAAAATTAATTGACATTAAAAAGGCAGGTAGAGATATTTACGGGAAATCTATGAATGAAAACCGCTGTTGTGGCAGTGTGTATTCATCACTTGGCCTGACTGTCTTCTGATCTTAGCTTCTACAAGACTGAAAGAACAAATTATCTAGTTGTGGATAGATAGGCCATTTTCTGGTCCGTTGCCAGCAGACATTGGGGACCACTTAACCTTCTCAGTCTTCCTTGTTTTGCTGTTTAGGTACAAGGAAAAAAAAGTCAGTGACAATTGATAGCGACATGATGGAGATCTCTCTTTGTTTCTCTCTCTTTGTTATAACTGATGGGGCAATGTAGTCAGACGGGTACCCATTATTCAGTTCTCAGCTGCCCATAACTCCTGCTAGTATCTTGCAAGGTCCACTGTAAATCTACGTCAATTGTACCAGTTCCGTTTTGTCCGTTCTGCTCCCTCAGCATCAGAGGGAAGTCTGTTCCCATTCTGTACTGCTGGCTTTATTCACATCAAATTGATCTTGCTGCTGAGTCAGTTGTTGACCAAGAACTCAGTTCAGTGAGATTTGCCAAATGTGGCTTTCACTTCCATCTTTCCCTAGGGATAGAATTCAGGACAAGCCTAGTCCACCTAATTATTTTCAAGGCAAGAAGAAGAAGAGGAGGAGGAGGAGGAGGCTTTTACACCAAGATTTTCTCTACCTTTAAGGAGTCTCAAAGCGGCTTATAATTGCCTTCCCTTCCCCTCCCCACAACAGACACCTTGTGAAGTAGGTGGGACTAAGAGAGTTCGGGGACAGAGAACTGTGACTGGTCCAAGGTGACCCAGCAGGCTTCATGTGTAGAAGTGGGGAAACAAATCTGGTTCACCAGATTAGAGTCCACCACTCTTAACCACTACACCATGCTCTTAACCACTATACCACGCTGGCTTCGCATCCTTGTTATTATATCTTGGGGGTCTCATTCAACTTTTCATTTGTATTCGTAGAACAGGAAACAATAAAAATACTTCGGAAAAGTGCCATCCTAAGCAGGTATACTCGGAATCCTACTTCAGTGTATTTGATGGGTCTTACTCCTAGGAAAGTGTTTGTAGGATCACAGTACAAAATTTCATTAAAAAATAATTTTAGTAAAAAAATATACATTGGGTTGGATCCTACTATCTTTTCTGTAGGTGAAAAGGGAAGGAGGTGCTTCCTTTTACCACCAAAAAGTCTATGCTGGGAATCATAGGACCTGCCTGGACAAAAGACTGTAGCAAGGAGGAAATTATGTGAGAATGAGTGAAAAACCTGATTGGATCCAACCCAGAGTTATGAATACCCCGCTTCTGAGCAGTGAGGAGTTTGGGGGGCAGTAATTACCCTTTGGAGGAGAGCACTAAAGACTTGTGGTATTTTTGTAGTATTTCCTTTATTTTCATATGTACAGTGCAGGCAAAGGCAACGAGGCAGAGAGAGGGATCCTTGTATTCAGAGATTTTGCCTTTCCAGGGGCTTCTGCTTCAGCCAATTGACAGCTGGCTAGCTGTGTGTCTCCCAGCCTCTAAAAAGGTAATTTCTTTTTATACAAGTACCCATCCATTCTTTCTCTTCAGCTAGAAGAGAGGTCACAGCCTCCAAATGACTTGGACAGAACCGTTTCCCAGCAATTAGTCCCACTGAGCAGATATCTGGAATCACTGAAAAGCATCGCCGTCCCTTTTGTCACGGGCTCTGATCTTCCTGATGCATGCCACTTTCAGCCAAGCCTACAATGGAACCATTCAGAAATACCGAGAGTGTTGCAAAATAAGTAAATATACACCCGCACACAGCCACACACCATTGCTATTGGTTCTGCAGATATTTCTCGTTCTTTTTTGAATGGTTGTGGCACATTGTACCAGTCGGCATTATGGCTAGGGTTGCCAGCTGGAGATCTCCTGCTATTACAACTGATCTCCAGCCAATAGAGATCCGTTCACCAGGAGATAATGGCTGTTTTGGCCTTTGGACGCTATGGCATTGAAGCCCCTCCCCTCCCCAAACCCTGCCCTCCTCAGGCTCTGCCCCCAAAACCTCCCGCCACTGGCAAAGAGGGACCTGGCAACCCTAATTATGGCAGACTGGTAGCAGTGGCCTGGTATTTTCTACTTTCTTCCCAAGTTAGAATTCTACCCTGGGTCAGCTCTGCATGTTCCCATGGCCATTTATGCATGGCTGTTTCCTCACTAGGCTTGCCAGGTCCCTCTTCACCACTGACAGGAGGTATTTGGAGCAGAGCCTGAGGAGGGCAGAGTTTGGGGAGGGACTTCAATGCCATAGAGTCCAATTGCCAATGCAGCCATTTTCTCCAGGTGAACTGATCTCTGTTGGCTGGAGATCAGTTGTAATAGCAGGAGATCTCCAGCGATTACCTGGAGGTTGCAACTATTCCTCGCGGTCACTCCGCCAGCTACTTCGGGGCTTTGCTTTGATTATGCTTGCATTTTCCCACCGTCAGAGCTCGCCTTGATCTCCCCACACATTTCTGCGCATTCCCCCCGTGTTTTCTGGATGCCAGCTAAACAAGAATCCAGAAAACACGGGCAAAATGCGCAGAAACGTACAGGGAGACCGAAGTGACCTCTGATGGTCAGAAAATGCAAGCATAATCAAAGCAAAGCCCCAGAGTAGTCGGCGAAGTGACCGTGAGGAATAGTTGCCAACCTCCAGGTAGTAGCTGGAGATCTCCTGCTATTACAACTGATCTCCAGCCGACAGAGATCAGTTCACCTGGAGAAAATGGCTGCATTGGCAATTGGACTCTATGGCATTGCGTTGTCGGCGGGATGACCGCGAAAAAACAGCCGTGCATAAATGGCCCATATGAACGAGGGAGAACTGGCAAGGAGGCCTCTGTGTTGCATAGGCAGCATCTCCATAAACGTGGAAAACAGGAGGAAACCGGTTGTAAATAATGATTTCTTTGTTACGTAAGCGATGCGGCTTTTCCACCTGTACTATTTCCTTTGCTGGCTTTGAATCACGGAGTCGAAGGCAATCTCTGCCATGTTTACTTCCTCGGCCGCCGGCTGCCTACAGCCATAACAACAAACAGCTGAAGTGAAATGTGTTGTCAAGCAAAGAGTGGGATGGGAATTTCAAAAGAACACCTGTGTCTTGTTATTACAAATCATATCCACTCCGGACTTCTAATAGACCCAATAATACAAATTGAGCTACATGTAATAACATAAATGGAAACATCTGTGTGTGCCATGCGGTGATAGAGATTGAAGGGTGATAGGAAGCCTGACTTCGGTCTTGAACTCAGTTGGTGTTTTCAGAACTGTAGGTTTTTCTTTGCCTTTCATTATTACCTGAGCATTTAACCATTTAAAGGGTCTCTGCGTTTTATACTAAAGTGTACTTTTGTATTACTTGGCAGAACTCACTTGGAATAAGAAAAAAAAACACACCCCTGAATTTGCATGTACTGTAGATCATGTATAGGGATACTCAGATACCTGCCAGTTCAGCTCACTTCTCATTCTCCAGGGATGATCAGTATGGTTGCCAGGTCCCTCTTTGCCATCAGCGGGGTTTGAGGAGGGGGGGGACTTCAATGCCATAGAGTCCAATTGCCAAAGCGGCCATTTTCTCCAGGTGAACGGATCTCTATCGGCTGGAGATCAGTTGTAATAGCAGGAGATCTCCAGCTAGTACCTGGAGGTTGGCACCCCAAGTGGTCAGGCAGCCAGTTAATTGATGGGCTATTTGCAACTTGTTTGTACGTATTCACTGGAACAGCTACTTGCAGCCGTTAGACACAGACTCCCAGTTGGGTTGCCAGGTCCACTGTGGCCCCTGGCAGGGGATGGGGGGTAGGGTTGCCAGATCCAGAATGAGAAATGCCTGGAGATTTGAGGATGGAGTCTGGGGAGGACAGGGACTTCAGTGGGGTACAATATCATAGAATCCACCTTCCAAAGCATCCATTTTCTCCAAGGGAAATTGATCTCTGTGGTCTGGAGATGAGCTATAATTCCGGGGGATCCCCAGCTCCAACCTTGAGGTTGGCATCCCTATGCCCAGCTGATGAGAGATCAGCTGGGAGTCAGCTTCTGATCTCTTGCTGAGGAAATCTTACTCTTTACCCAGCAAAGTGTTTAAGGGGTGAGGAAATCAGGAGCTGACTCCCAGGTGATCAGCCAGAAGTCCGGTTCTTCTGCTCTCCCATCCCAGAAACTTTGTTGCCTCCCAGTTCAACTACTGAACAGGTTTCTTCAGAAACTTGCAGCCTCCTTAATCGTGTACCGGTAAGCTGTTCCAAACGTCAGGGAGGGGGCTGTGCCTCAGTTTGTAGAGCCTCTGCTTGGCATGCAGAAGGTCCCAGGTTCAATCCCCGGCATCTCCAGTTAAAGGGACTAGGCAGGTAGGTGATGGGAAATGCCTCTGCCTGAGACCCTGGAGTGCCACTGCCGGTCTGAGTAGACAATACTGACCTTGATGGACCAAGGGTCTGATTCGGTATAAGGCAGCTTCATGTGTTCATGTGTCACAACTCCCACCCAGTTATTGGAACGTATATGACTGAATTTGTTCATAAATGATCTGGAATCAGGTGAACAGCAAAGCACCTCAAATTATTCAGCCTCTCTGGCCTATTTTAGCCTTAGTGGATCCCACTGAATTTGACAGCATCTGTGCCTGACTTTCTTGAGAATACAGAATGTGATTTTCCTCCACTAACTGGCTGCTTCCTTTAATTTGCCAACAAGTTCTGTATTGCAGACTATGTATAGGGCTGCCAACCTCCAGATACTAGCTGGAGATCTCCCGCTATTACAACTAATCTCCAGCCGATAGAAATCAGTTCACCTGGAGAAAACGGCTGCTTTGGCAATTGGACTCTATGGCATTGAAGTCCCTCCCCTCCCCAAACCATGCCCTCCTCAGGCTCCACCCCAAAAACCTCCTGCTGGTGGCAAAGGGGGACCTGCAACCCTAACTATGTATAATCCAAGCATTTTCAACACGTGTGTGATTTTACATGTGTCCCTGTGAGAGAGAGATAGAGGCCCAGAATTGGAAAGGATATTATAGGCCATCTAGTCCAACACCTACTTGATGTAGGAAATCCAAAGCTGGAGCATCCATGGAAGATGGCAATCTACAATGTTTCACTATGTTTGGGCTTGATGGTTTTGAGATGCTTTCCCAGGAGAAGTGCATATAGCCACTCTGTATGTGTGTAAAGTGCCTTCAAATGGTAGCTAATTTTTGACAACCCCAGCAAGGGGCTTTCAAGGCAAGTGAAAAGCAGAGGTGGATCGCCATTGCCGTCTTCTTGGTGGTCTCCCATCTAAGTATCGACCCTGCTTAGCTTTTGAGATCTGATGAGATCGGGCTATATCATGCCTTCCTTTCCGTACACTGTAGGTAACCATTTTCATTTGAGGTTCTTTACAGTGCAATCCTATGCAGAGTTACCCCAATCTAAACCCATTGAAATGAATGGGGTTAGATTAGAGTAACTCTCTTTAGGATTGCACTGCTAGACACAGAAAGTAAAAAGTGTCAATATATTCAATTGTTACAGTGTTGTGTACTTGCATAGGATGCATTAAAATGGAAGTACCAGTATGTACTTTGCATTCTCCCATCCATCTACTCAGTAGGATAGTCAGTAAACAAGGACTCATAGGCGCACACCCACCAACAGAATAAAAAAAAAAGTTTGTAATGTATTATTCACCCATCTCTAGGGCTTCACTTCTAGTCTCTATTACTACGCTTCCTATATCAATTATTTAATGTTCTACAAATAGAGCAACCCATTCAGGTGGTAATTCAGATTACACACAGAGAACACGAATTATTCACCAGATCCCCTCTAATCATTTCCTTCCTGGAATATGCTGACTGTTTTGAGTGGAGGAGAATGCAACTATTGTCCGACATTTCGCTCTTGACAGCTCTTTTGCTACAGAATAGATTTGAGGAAGCTATACTCTCACAATGATGCCTTCTTTGGCTAAAGTGCATATGTGTGGTTCTTAATGTTGGGGGGGGGGAACCGGGAAAAATGTTTCCATTCATGTGGACAAATAGCCCTTTTCTAAAACCCCAGTTCTTCTACCATTGGATGGGATGGAATGTAAGATTTTTGCAGTATGTTTTTAATTCGTAGTTAGCAATATTCAGGGCAAGACAAACATGGCAATGTGCTACAGTTGACTACCCTTTGAATAGTTTGAGAGGTTTAGCTGTAGAAAGAAGATTTGGTTTTTATATGCCGGTTTTCTCTACCTTTTTAAGGAGAATCAAACCGGCTTACAATCCCCTTCCCTTCCTCTCCCCACAACAGGCACCTTGTGAGATAGGGGAGGCTGAGAGAGCTCTAAGAGAACTATGACTAGCCCTAGGTCACCTAGCAGGCTTCGTGTGTGGAGGAGTAGGGAAACCAACCCGGTTCACCAGATTAGAGTCCGCCACTCATGAGGAGGAATGGGGAATCAAACCTGTTTCTCCATATTAGAGTCCACCGTTCTTAACCACTATATCACGCTGGGCTTGTCAAAGGCCCCCAAAATAATCTGTGCAGTGCCAACCTCTTCCTACCTTCTTAAAGCCCACCCTTTCTTTGCCCTTACCATCTCAGCCCTAACGGAAACGTGCAGGTGGTTTCCTTTGCTCATGTTTACCCAAATGCAGTGGTGTCTTTCGTTTTCTGCCTCTCCTTCCGTTGCCTCTCCCCCATCATAATGTCAACTGGGAGCACAACGGGACGGGGATCCATCATTGTTCTTTTGGTTAGTCAGTAACAATCCAGGCCCAGCACTGATGCTATCTAAACAAAATGATCGCAATCATTATCTTTTTTATTTGGGCTGTAAACCCCTCGGACACTCTATTAAGCGGAGAGGCTGCCTAGAAATATTTTGAGGTAAATATAGAAACAATAACTGGAATGAAACAATAACTGGAATGGAGCATGAATGTGACTTTGTAGGACACGCAGAGCCGCTTACGTGGCAAAAGACTTCCGTTCCGCATACCTGCCCTTCCCTCCCAGGTCCCAGATGTCCCAACTAAATGGAGTATTTTAGTAGAGGGAGGGTTGGGAGGAGATAAGCTATTATTATGGTAATGGGGGGAAATATCCAGCAACGCGAAATGGATTTTGGTCCGTAGCACGATCCCAGACGGTAGCTAAAAATGGCGCCTGAGAGAAGCGCTTTTACAGCCGCATAGCAATCGAATCAGCATCCGTACTTTGCTTCTCAGAGGTCCCTCTGCTTTCCCTGTCACTTTCCCGGATCCTGTGTGAAGGAAGCCACCGGTGTCTAAATTTTCCATGCTGCGAGCAATTTGTCAGTTTCAAAAGATGACACCAATTCCCAGAGCACATTTTTTACACTTTGAGCAACAGCTCTTTGCACCTTCTTCGTTCTGGCACATACTGCGTGCAAATGAGTCCCAGCTAAGACTGGTGTAATTTTCATCTTCTTCCTGTTAATGAAACTCTGGGCTGAGGTTTCAGTCCAAAAATCTTGGATGAGGTGGCAGGGGTGGGGGGGGGAGAGTAAATCTTACTTCTTTCATTTGGATCTAATCTTTATTGTTTGTTTCATCAAGCAGAAAACAAACCATCCATTAAAATAGCCAGAAAGTAAATTATCAACTTCAGAGAGGACACAGAAAAAGGTCCAGAGTGGAACATGGAATAACATTTGATTGGGCAAGATTTAAAGTTGCCGGGTATTTGTTTGGGGGCGGAGCCTGGGGAGGGCGGGGTTTGGAGAGGGGAGGGACTCCAATGCCATAGAGTCCAATGGCCAAAGCGGCCATTTTCTCCGGGGAACGGATCTCTGTCGGCTGGAGATCAGTTGTAATAGCGGGAGATCTCTAGTTATTACCTTGAGGTTGGCAACCCTACCCCGATCCCATATCATGGACAACCCTCTGGGGTCGCTTTTGGGGGTGATCTAGGAGCTGCAAGGAGAAAGAGGATGCAGCAAGAATCGCGTCAAGGAACCCCATCTGTTTACAGGTGTATCAGATCAAGCCCTTTGTAAGAAAATTATATACATATGCTAGCAAGCGGTGCAGAACAGAAGAAGAAAACAGTTCAATTCCTGATAGCTTTTTTTTTTTTTTTTTTTTTTTTTGCGCATGGAAATGCAAACCAGATTTGAGGTTCGGCTGCATCTGAGCAGTCTATTAGTACAGTTGTATATTTTAACCAAATTACTCCTTTAAGACCTGCAGTTAAGTGATTTGTAAATAACTCTCCTTGGGGTGAGAAGTACTATAGCCTATGTTACTATGGAGATCACTGCAGAAAGTAGGTGTAAAATAACAGCTTGCTTTCATGCTCTGAGGGAGTAGATGTGAAAATCTTTGAAGGTTTTTTTTATTATTATTATTCAATCACTGGAGTTAAAAGAAGGGAGTAGGGACAAAACAGGGCACTGTTTATTCATTTATTTCTCTGAAGTGTGGTGATTTAGTCCTAACTTTGGGGCGGGGGGAGAGGGAGAATGGACATCTGCCATTTGGTGATTATTAATCAAATGTGTAGCCAATCTGGGGGGAGCTCTTATCGCTCCGAAACACTGGAGTTACAAAGAAGGATGCATTCGCAAAAGTCCTGCCGGCCTGCGTAAAGTGTGGAGCGGCTGTACCTGGAAATATTGTCAGCGGTAAGGGCATCGTTCAGAGATAATGACAAACCATGTTTTGTCACTTCATGAACATGTCCGGGGGACAACTTTGGCTGGGTTGTGTCCAGGCAACTTTTGATTAATGGCACAGAACCAGAAATTTAAATGGAGGCTACTTTCAATGTATGTCAGGATCCGTTGATTTTTAGGGTCTCCAAACTCCAGGTACCAGCTGGAGCTCTCCTGCTATTACAACTGATCTCCAGCTGATAGAGATCAGTTCACCTGGAGAAAATGGCCGCTTTGGCAATTGGACTCGATGGCATTGAAGACCCTCCCCTCCCCCAAACCCCGCCCTCACCAGGCTCCACCCCAAAAACCTCCCGCCGCTGGCAAAGAGGGACCTGGCTACCCTACTTTTTGATCCCCCTTATCCTTAGGGTTGCCAGGTCCCTTTTCGCCACCGGCAGGAGGTTTTTGGGGCAGAGTCTGAGGAGGGCTGGTTTGGGGAGGGGAGGGACTTCAATGCCATAGAGTCCAGTTGCCAAAGGGGTCATTTTCTCCTGGTGAACTGATCTCTATTGGCTGGCGATCAGTTGTAATAGCAGGAGATCTCCAGCTACTACCTGGAAGTTGGCAAGCCTATTTATCCTCTCCTGGATGCCCCAAGCTAGCCTGATCTCGTCAGATCTCAGAAGCTAAGCAGGGTCAGCGCTGGTTAGTATTTGGATGGGAGACCACCAAGGAAGTCCAGGGTTGCTGTGCAGAGGAAGGCACTGGCAAACCACCTCTGTTAGTCTCTTGCCATGAAAACCCCAAAAAGCGGGTCGCCATAAGTCGGCTGCGACTTGACGGCACGTTACACACACACATGCTCTGTAATCCAATTAAAACTTAAGCTTTTCTGGCCAAGCAGAAGTTGTCATTACATCAACACCACCAAGCACAAACGCTTGTTTGCATTCGTTCCTACAAACTGAGGTGAAACTGCTGCTTAAAATTCTGGTTTGTACTTCATGGTTTGGACGTAATAAGAACCTACACTTCACCACAAAAGCAGACAGTCTTAATTAGACTGTCACACAAAAAGGGGAGGATGGAAGCAGAAGGAACATTGGGGAGGGGGTGCATGAGCATAAGGACCCCAGGGTTCAGTCAAACAAATCTCGGGGTCATCGTTACATTCCAGCATATTTTGTGCACATCTGTGTACGGAGCTGCAGCTCAGCGGCTGAGCACATCCTCTGTTTTGCAGGAAGTCTCCGGTTCAATCCCCAGGATTTTCAGTTTGAAAGAATCTCAGCTAGAAGGTATCGCTCTGGCTAGGACCCCGGAAAGCCACTGCTAGTCAGAGTAAACACTGCTGAGCTAGTTGAACCAATGGGCTAATTCAGGGAGGCTCCAACTCTCCTAGGGTTCCCAGCCTCCAGGTTCTAGCTGGAGATCTCCTGCTATTACAACTGATCTCTAGCCAATAGAGATCAGTTCACCTGGAGAAAAATGGCCGCTTTGGCAATTGGACTCTATGGCATTGTAGTCTCTCCTTTCCCCACCCTCATCAGGCTCCACCCCAAAAACCTCCTGCTGGTGGTGAAGAGGGACCTGGTAATCCTAAACCCTCCTGACTTTCAAGCAAGGCTGTAAAACCAAGTGTTCAGAGAACTTTTGGGGCAGCCAGAACCTAAACATTGACATTGATGGACCGAAGGTCTGGTTCAGTATAAGGCAGCTTCACGTTTTCATGTGTTCAAGAAGAAAGAAGAGGATACATTCTGATCACCAAAAAGGCAGAGGATAATGGGCCTTGCATGGACAAAAGCCATGTGGGATGGAGGGTATAGTATGGAAAGGGAATTGTGTGAGATGGAGTGAAAAAGCTGGCTGGACCCAGCCCAATATCTTCTAGATTTAGGTTACTAACGGGTTAAAAATGTGTGTAATCCAGGTGAAGGCTCTGCTACTTCTGTATCACTTAAATCAGCCTGCTGGGTATTCAGGCTATCCAGGAAGGTGTAGTTACCTTACCTAACTAAAGGTGAAAGAGAAATCCGGCGTAGTGAGAGAGGCTATAGGAGAGAAATGGAGATGGAAGAGATTGAAATATGCCGTTGCACTGACATGTAAAAGAGAACACAGAATGGCTTAATCAAAAATTAGGTAATGAGTTTTCACAGTGACATTTTGTCTACACATTACCCGTGGGGTATAGAGAAAGGGCAACACGGTTGGGAGAAAGAGGTGAGGACATAAAAGTGCCGTACAGGCTTGGAGGCTGGTTCGGCGGTCGTAATGTGAAAATTAGAAAGTTCAAAAGGGAAAAAAAGAAACATCTATCGCTTAGATTAGCATTATTCTGCTAATCAGGATATTTTTTCCTTGTCAGGTATTTTCACAGGGCTGTTGCGAAAGCAAAAGTCGTAAATCACTTTGGTAAATTAAAAGAACGCACAATTAATGGAAAAAAATATTGTCATACTAATTTCTGAGAAGCTTAGTACAACCTTTTTACCATAAGAAGGGTCTCCAAAGTAATTAGTTGTATTAGCTTAGAAGTAGCCTTTCCCAATTCAATTTAGGATGACAGCGACTCTCTCCAAAAGCACATGTAATTTTTAAGTTCGTTGTTCAAAAGTGATAACAACTCTCCTTAGGTTTTGTTAGCCGTATGGCTTGTAATCACAGAAATGCACACTTTCACTCTGCCCTGTTCCTAACGTACTACTTAAATTGAACATGTCAGAGAAGAGAGAAAAGAAATAGTACTGTATTTTTCATTAACCCTTTGTTTTAATTCTTTTGTTGGCATAGAAAAGCTAGTTTGTGTTGGCTGAACTGATTCACGTTATTTTCAGGTGGACCCAATTTATGAGTTTCAGCCAATGTCGGTCAGAACAGAGTACGGGATGGACTCCTCCTGCCCCTAGATCAGCAGACAGTACAACCTTCAGAATATAAAGCTTTCTTTGGTTGTTTATGCATGAATACTTTCGCTCACATTCGTCGCTTGTCTGAATCAGTTGTTCCTTGGAGTTATGCATGAGTTTTCCGTCCATTAGAGATGACCTCATGCCAAGCTCTTGCAATGTCTGAGTCTTCCCATTCCTCTGTTGACCCGACTCTTCCATCTTCCCTGAGCAAAGTCCTGGTGAAATCCCCATGTATAAGGCAAAGTGTGGGACACCCAAGCTTGGTTTCACTCACAGCCAATTACAAAGCAGCATGTCCAGAGGTGGGGATTCAAATACTTCCTGCTTCCTTGGAGCTCCTTCTGAGTACAAGAAAGGCTTTTAAAAAAACCTCCTTTCAGATTGCTCTGTTTTGTTTTTGTTTTGTTTTTGTTAAAATGCTTTATGCAGCAATTGGGTTTTTTCAGGGGGATTTTCTCTCACAGCAAGCACTACAAGTAAGCCAATTACAAAGCAGCATTTAAAGGGGCAGGGGCTTGATTTGAGCTTGGAGACTGCTGGTGCATAGATTCCCAACAGGAAGGTGTGGGTCCAGCGAGCACCAAACCTCAGGTAAAACCCCCATGCATAAATTACCTTTGTTTTAGGAACTGCAGAAGGGGGTGAAATGGAGCCAGTCCTTTGGATCCAGCCAACTTTTTTGATCGATCTCACGCAATTATCCTCCAAACTACAACTCCCATAATCCTCAGCATAGCCTCAGCATAGCCACTCCACCTGTTTCCAGTTGCAGAAAAGCTGGTTGGATCCAACCTGGCATCTTACCTTCCTAATCTCTGCCATGCCTTTCCCATCACTCTTTCCCCATCCTCTCCAGTATAGAAAGATAAATGGATACCAAGTAGGGTTGCCAGGTCCCTCTTTGTCACAGGTTTTTCAGGCAGAACTGAGGAGAGCGGGGTTTGGGAAGGAGAAGGACTTCAATGCCATAGAGTCCAACTGCCAAAGTGGCCATTTTGTCCAGGTGAACTGATCTCTATCGGCTGGAGATCAGTTCTAATAGCAGGAGATCGCCAGCTAGTTCCTGGAGGTTGGCAACCCTAATACCAAGGTAAAATGGCGACGAGAGTTGATCCTTCCCATTGTTCAAGAGCTCTGCCCCCAAAGGAAAACTCCAGTTTTGTAAATCAAAGCATTTGACATCGTATGTGACATTCTTCCTTTAAATGCTGAAACTCAGAAGCCACTTAATTAGAGAACAAAATGGCCTTCGTTCTCATGGCCTAGTTATTAATTCCACCAGCAGTTAGTACCCCCAAGGTGAGCAGTTCACGATTTCCCATCAAAGGAAGATCTTTGTGCCCTTATTAGCATATCAATCCTTTTTGAGGTAGAGGCGGGACATTTGACCTATTCAAGTATACTAACTACTGCGACCTGAATTAATCGTAGCCTCTCAGGAAAAATAAAGATTCAGGAGTCACCGTGGACAGTTTGGAGAAGACATCTGTTCTCTGTACAGCTGCTGTCAGCGAGGAAAGAAAAGAGGAAACAGGTGCGGGGAAGGTTGGTCCTGGCTTCCCTGGGAGTTTGCAGGTGAAAAGATGGGCAGGAGTAGGCCGAGTCTATTAAAGAGGAGAGCCTTCGTGGCCCGCAGTTGGAGAGAGAATGCTGAACCAGATGTCCCATTGTCTTCTCCCGGTACGACAATTCATGGGAATGGAACGGCATTTTTATATGGGAGGAGGATCTAGGGATCCGTGGGTAACAAGCAATTAGCAGATCAAAGGGTAATTAAGTTCTGAAATAAAGTTGTGAAGGTGACAGAGGCAGCTAAGCAGGGAATTGTAACAAGGCAGGGATAATACGCTGTACAGATCAGGAGAGGATTTGCCGAGCCATGTAGCGTTGCTTGAAATAACGAAAGTGTGCTTCCGTAAAGCAAAAGTAGTAGTATTCTTGGAATCACTGGCCTATCTTTGCCCCACTCTGGTTTTGGGATGCAAAGCTGAGGGAGGATTTGAGCGATTTTCCTTAAGGTCACAGAGTGTTCACCCCCACTTACCTGCAGGAGACGTTGTGCTTCCCGCCACTTCCGGGTACCATTCATGAGATGCAGAGAGAAATTGGGAAACGATGTGGTTACAGGATGATCCTGCATCGTCAATGAGATTTGGTTAGGTGGTGACATCTGAAGCCAAACTGGAGTGAGGAATGCTTCTTGCCCTCGCTCTGGCACCTTTTTGGTAAAGCAAAAAAAATAATTAATTAAATATGGTGCCCAACAGCCTGAGAGCATAATTGCCACTGCTGCCAAGACCACACAAATAAGCATCTAACCTTTTCCTCTCTCTAATACCTTCTACTCGGTTAAAGTGTGGTGGAATTGAGAGTCCTTTGTTTACACTGTTAAAGCAGAATCGAGAGTCCTTTGTTTACACTGTTAAAGCGGCTCAATGAGCACTTGTGGAGAAGAACCCTTTATTTGCTATAAATATGGAATGGCCAGATGGTGGTCCTGTGGATTATTTTTGCAGGCCTCATTTCTCCTTGGAATCCATGTTTCTGCGCCATTCTTTCCTTGTCCGTCCACGGATAGTCAATCCCATCATATACTTAGAGAGAAAACAGATAGAGATTCCACCGAGAACCTTCTGTGATACAGCTCAAGGGCCCTTTCACACTGCATGTGGCAAAACAGAGTGAAACTGCGAACGCAGTAAGTAGAAATTGTTTTTTTTTTAAATCACAAAAGTCTTAATCATATTAGAGGCCCACGTAAGGTTTGAAGGGACTGTGTATACATCACTTCCAGAGGTCAGGAATACTGTGTATACATCCCTGTGTGTACATCACTTCCAGAAATCCCAAGTGAACACATTCATGCTGAGTTGGATACTCATTACACGTTGTACTTTTCTTTGAAACTTGAGGTGTTCAGCTTCAGTCTCTACTAGATTTCAGACATCAGGTGGCTGGCCCAGTAGGAGAAATCCTAGGTTGTTAGCGTAATTCAACATTCAAGTTTGTTTATGAAGCTTAGTACGGATATATGCGGTGATCCCATGCCGAATCATTTCCTGGAGATATGGCTACACTTCGAGAACACACACATCTTAATTAGAGCAAATTACCCCAGATGGAATAAACAGTTTGCTGAAGATTGGGGTGGGAAAGGGAAGTTTAATTTCCAGTGCTACGGAGAGGGCAAGGCTATTCGAAAACTGTCTTTAAATCATAGCAGCCGTGCTTTTGAAGTGGCGCACTAATAGAGCCGAGCAGGAAATAAGCCTGATTAGAATTTTGCAAGTGATTGTGAGTGCAAAAGATATATTAACAATAAAAGCTGAGACTTATTGCCTGCAATGGAAGTTGACACTTGGCTAAGGGGGGGGGGAAGTAAATTGAATCCATTAAAGTGACATTAAATAAATTAGGATATTCGTTTGCTTGTACGTTGCTTATCCCTTTCGTTTTTAGAAAATATGACTAGAACTCTCAAGAACTTAATTGGTGTTGGGGACAAATAATTATTTTGATGGCCCATGACATGTTTATGCATGTTATTCTGTTGTTGTTCTTAAGTCAGAGTACGACAGTTTTGACTGCATTTCACTTCAACACAATGATATTTGTAATAAAAACGAGAGGAATGCATTAGGTTTGTCTCAGACAATTTAAGTTCGTCATATCCTTAGAGCTTTCTTGTGCAGGATTAACTGTCCCATTTTAAACAGAAATGCGCCCTTCTAAGCCCATTGGCTTCAATGGATTTAGAAGAGAGTATCTCTGCTTAGGATGACACGGTGAGTTGCATTTTTCTGCAGGGCATACCATGGGCCTTGTTTCTCTTGCTTGCAGGACAAAATGGAGCATAAAGTCTAGATGGGGTCACAGAATTCCCACCTTTCAGTTAAATGGGGTAGTTTTACTCCCTCAGTGAAGTTATTCCAAATGGGGTTAGAGGGGAGAGATCATCAAAAGTAATAAACAATAAATGTGGACAGAGTAATTTTCACTTATTACGTCAGCCTTGAATTGCTATGAACAAGAAGGAATTGACTTAGGGTTGCCAGGTCTCTCTTTGCCACCGGCAGGAGGTTTTGGGGGCAGGGCCTGAGGAGGGCAGGGTTTGGAGAGGGGAGGGACTTCGATGCCATAGAGTCCAATTGCCAAAGCGGCTGTTTTCTCCAGATGAACTGATCTCTATTGGCTGGAGATCGGTTGTAATAGCAGGAGATCTCCAGCTAGTACCTGGAGGAGACTGAAAGACTCCATGAGAGAAGCAGCCCGTCCGGGGAGCATATTAGCTATTGCTGATTATATATTGAAAATGCAAGCTTGTTTGGCTGAAGAAGCCACTTTTACGTGGCAAAAGCGCTGTGAATATCCGGGAAGGCGTTTCCTTGATCATCTATGCCTGATACCACAAAGCAATCTGAGACAAGCCAAGCTGTTTGTGTTTTGGAGTGCGAAATTCCACTCCATAACAACTGTGTTGAGCTTTTGTTGGCTGTCAGCTGTTTTTGATGCTTCTTTACCTTTCGTACTCCTTGTATTTTTGTACCATCCTTGCTTAGCGAATTTGGCTCCTTAGGAGCAATGTTTGAATATATTGTGTTTATTCAAATAGTTACCTGAATTGTGTTCTATTTTGTTACATGAACGCTGAGCCTACTGCTGTTCTTTATTGCCAGTACCTGGAGGAGGGCAACCCTAATTTGACTCCTACAGTGGGTCATGATCTGCTGTCTCTCCAACAGCACAGCATCACTTCTGAAGTGACTCCGTTGCAACTCTGTGGTTTTACCATAGAGTTTCAGTGGAATCCTAGAGTGTTGGACTGACATGATGACGTCTCTTCATGGTTTGCGCCAGAAGTGACATTGCTTCGTTAGAGCAACTGTGATTTCCCCTGCTTTTTTTCCAGGGCTCCCCTACCTGTCTGGAGCTGCCAGTAGGCAGGATTCATGCTGTGTGCTGGCACTTGGCTTTGGCCAAAGGAAAGAACTAGAGGGATAATGACCACAGGAGCCAGGGAGGTTTCCTTGCACTAATAGGTCCAAGCATTTCAGGTGATATTATGCATCACTTAATTTGGTGGTGCACCATAAAACTTGCTGCCGGCTCAAAAGCAACAACAGCAACATGGCAGATGTTGTTCCTTAGCATGGGTGTTTCTTAGGGTTGCCAGGTCCCTCTTCGCCACTGGTGGAAGGTTTTTGGGGCGGAGCCTGAGGAGGGTGGGGTTTGGGGAGGGGAGGGACTTCAATGCCATAGAGTCTAATTGCCAAAGCGGCCATTTTCTCCAGGCGAACTGATCTCTATCGGCTGGAGATCAGCTGTAATAGCAGGAGATCTCCAGCTAGTATCTGGAGGTTGGCAAACTTAGTCTATCTACTAGTAGCTGTTTAGGAAAGTTTATTTAGTAATATGATTCCCCAGGTCAGGGAGGACTGTTGTAGTGGAAATACATTTTGAAATCCACCTTTTAAGGATATGGTACAGAATAGATTTGTGAGAGGGCACATTATGTAACCTTACATTCTTACAGCCATGTTGTATGTTTACTCAGGAGTAAGTTCTGCTGTTCAATAGTACATATTCCTAATTAACCGAGCATAGGATTTGAGCCTTTGACTACAAGCTAAGGGTACTTACCTGGAAAATAAGTCCCATGAGTAAACAGGATTGAAATTCTAATCGATTCAAGTTTATCTCTTCAGTAGTCTTATGGCAACCTATGCAAATGTGTCTCAGTGTTTATCTAAAGTGACCACTTCGGTGTTTGCTGTGCAGAATTGTTTTTTTAATGCCTGTATTAGCCTCTGAACTTCTCCAGAAATTAACTTTCTAATCGCAGTGTAGCTCAGGTGTGCCGTGTGCTGACTCAGTCGATCATTTTTCACGTTCCAAAGAGAAGATTTTGTTTAACCGAATCCTCTGGTGTTAAAAAGCAGGGAGTTTCTACAAGCCAGATGTTCAAACCACTGGCTTGGAACGCCTAAAGGTTTCTGAAAGTTCTCGCTGGAAGAGTATTAAAAAATGAAGGGCATGCGGTTTGCAGAAACCACCGACTCATTTAGCTTCAGGTGATTAATTATTCAAGTTCCATCCATTTCTTTTATATTTGCCATCTGCAGATGCTTTGGTATGTCAGCATAGGGAATGGCATTCGTTGCAAGGCTGTTGATATAAAACATGGTTCTCTTGGCTTTGTATCCAGTTCAGATAAGGAACTGGAAGTGAGCTGCCCTCCTTTTTCTTAACAGAGCTTTACAACTAAGGTTGGTCTCTAATCTTGTTGGTCTCTAAGGTGCTACTAGACTCACAGCGTATTCCTGAGCCTGAAGGGCAAAAGCCCTTAGGAGGCCAGGAAGGCGCCACGGCGGTGTTCGGGGGCCCCGCGCCGGCGTCTGAGCAACTTACACCAGCGTTAGTGGCCCGAACGCCGCCGGGAAGGTCTGGGCGCCGGGCACGGCGTCAGCATCCCAGGACGCCGATGGGGCCTTCCGCCGGTGTCCCACCGCCGTAAAAGCCTGCGCCCCATTGGCATCCTGGGATGGTGCTGCTGCGCCCAGCGTCTGGGCCTTCCCGCTGGTGTTCGGGCCACTAACGCTGGCATAAGTTGCTTGGACCCCGGCGCAGGGGGGCCAAACACCGCCGCGGTGCCTTCCTGGCCTCCTAAGGGCTTTCGCCCTTCAGGCTCAGGAATGCGCTGTGAGTCTAGTAGCACCTTAGAGACCAACAAGATTTTCGGGGTATGGCCTTTCAAGAGTCAAAGCTCCCTTTGTCAGATATCTGACAGCTTTGGCTCTCGAAAGCTCATACCCCGAAAATCTTGTTGGTCTCTAAGATGCTTCTGGACTTAAATCTAGTTGTTCTACTGCAGGCCAACATTTGTATGTCACCTTTTTACCCAGCTTAGGGTCCCCAAGGCACAGAGTTGCCAGGTCCCACTTCACCACCGGCAGAAGGTTTTGGGGGCGGAGCCTGAAGAGGGCGGGGTTTGGGAAGGGGAGGGACTTGAATGCCATAGAGTCCAATTGCCAAAGCAGCCATTTTCTCCAGGTGGACTGATCTCTATCGGCTGGAGATCAGTTGTAATAGCAGGAGCTCTCCAACTAGTACCTGGAAGTTGGCAACCCTACCAAGGCAGCGAACACTCGAAACAATATTTGAAATACAGATTATATATATTTAAAAGCAATTAAATGAAGCATATAAATTTTTAATCACAGAGACACATAAATGGGGAGGAGCATCAGTGAGAGTTAATGAGGGAACGCCAAACCAAACCAAACAAACCTTCACCCGTTTTATAGATTCTCATAAGAACCTTTATTTATTTTTTTGCATTAGTTGGTTTTTCCCTTTCTCCTCCTTTGAAACTCTGACACAAATGATCTGTGCACACATTCTGTTGCCATCTAACAACCATGGAAATCAAGGGGCAGGGCTAAGTCAGCCAGCAGTCAGCTCCCAGAGGAATAATCGCATCTTCACAATGGTAAAAAGCCTTGCCCAAAATATGCCATGTCAGTTACAAAAGAAGGGAGGAGATGCTAAATGGAAACATATGCAAAACAAGTAAGAACAATGCAAACACGCATTAGAAACCTGATTAGGAGGCATACATATTCATATAAGCTGTAACATTCAGAAAGGGCTCCAAATTCGAATTATATTTCACTGTCCGAGCAAATATATGATCAGACTGTCAAATCCTCTTGTACAGATCTGCCTGACTATATCTCATACGTTTTAATCACCGCAATGCACTCGCAGAGTGCTTCAGATCCAAATAAGCCTATCGCGCCTCTTTAATTAACCAGAATGATTTTAATTGAATGAGAATAACAAAACAAAATTATAATCCAAATGAATCAAGATTTCATAGCCCTTTACATAAACTGGTTGTTTTCCCTTCGTCGCCGAACCGCCTTCCTTGTGCTTCTGCTCTAAAATGGATTTGTACGTAGCACGTCACCATTTCAGTGCCCATTATGGTGGGGCCTGGAGATCTCCCGGAGCTACTGCATCTCCAGACAACAGAAATCAGGTCCCTTGGAGCAAAAGGGCTGTTTTGGAGCATGGGCATTATACAGCGCTGAGGTCCCTCCCCTCCCCAAGCCCCACCCTTCCCAGACTCTACCCCCAAAAGCTCCAGGTATTTCCCAACCAGGAGTTGGAAACCCTGGTGCCCATTGATGAGTAAGAGATGTTAGAGAAAGAAAAACGGTTTCGGTAAACTATAACGTAAAAAGAAGCATGTCTCCATTTCATTTGTCTGGTTAATTCCATTCAGAAGAAGAAGAGGAGTAGGTTTTTATATGCCGACTTTCTCTACCACTTAAGGGAGACTCAAACCGGCTTACCATCACCTTCCCTTCCCCTCCCCACAACAGACACCCTGTGAGGTAGGTGGGGCTGAGAGATTGTGACTAGCCCAAGGTCACCCAATTGGCTTCGTGTGTAGGAGTGGGGAAACAAATCCAGTTCGTCAGATTAGCCTCCACCGCTCATGTGGAGGAGTGGGGAATCGAACCTGGTTCTCCAGATCAGACTCCACTGGTGGTGAAGAGGAATCTGGCAACCCTATCTGGTGGTTCCTGGCCCGAAGGGTGTGTGGCTGTCCTCAACAAGGGCCAGAGCTTTCTCAGCCCTTGCCCTGACCTGGTGTAATACTCTTCCTAGTTGCATCAGGGCCCTGCGGGACCTTAAGGGGTTCACCCACAGGGTTCACCCTTACTCTTTACATCTGTGGGGGGTTGACCTAGGGTTGCCAAGTCCCTCTTCACAACCGGCGGGAGGTTTTTGGGCGGAGCCTGAGGAGGGTGGGGTTTGGGGAGAGGAGGGACTTCACTGCCATAGAGTCTAATTGCCAAAGCGGCCATTTTCTCCAGGTGAACTGATCTCTATCAGCTGGAGATCAGTTGTAATAGCAGGAAATCTGCTACTACCTGGAGGTTTGCAATCCTAAAGGAAATAATACTCAGTACACAGCCACTGATAATTACAAATATATTCACTACTGTAATTACAACGTAAACATCCATGTGTATACAAGTTACCAACTTTTCACATTCAATAACCTATCTTTGGTTGTCAATTCAGTTCAAGGTGATCCTGGAATCAGAAAACACTGTTGGTAATAAGTGAAGCGTTCCAGAGGGATGGTTAATGTATGTTCAAGCACAAATTGCCCTGTTGCGATGGAAAGATGCACACGGAGTTGTGATCAGCTGGTTGGTGCTAGCCATTCACGAAGCTGAAATCCCACTTGCTGGATCGGCTAGCTAGCCTGGATCTCTCATCTGCTGTATAAGCTAGCGTTGGATTTATGAGTTGCTGGTGCTGTGCATCACAGACAATGATATTTGCACGTAGATATTACAAGATTCTGGTATATACTTGTTTCACATTGACTTGCTTCCTCAGACTGTGCAATTAAATCTACAATATCAATAAACATATTAGCATGCTAACCCACCCCCTATTTAGTTTACACCCATTAAGTTTAAATGTGAACAAAAGTTCTTACGTGACTGCAATATTGCAGTTCATAAGATGACTCCTAGTCCTTATGATTAGTAACTAAGTTTAACATGCTCTTAAACACATCAACAGGTGTGAATGTTTAAGGCTACAACTGCTAGTCTATGAGGTGACTACCTGGAGGTTGGCAACCCTAGGTTGACCTGCAGTGACCCAGTGGCACTGTGGTGACCGAGTTGTTTTAAGGCCATCTGGTTTATGGTTTTAATATGAGTTTTAAAATTATTGTTCCATAGTCTATGTATTTTAAAGGTTGTTACCCACCCTGAGCCTGGCCTTGGTTGAGAATGAGGAGGCGGGCTATCAATTTGAATAATAAATAAATAAATGAATGAATGAATGAATGAATGAATGAATGAATGAATATTTCAAACAAAACTAGGTAAGAGAAGGAAAATCCACATCTGTTTTCAGTGGCCGAGGGTTCCTTTTCTGGAAATGACTTCAATATCTTATGCATTATTTCATGTAGATTTTTGCCTAACGGCAGTGAGAAACATCTAGTTCGGGAGCGTCCTATTCCCCCCCCCCCCAAATCTCTCTCTGAAGCTCCCTGTTTCTGAAACAATCTTTATGCATGATAACATTTTGTTGAGATGTTTCAAGAGTGATCCCTGCGTGATTAAAAATCATTATTCCATTAACTCCTGTGCCAGAAAAAGATTAATGACTTCATGAATCATAATTAAGGTTTCCAGGTTTTTGGCTTAGGGAAAGCTAAACATTCCCTGGGTCTACTTCTTATCAGGCTTCAGGCTTCATTTTTCATCCTGTATTCACCCGAACGTGGATAACTGTGCGTCTCTGTTTCATTTCTCTGCTCTCCCTCCTGCCATTACATCACCAAGTGTCAGAAAAGAACAAAAGAAAATAGCTTTATACTAAAGCTGCATGCCGCCACTTATTTTGAGTCAAACTGAAACGCAAAACATTTTTTTTAAAATAACCCAAGCACCGATTCTACACAAATGGTTTGGCTGGGCTTCAACAAGGTAGAGTGAACTCTAAAGGGTGGCGTCAAGTGTGGACAGATAGCATGATGTAGTGGTTAAGAGCAGTGGTTCGGGGCGGTGGTCTCTGACCTGGAGAACCGGGTATGATTCTCCACTCCTCATGAGCAGTGGATGCTAATCTGGTGAGCCGAGTTGGTTTCCCCATTCCTCCACATTAAGCCAGCTGGGTGACCTTGGGCAAGTCACAGCTCTCTCAGCCTCACCTACCTCATAGGGTGTCTGTTGTGGGGAGGGGAAGGGAAGGTGATTGTAAGCTGGTTTGATTCTCCCTTAAGTGGTAGAGAAGGTCGGCATATAAAAACCAACTCTTCTTAGCTGCAGGACCTTGCCAAGTTTCAAGGCTTAAAAACTTGTCCTGAGAGTTGTTAGAGTGAAAGCTCAGGCCCCATCCCATTCTCCTAGGGTAAAGAATGCTTCTGAAAGAACTCATTCTTGAATTTGGTCAGCGACACTCCTGTAGTGCATGGCAGTTTCCTGGTGGGTCCTCTAGCACCTTCTGCAAATGGAAGTTGGTGACTGTGACCATAGAGGTTGTTGGGCAGCCAGGTCTTCCAGAGGTTCTTCCAGAGGCTGCGTACTTGATGGGGATAGACTGTTGGGATAAGACAACTCAGCATGCCTGGACATTGGGGGGGCTGTTTCGCTCTAAATGTGTGTATATATTGTCTTCTTAATGAATTGGATGCTTCTCTTTGTCTAACCTCCTAACTTCTCTGACTCCTCCATCCAACCAGCATGGGGTGGTGGTTAAGAGTGGTGGTTTGGAGTGGGGGACTCTAATCTGGAGAACCGGGTTTGATTCCCCACTCCTCCGCATGAGCGATAGAGGCTAATCTGGTGAACTGGATTTGTCTCTCCACACATGAAGCCAGCTGGGTGACCTTGGGCTAATCACAGCTCTCTCAGCCCCACCTACCTCACAGGGTGTCTATTGTGGGGAGGGGAAGGGAAGGTAAGCTGGTTTGATTCTTCCTTGAATGGTAGAGAATGTGGCATATAAAAACCAACTCCACCTCCTCCTTCTCCTCCTCACAACATCTTGGGCTTCTGCTAGACTTTAAGAGGCCTACACCTAAGCAGTGTTACACACTTCCAGCTTGGAAAGCTGTAACTCTGTTTAGGGTTGCGTTGTTCGACACAGTCACAGAGGATAAGTACATCAATGGCTGCAAGCCAGGATGGCTGAATGGAATCTCCCAGTTCAGAGGCAGTCTACCTCTGAATACCACGTGCAGCAGGAGGGGGCAACAACAAGGGGAATCATTATGAATGCCCTTGGTCACCATGGAAAACACGATGAACTAAATGGAGCTTTGGTCTTATTCATCAAGGTGCTTCTTATGGCATATATCCCTCAATGCATACCATCCAACCATGTTTGCTTCTTATAACAATGTGTACGCACACAGATAATACAGATAAAGAAAAGGTGCTAGTACTCATATATAAGGCTGCACTGATTTCTACCAGTTCCCCCCTCAGGACCTGAGAGCCAGTACTCCGTACCAGTGACTACTGCCACAAAAAAGCCCTGTATATACACTTACATACATTTATGATAGATTAAACCAGGGTTCCCCAAATGTTTTGAGCCTGCGGGCGCATTTGGAATTCTCACAAGGCATGGTGGGTACAGCAACAAAATGCCTGCCACAAAATGCCTGCCGCAGAGGGCAGAGCCACCCACAAAATGATTGCTACAGCTTAACTTCACTAACACAGTTCAGATCCTTGTACTGTAGTGGCAGCTGCTGCAAAAACAACATTTAAAAAAAAATCTGCACAGCCAATCAAATCTCCAGTACTCAGTCAGAAGCTTCAATGGGCAAACACTCTACCCGGCCCCACCCACTTCCTAAAAACACTTGGTGGGTGCCAGAAAAGGTGTCAGCGGGTGCCATGGTACCCAGAGGCACCACGTTGGGGACCCCTGGATTAAACTCTGCAGGTAGGCTTGCCAGGTCCCCCCTCTCCTCCAGCGGGAGGTTTTTTTGGAAGTGACATGGCGCCGTGGGCAGGCGCACGTGCACACGTTGCCCGCCGACCCTCAGCTGGTCGACAGGCAGCCAGGTGGATTGGCAGGGTTTTGCCTGCCACCACCTGGCACTTGGCAACCCTATCTGCAGGGTACCCTGTGAAAACTATTATTAATATGATCAAAAACTACTATGGAAAAATAGAGATCTCAAAACAATGTTATTGACATCCCCTGCCTCTTTCGCCATGTTCGCTTACGCACACACATAATCAAATTCCTTCCGACATGGGGGGTAATATTTCCTAAATTCTTTGCACAGGATAAAAATGTCACCAAATAATAAAACCGGATAGCTTGACAAGGAAAGATGTCTCCCTAATAAAGTAGAACGTTTCAGATGTTTCATCCTAGCAGTTTTCAGTAAAATATGATTTCCTGCCCAAAGGCAAGGGAAGATTAACCAAGTCTGTTCGGCTGCTCACCCAATAACTCAGTTGGAAAAGGAATCTAAAGACCAAATTGCAAAGTTCACAAATGCAATCAGTTTATCAAGGTCAGGTAAGGACAAGAACACGAATGGATGGAATTCCGGATAACAGTGGAACGGATAGTGATGCGGTGTGATTAAGACAAAAAGTGAGGCCGCCTGCTAAATCGCTGGGGCTCCGCGTGCCGCAATCTGGGAAGCGTGTTGTCGTAACACCATTCACGAGCTGAAATTCCCTGCTGCTGAGAAGAAATTAGTCTTGCAGGCAACAAATTATCTCCGCTTCCCTTTATTAAATGGAAAATGAAATACGCGGCAAGTACAGATCGGAAGGGCCTGTAGATAACTGATAATTCCCACCCCGCCCCCAGGGAACCTTGTAGGAAGTTGCTTAAGTCGCTGTAAGCAAGGGGCAATGGTCCTAAAAGTGGTTTCTAACAGAGGTACACCCCACTAATGCCACTGAAGTCAATGGGCTTGGAAGGGTGGAAGTCTGCTTAGGGTTTCACTGTCGAAGGCGCTGCTTCGCTGTGATGGGATCACAAAAAGAGTCAAAATTTAGCACTGGTTTCTCCAGGTGAACTGATCTCTATCGGCTGGAGATCAGTTGTAATAGCAGGAGATCTCCAGCTAGTACCTGGCGGTTGGCAACCCTACTTATGAGGAGGAGGGGGAGCATTTGCAAGTGAAAGTCAGAGGGGCAGAGGAAGGGTTCCCCGACCCCGCAAATGTCCCCTCCTCCTGCATTATCTACATATCTAATTCTGAAGTGGGCCCCTTACCTGTGGACACTTAAATCCACAGATAGGGGGCACAGTCATCTCCAACAGGTTTTCTGCAGACTTAGGGGTCCCCTTAGGTCTGCAGAAAAATCTGAAATTAAAAACATGGGGGAATGCAATGCTCAGACAATTCCAATTTTCCCCCAAAGTCCACTCCCACTAGTGTTGCCAATTCCTTCTTCGCCACCCGCAGGAGGTTTTGGGGGGCAGAGCCTGAGGAGGATGGAGTTTGGGGAGGGGCTTCAATACCATAGAGTCCAGTTGCCAAAGCGGCCGTTTTCTCCAGGGGGACTGATCTCTATCGGCAGGAGATCAGTTGTAATAGCGGGAGATCTCCAGCTGGTACCTGGAGGTTGGCAACCCTAACTCCCACAGCTGCAAACTACCCTGAAATTTTGCAATTCTAGCTGTAATAGTGGCTGCCCTAATTGGGGAGGGGGGGATTAGCCACATTCCTGTCTTAATTGTGTTGGGAAATCGTAGTCATTACTATTCTCCTGAATGCCCACTCGAACGAAACTGTGTCAAAGGCTACCAGCTGTCTTTGGCGCTGATGAAGGCCCCACTTTGCCACAGCTGTACTGTAAATATTCCAAGGATTCGCATAAATTTAGCCCCCAGCCCAGCGTGATGTACCACTTCTCCTCGGATCCGTTTTGGACAACCTAAAATATCCGGGCCGCCCCCTGCTTCCAGATCAAGCCCTCTGCCCTAGCAGCCCTTCCAAGCGAGACCTTGACAACTCTTAACAGCCAATAAAAAGGACACTTTCAGAAACTCTTTTTCACTCTGTCCCTTCTCGGTAGATCCAGGGTCTTGGATCTTAGATTCCTTTATTCCGTTCCATATGCTCGGGGACCTACGGGACCTTAGATTCGCTCCTGTCACCGAAGTCAATGGAACGAAACCATTACAACTAAAAGAAAGGGCAACTTACTTTAAATTTATCATTTAATGAGTGCTAGGAAAACCCTTCACCACTAAAGGAATGTGGTTTTTTTAATTGATAAACAGCGAGGGATGTATTAAATGCTAAGTCTCTGTAGACTTTTTTTATATATATTACTGTTGAAGAAAAAGTTCCTTCAGCACATGGTTAGTACTTGTGAATAGGGTTGCCAACCTCCAGGTACCAGCTGGAGATCTCCTGCTATTACAACTGATCTCCAGCCGATAGAGATCAGTTCCCCTGGAGAAAATGGCCGCTTTGGCTATTGGAGAGTCAGAGTGGTGTAGTGGTTAAGAGCGATGGTTTGGAGTGGTGGATTCGGATCCGGAGCCAATTATTCTCTCTCAGCATTCCAGATTTGTGGTGGGACTACAATCAGGAATGGAGAACCATGTAGACCACTTGGAGCTTCTTAGAGAAAAGGCCAAAATAAAAATATACTAGATAATACTAATTAAACCAACATGGCTTTGCTCAATGAGAACTCATAGCTCCCCTTCTCCCTCAGATCTAAGGTTTCCAGTTACCCAAAGGAAGGGGAAAAGGTTTATAGGGTTGCCTTGCCAACTCCAGGTTGGGAAATGCCTGGAGATTTGGGGGTGCAGCCTGGGCAGAGCTGGGTTAGGGGAAGGGAGGGACCTCCGCGTGATACAATGCCATAGAGTAAACCTTCCAAAGTGTGGTTCCATTTCCTAGTACAAATACCATAAGTGACATGGAAAGTGGCAATAAGGCCTCAGTTAAGCCCCACAAAACTTATCTGAGTGTCCCAGACACCAAGGATTTAGTTCAAAGGATCCTGGCATTTTGGACGCGTGTTACTAGACACACTCACAATGCAAGCCGTTTTGACATATTACTGTGAACGCATGTACATCTTGTATGTATAGGGATACACCTGTTGGTAAGACAGGACCAATGCATGTTCGCTTTGTAAATTAAACTGGGACCCAGTACCTGGGTAAATGTGGTGTTTAGCGTTTGTATTGAACGTAGCACACAAATTTCTTAACACACATGTACAGGGGTGGGCGGAAATCATGGGACCTAGTACCTGGCTAAATGTGGTGTTTAAATCACATTTGTGTAGAATGTAGCACGAGAATTACTCAGCACACATATACCGAAAAAATCAAGTGTACACTGTCCACAGATTGCATGTGCATTCTCTGTAACTTCAATCAATCAATCAAGTTTTGTTTCGATACAAAATCAGCTCTGGATAAATATCAAAGTTAGGTTAAGATAATAAAATAAAATAAAAGTTGATTATTCTGGGAGGGATGATTTGGAGAAGAGGAAGAAAGATCTTCTATGGGGAAAGGTTTTCAAGTAGCTGTTTCCGAATCCCACTAGACCAGAGGCAAAATTTGGCTACTTGAATGGTTATCTCTCGAGAGGAGTCTGCTAAGAGAAGGGAAACTTTAGCATCTTCCGATCTCCCAGGAAAGGATGACAATATAGATTCAGATACAACTGAATTCAGATACAACTGACTTTTTCTGTTTTTAGGGTATGTGGGAAATTGTTTCAACCAAACTCATTCTGAATCGAGCAAATGGGGCTGACCCTTGACTAAGGAGGATATCTGGTCTACTGCTCATACTCCCCCGCCACCCCCCAGTGCAGAATATGATTCAGAGGGAGATGTGGGCGAGGAAGACATGGTAGGTTGAGATGCAAAACAGAGAAGCATCTGGTGATGCCGTGCCCAGCGGACAGCTGTTGCTACATGATAATCAGATGTCAAACGTCTGTTGTGCTCGCCAAATTGTTACAGGTGGCACGTTCTGTCAGAAGAAGTGCTGGGGAAATGAAAAATAACTTGCGAGATAGATCTCAAGTGCCTGTGAAATTCCCAGAAACTGGCAGCTACATCAAGGAGAAATTTGATTATGGGGAGGGAGCTTAATGAAAGATGTGGACAAACTCTCCCCCCCCCCCAACAGACGGCACTATGAAATATAATTTTAAGCTTTCAATTTTAAAACAAGAAGGAGGAGGAGGAGGAGGAGGAGGAGGAGGAGTTGGGCCATTTATGCATGGTAATTAGCAGTCCGTTCAAGGCTGAATTGCCCCACATATTTGTTTTTAAATTTTTCACGCTGAACCATCATTCCAGAAGTGACTGCGAAGCTGGCGCATACCTGCTTCTCCTTACTTAAGAGCTCATTTAACGCGACCTTTGGTGTTTGCCCCGAAGTATCCCGTCAAGGAACCATGCAAAATAACAGCTGCGCGTTAGCTATGCACATGCTAATGGCTATGCAAACAGGAACGAAGGAGCAGGTGAGTGGGGGGTGGAATTTCTCCTTTTGCATCAGGACTGTGAATAGGCATTTTTAAAGTCGCATTTTAAAAAAGAGCTTTGAGTGAGCATCCAAATTGACCATGCATAAATGACCTTGGTTTTTATGTGCCAACTTTCTCTGCCACTTAAGGGAGACTCATACCAGGTTACAATCACCTTCCCTTCCCCTCCCCACAACAGACACCCTGTGAGGTAGGTGAGGTTGAGAGAGCTGTGATTAGCCCAAGGTCACCCAGCTGGCTTCATGTGGAGGAGTGGGGAAACAAGTCTAGCTCACCAGATTAGAGTCCACCGCTCCATTGCTGAAGTGTTGCAGTATGTACCATTGCATGAAACAACACGGTTGGCAAGTTCCCATTGTCATATGATGGCACAAAAGGGAGAGTGACTGGATCTTCAGCAGAATTTGCAAAAGAGCCAGTGTGGTGTAGTAGTTGAAGTATCAGGGTAGGATATGGAAGACCCAGGTTTGAATCCCCTCTCTGCTGTGGAAGCTTGCTGGGTGACCTCGGGCCAGTCACACACTCTTAGCCCAACCTTCCTCACACGGTTGTCGTGAGGGTAAAATGGAGGAGAGGAGAATTGTGTTAAGATGCTTTGGGTTCCCATTGGGGGAGAAAGATGAGGTGTAAATGAAGTAAATAAATAAATAAGGGAGGGGAAGGGACACCTGCAGAAGGACGATCAATTCCTCAGATGAGTCCAAGCAGAAATTATTATATTGAATAACTCAATATGTCCGACTGATGATTGGTCCCATGGCTCTGACCACAGTCACCGTGATTGTGAGAAGGTTTTCCATTCTTAGGTCCGGAGCCTGGAGTGCCTTAGTTCTATGGCAGCACGAACCTTTTCTCTGATTTTGATGTTTAGCTCAAGAATAGCTTATTCGACATAGCTGAACAAATTACTAATAAGACTCACCTTGCCAAACCTTTGTGTTGTCTCCCCTTTCGCTCTCCCGGCTGCTTCTTCCTCTTGACCTCATTTTTCTTCATCGTCTTTGCCCTCACTGTTCTTGACCTCTTTTGCCCACACTATTATTCAGGCCAGCTGGCAGAGGTAACCTGACCTGGTGTTATTCAAGTAAATGGGAATCCTACTTGCACACAGTTGCTGTAAAATGATGGGGTGGGGGGGCGCAGGTGTGAATACCTAGCTATCACCTATTTGAACAACAGGGATTTTGCTCATTTGGGTTCTGTTTCAATTTATTCTACTGATGGGGAATCTTCCTGTGCTATGACTTCACATGTACCTCAGGTTTAAACTGCAGTTACATGTGTGTGTGTGTGTGTGTGTGTAAAGGAAAAATCCAGGTTGTTAAAAAAGTGTTCAGAGCCAGCATGGTGTAGTGGTTAGGAGCGGTGTACTCAAATATGGAAAACAGGGTTTGATTCCCCACTCCTACACATGAGCAGCAGACTCTAATCTGTTTTCCCCACTCATGAAGCCCGCCGGGTGACCTTGGGCTAGTCACAGCTCTCTCTGAACACTCAGCCCCACAAGGTGGGGCTCACAAGGTGTCTGTTGTGGGGAGAGGAATGAAAGAAGATTGTAAGCTGGTTTGATTCTCTGTAAAAGGTAGAGAGAATCAGCATATAAAAACCAACTCTTCCTCTTCTTCATTTGTCCCACCTTTTTTGACTGTACAGCGTTGCAGAGAATTCACCCATCAACAGTCCCATGTATTGCGTTGTTACAAGTATAGTAAGATCTGTATGCCTCAGTTTTCTTCCCAATGAGGACTCAAAGTGGCTTACGACATTGTTTCCCTTCCTCCATTTTATCTTCACAACAACCCTGTGAGGTGGGTAATGCTGAGAATGTGTGACTGGCCCTTCGTCAAGCCGATTGGAGAGTTGAACCCGGTCTTCTTGATCCTGGTCCAACGCTCTAGCTGCTATACCACAATAGCTCTCATTATTACTTCTGGCAACCCGGAGAGCAACCCTTAACAATTCTACTCAGAAGTCAATTCTGTGTTACTCAGTGCAGCTTTCTCCCAAGAAAATGTCTTTAGGATTGTAGCCCTATGACCCCTCATAGCACCCCAGTCCATCATACTGGATAAGATTGGCTATGGCAAAGCTGTTGCTGCATTTCTTTCCTTTATATAGTATTTTAAATGCCTCATTTTTTAAATATAGCCATTGTGTATGTTCATATGCATTACCTCCAGTCAAGAAAACAGCCCTTTCAAATTACCATTCTGAAATAACAAATAAGTTCCTGGATTCTAAACTTAAAAGAGGAGGGAAAGGCAAAAAGCCAATAGGCCAGAAAGATGCAAAAAATTCCGTTATATCAAGATGCAGGCTGCTCAGATGTGAAAATTCATCACTCTGGTGGCTTGCTTTAGGAACGGGTTTTTCATAACTTATGTATGATCTTGCAAAGTGCATCCGTCTTTTCTCCAGGACGACCATGCTGATTACATTAGAATGGTCAGTGCAAAGTAAATTTTAAAAATTGCCCAAACCGCTGAATGTACTTCATAGACAGGAATAAATTAGGCATGTTGAAACTGAAGTTAATGGAATTTGAAGTTCTGTTAGGCTCTCCCTGTTTTTTTGTCTGAAAAGCTAATGAGAGCAGATAAACCAGTTTCTTGTTGTCTGTACATCTTCATCTTCTTCATCATAATCTTATATTCTAATACTTAAATCTGGTGATTGGAGCAGGGAATGGGCAAGACAGATCTTTCTACAAACCTGAAAAGGGCCTCAGTTTTGCAGAAAAATCTGAAAACTAAATAAATAAATTGGGGGTTTAAAAAAAACAAAAATGATAAAAGGAGCACCTGGAGCTTTAAGCAACAGATTCCCTTCGTGGCTGCTGCTAGGCAACCACAGCATTCCAAGGCTTGGTTCTGTCAGTAAAAGCAAGGAGGAGGGGGAAGAGTCCTTTTCAGGCCTATTTTGGTCTTTTAGGGAGGACGTATTGGTTCCAGGCCTGACTAGAGTTGCCATCTCCAACTTTGGAAATTCCTGGAGATTTTGGGTTGGAGCCTAGTGAGAGCGGGGTTGGGGGAAGAGAGGGGCCACAGCTGAATATAATGCCATAGTGTTAGGGTTGCCAGGTCCCTCTTCCTCAACGGTGGGAGGTTTTTGGGGCGGAGCCTGAGGAGGGAGGGACTTCAATGCCGTAGAGTCCAATTGACAAAGCAGCCATTTTATCCAGCCGAGCTAATCTCTATCGGCTGGAGATCAGTTGTAATAGCAGGAGATCTCCAGCTAGTACCTGGAGGTTAAACCAGAATTCATAAATTATGACCTGTGCTTTGATATGGCTTTTGCATTATGATGGTATAATATTGGAATTATATTGAAATTGCTTGGAATATTTGTTTTCTGTGTGAATTTTGGTTTAACTATTATATACACAGAAGTGTCTGTTTTTGTAATAGTACCTGGAGGTTGGCATCCCTACATAGAGTGCACCCTCCAAAGTGACCATTTTGTCCTTGGGGCGCAGATATCTGTCATCTTGGGGAGGGGAGCCTGGGGAAAGTTGGGTTTGAGGAGGCAAAGGAGTATAATAATCTGGAATTACCACTGATCTCCAGATGATAGAGATCAGTTTCCTTGGAGGTTGGTAACCCTAGAAGGAGAGAACAAAGCAGGGAAAGGGTAGAGACTTTGGGGGCTTTCAGGACAAGTGAAGAGGAAATAGTGAGGAAGGGGCAAAATGAAATGCTTCCTGTAAGTCCTTGCTGGTCCCTGCATATTCCTACATAGTAGAGGAGAAATGGATACATATCTTTGTATCAGGTTTTTCCCCCCCTTTTATGCTGCTTTTTAAATCTCTGGGATATGACACTGATGTGGTTTGGAATGAAACCCTCAAGGCTGAAAAAGAAAAAGTTACACAGCTTGCTGACGCATTTGTGCACCATAGTCCCTGCAAATAGATCGCGAGGGGAAGAGTCAGTTAAATTGATTTCCAGCAGCCTTTTGCTGAACACCCCTCCCACATATAAACCCTATTTAAATTGAAGGGGGCTCGATGGGAGTAATCCTTTGCAGGATTGCAGCCTTACCACCAGAAAGGTTAGTTTCTTGGCGGAGAGTACTTTGATTTATGTCCGTTTATCGTTGCGTAGTTCTTATCGTTTTCTTTTTTAGAGGCTTGATGAATAATAAATAAAGATGGTGATGAGTCAGTTCACATTTAATGTTGTAGGTAGTCCCCCCCTCCCCAAACTCACTAATGGGAATAGCATAATGTTGATGCCAGGAGCACACAAGCAGCAGTCAGAATTACTTCCAAGATGCAGGAGGTAGATTTTGGAGCTTCAGAGATTGCTAGGGTGGGTGGCAGGCAAAATCCTGCCAATCCACCGGGCTGCCCGCCGACCAGCTGAGGTGGGCGGGCAGTGTGTGCACGCGTGTCAGCTCACTGCACCCTAGGGTTGCCAACTGCCAGGTAGTAGCAGGAGATCTCCTGCTAATTCAACTGATCTCTAGCCGATAGAGATCAGATCACCTGGAGAAAAATGGCCGCTTTGGCAATTGAACTCTATGGCATTGAAGCCCCTCCCCTCCCCAAACCTGGCTCTCTTCAGGCTCCACCCCCAAAATCTCCTGCCGGTTGCGAAGAGGGACCTGGCAACCCTTCTGCACCCACATCACTTCTGGGTTTACCCAGAAGCAACATGTACTCTCTAGCAACCTCCGCAGAAACTCTATGAAAACCATAGAGTTTTAGCTGAGATCTGTGTCACTTCTGAGTAAACCTGGAAGTGACGTAGGTTCAGCGTGCAGGGGGCACGCATGCATCACGCGCCCCAGCCAGGCCCTGAAAAGCTCCTGCCGGTGGAGGTAAGGGACCTGGCTAACCTAGAGATTGCAGGAATTTAGACCCATCAAATATTGGCTTGTGTTAACATGGTTTACAAGAGTAGGCCGTTCCCATGAGAGAAAAGAGAAGACCAAGGATTGGTTATCCATTCTGGAATTAGGGTTGCCTGGTCCCTCTTCACCACCGGTGGGAGGTTTTGGGGCTGTAGCCTGAAGAGGACAGGATTTGGGTAGGGGAGTAGGGTTGCCAGGTCCCTCTTCTCAACCGGCGGGAGATTTTGGGGGCGGAGCCTGAAGAGGGCGGGGTTTGGGGAGGGGAGGGACTTCAATGCCATAGAGTTCAATTGCCAAAGTGGCCATTTTTCTCCAGGTGATCTGATCTCTATCGGCTGGAGATCAGTTGAATTAGCAGGATATCTCCAACTAGTTCCTGGAGGATGGCAGCCCTAGGTAAGAGGGAGATAGGCTGGTTCACACCAAGTGCAGCTGTGTGTGTTCCCCCACACAGCACCAACAAGAAGTATGGCCTCGGATCATCGAAAGAAAGACAAATGAGCAGGAGTCCTCTAGGAAACCTGTATACCAAAACTGTTAACAAAAATGACTCCAAGCAATGGCCTCATATCATAACTTGCAGAACAGAGCATACAAGTAAGTTCATACACTGTCACAATGTGTCTCCCTAAAAACAGGAGAAAGGGGTGTCATAAATTGCCCTGTCTGCATGGCTGAATATGGGTAACACCCCCATCACATGTAACCTTATGTTTGTTTGTTTGTTTGTTTGTTTGTTTTTGCAACTTATAGCCTGCCCTCCCTGCCAAGGCCAGACTCACATCATTTACATCTTTTAAAATACATCGATAATAATAAACATTGAACAATAAAATTGACAATAAGTTATAAATTTTAAAACAATGTAAGCACTATGCGTGGTGCATGGGTGCACAAACCCATCCTTCGTGATGGGTACACAAAACAAGTATCTAAACGGGCTCACAATCAGACACATCTTTCTTCCTTTCCAGGGACAGAATGCTTCGGAGGTTGCCGTGATAGTTTTTTTGCGCGGTTGTGACTTAAGAGGAGAGAGCTGCCTGACTCCGGAAGCACAGAGTTCAGACAATCTAGTGCAAATTAATCATGCAATAAACCAAAACTTCATGAATTATTTCATATTATTTTAGTAATCCTCTCTTCACTTATTCCATTTACATCCTAACCTGATTTATGCTCCAAATTTTGTAGTGTCTTGGGGAAAGGGGGGTGGGGTGGGGGAGAGATGGCAGTGAAATAACTCTCCTACTCCCTCAGTCGAAAAACATATCATTCTTCTCGCATAAAGTTTAAATCAAATTTAAACTAAATAATCCCAATATAACTCAGGATGATTAGTTACCCTTAGTACCTTGTATCATTTTTTTAATGTTATCTTGCCATTTTCAGGGATATAAAGTGTATCCGTTGTAGAATCATTGAGTGGAAAGGAATTCAAGGGGCATCTAGTTCGATCACAGGCGAGGACACTCTTTCTCCATTCGGAATAGGCACTTGTCCGTTACACAGCTCCGAAAGAGGATTCCTTCACTTCCCTAGCCACATCTGTTCCCCACATTGGTTTATTTGTTTCAAACAAAAAAAAAGAGAGGAGAATATACTGAAAACCAATAAAACCATGTGAAAACAATTACAGCGAATCCAAACAGTCCGTAACAAATTCAAATGTTTTCTCTTCTGCTGTAAACAACCCAGTGCAAAAAATGCACTGAATCTCATTTGGGTCTCGGCCAAGAAAAGCTGACTGAAAAAAAGGTTACTTTACATAGTTCGGGAAAGCAATCTAGAGACAGTGCTCAGTAATGTTCCTGAGGCAGATTGGGGGCAGTCGCTGAGAAGAAGAGTTGGTTTTTATATGCCGATTTTCTCTACCTTTTAAGAAGTCTCAAACCGGCTTACAATCACCTTCCCTTCCTCTCCTTACCACTGACACCTTGTGAGGTAGGTGAGGCTGAGAGAGCTCTAAGAGAACTGTGACTAGCCCAAGGTCACCCAGCAGGTGCTGTGGAACGCAGGCAAGATAATGCTGCTGCAGTTGTCTTGTTTGTGGGCTTCCTAGAGGACCCTGGTTGGCCACTGTGTGAACAGACTGCTGGACCTGATGGCCTTGGTCTGATCCAGCAGGGCCTCTCTTATGTTCTATGGTCTTATGAGAAGTTGAAAGATTGGGGCTTCTGGTCTGAGGAAATCAAAAGGACACAAGAGAATTTATCAAATTTTATCTCACCCTTCAAGAAGCTCAGGGTGATATGCACAGTCCTCCCACCTTCTGCCTTAGCCGCGCAACAACCCTGTGAAGCAGGACAAGAGTGACTAGCCCAGGAGGCATCATGGAAAGATTTAAACGTGTGTCTCCCCAGGCCCAGTCCAACACTCTAACCACTGTACCACATCGCCACGTGCGGCTTCTAATGATATTGCATCAACCTGTTCTTTGGGTACAGGTTTCTAGTTGCCATTGCACTTATGAGACAGACAGATGTTTGTGACTTCTTCCATGTGTCTGAGCATATCAGAATGGGAGAGAGTAAAAAGTACCTATATCACACATACAGTGGAGCAGTGACCAGAAAAGCAGGATCTTGGGGGAGAGTCTGAGCAGTGTTATTAACCTGAAAACCTCTGAAAGGCAGTAGTCAATCCCTGCCCATAAGAATGTAAGACCAACAAAAATAGAAACCCGATATTATAAAACAACGACGTAATTTTTAGTTTAGATTAGGAAATTGTTATGCCCACTGCAATAGGTTATATGTTAGATGCAGAGGGTGTTTACTTCTTGAACGTATGTATAATCTAGCCCGAACAACAGAAAGAAATAATAATAATGCTGTCTGCTTGATTAGCTTCTAAGATGTTTATGCCTATGTTATCTTTTTCCTTATGGCAAGATGGATACCCTTTTATCTTACCCATTCCCTTTTTCCCTTTTGTATCCCTATCATATTAAAAAAACTAATAAAACATTAAAGAATGTAAGACCAAGGCCTACCTCACCCAGCTTTTTGCTTCCACCCTGCAAGATGCATCTGGAAACAAACAAAGAGGACAAGCAGGAGGAGAAAACCATCTGCAGCTTTTTGACCCTAGCATGTGGCATTCAAAGTCAAATAAACGTTTCATTTCCCATGGGTGGCCCCACTCTGCGGATCAAAAAATCTGCAGAATGAGACCCCCTCGGACTAGAGTAGATACTTAACGTAAATACTTAAGGAAGGAATAAAACAAAGCAAAATAGTTTAAAAGTGTGAGTTTGCTTAACTCAGAGAAATTTCCATCAACCTCAATGGGGCTGACGTCCAAGCTGAACTATTTGACACCAAGCTTTAATTGTCTCCTCTGTGCCCAGAAAAGCTGAACATTGCACCCATCACTAATCTGTTAACCCATCGGGATCACACTTGGAAAGATATTTTGTGGGCAATGGTCCAGGTTGATTACATAGACTTCTAAAAGGTAGCTGTTTTTTTGTTTTTTGTAGTAAAAAAATAAATAAAAATAAAAATTAGATTTAATTCGTTCCAACAGCTTGGCAACATTCACGATACTATTAAAACACTGATGCTAGTGTATTTGCTTTTTTTGTTTGTTTTTATCCTGCCTTAGGCATAAGCTTGGGTGTATTAAAAATGTATGTAAAATAGCAAGCTAACTTCTGCTCTACAGTAGAGTTTGACGATGCAGCCCGTGTTTTTAGACACTGCTCTGATCTTTTCCTAGGTCAATACCTGAAGATATTTCCCCCTTCTCTAGCCAAAGACAGCCCCCAACTTCCACCCTGTGCTTCCTCAGCCAGCACAATCCCTTTGATATGGTGCATTCTAGATTGTAAGAACATGTGCATGAATCATGCTATCGCATAGGGAAGGCCTATTACAGAAGCCTTTTGAACGCAGTGGGGAAGGACCGGGGTTGCCAGGTCCCTCTTCAACTCCGGATGGAGGTTTTTGGGGTGGAGTAGAAGGGTTGCAGGGTTTGGAGAGGAGAGGGGCTTCATTGCCATAGAGTTAAATTGCTAAACCAGGTGAACTGATCTCTATCGGCTGGAGATCAGTTGGAATAGCAGGAGGTCTCCAGCTATTACCTTGAGGTTGGCAACCCTAGGAAGGATGGTGCCGATTGGTTGGGGAGGGATGCATGACACCTCTGGCCAAGTAGTAGGGTTGCCAATTTCCAAGTATTAGCTGGGGATCTCCTGCTATTACAACTGATCTCTAGCTGATAGAGATCAGTTCCCCTGAGAAAATGCCTGCCTGCTTTGGCAATTGGACTCTATGGTGCTGAGTTCCCTCCCCTCCCCAAACCCTGTCCTCCTCAGGCTGCACCCCAAAAACCTCCCACCAGTGGCAAAGATGAACCTGGCAACCCTACCAAGTAGGTGTGCTAATTTGCATATGTGTGCAATTCTGCCATAGTGAACTGACTCCCACACTGTTGAAAAGGACAGCAAGAGGAGGAAAGAGTGATTTTGAATTGTGTTCTAAATCCCACTGAAGAAAAGGTGAGTGGGGGGGGGCTTAAGTTCACACAGTAGTACATGGACTGGCTCTGTTCTTATTTTAACACACACCCCTGGGAAATTAATAAAAAAAAACATTTTATTTCACTCTATGGCAATTTATGCCTGGGAAGTTTTGCCTTGGATTTGCCACTCTTTACATGCACATTTTTTCCCCATCCAGATTCTCAAATCTCTGCCTGGGCTTTGAGTTTTGAGCATTCAGATGGGAAAAATGTGCATCTAGAGAGCGGCAAATCCAAGGCAAAACCTCCCATGCATAAATGGCCTCAGTTTTCTTTGACAGATTTGTCTTCAGTTGGGCAGTGCAGAACATTTTGGGGCCAAAGCGAGTACTTTAATTAAATCAAAATGCTGCCTATTCGTTCTGCCGTTAATGTAACTTTTTTTTTCATGGCTTCATGCAAGGATAGTTTTTCTCTCAGTGTTCCCCACCCATTCCCCTGGGCTTCTTGGTGTGATCCTCCCTGTCATAGATTATGCGGAGATTATGCAATCACTGACATCAAATGATGCCAATGGCAGTGCTTACTGGACTAATCACATGGGGGACCTTAGCCAATTGGATCATCAGATGTCCTCATGCTAAAAAGATGTTGCTTTTGTTCTGTAAATTCTCCAAAAATTCCAGAGGGGTTGCTCTCTTTGCCAATGAAATAATTTCATTGTTTAAATATATCACCTTTTAGAACATGTGGTTTTGGATATACTATGTTTTCATTCCCCATTACTGTCAAGATCTAAATCAAAATCTTCTTGTCTGTTTCTTTTAAAAAGCAGATGTCCTTCTTTGTAAGGTTGCCAGGTCCCTCTTTGCCGCAGGTGGAAGGTTTGGGGGCGGAGCCTAAGGAGGGTGGGGTTTGGGGAGGGAAGGGACTTGAATGCCATAGATCCCAATTACCAAAGATGCCCTTTTCTCAGGGGAACTGGTTTCGATCGGCTGGAGATCAGTTGTAATAGCAGGAGATCTCCAGCCGGTACCAGGAGGTTGGCAATCGTACCTTCTTGTGTGTGTGTGTGTGTGTGTGTTTTAAAACCCTTTGATAATATGATTCACAAATTTCTTGATTTGTTTTGAATCTCACTATCTTGCTCCAGTGCCTAACATTAATCTATCAGCAAGCCAACAGGGCCGCGCTTACAATCTGCAGATGATGAATTTTAAAAAATGAACTTCGCTTTCTATAGAAAATCTTTCATCTCCGTTCGCTCTGTCAAGGCTTACCAATTTATCATGGACATTTCAAGCCGCTTTGGCAAGAAGCTGGAGCCTGCTGAGATTACTGATCTCATTAATGTCTCTTCTCTATTTATATCCTTTATAGAAATGTGAGCCCACTCTAACTCATAGGCAAAACTGCCCCACCAAGGGCTCACCTCTGCCACTGTTTCACTGATTAGATACAAAGATATGAAGATGCCTTATATTGCATCAGAGTACTGATCGATCAAAGCCAGTTTTGTCTACTTTGACTGGCACCAATTCTCCAGGGGCTCAGGAAGTGGTCTTTCACATCACCTACTACATGATCCTTTTTTAAAAAATTGGAGTTGCCTCAGATTGAACCTGGGCAGTGCTGCGTGCAAGGCAGGCGCTCTCCTGCTGAGCCACAGTATCTCCCTGAATGTGGTGCTCAATAACATAGAGGTGCAACCATGTACGAGTGCCAGTAAATTTATTCCTGTGTTAGCCTAGATCAGGATTCCCTGTCGGTTTGCTAGCTCCAGGTTGGAACATTCCTGGAGATTTTGCGGGTGGAGCCTAAGAGGGCAGGGTTTGTGAAGGGGAGGAACCTCAACAGGTGCAATGCCGTAGAGTCTACCTTCCAACGCAGCCATTTTCTCCAGGAGAACTAATCTCTCTCGCCAGGTACTAGCTGGAGATCTCCTGCTATTACAGCTGATCTCCAGCTGGAGAAAATGGCCGCTTTGGCCATTAGACTCTATGGCATTGAAGTCCTTCCCCAACCCCCACCATCATCGGGCTCTGCCCCAAAAATTTCCCACTGGTGGCAAAGAGGGACCTGACAACCATGCATATCTAGTGACTATTTCAGGTAACATTTCCTGTTACTTAAATACACACACACATATACCTGAAGGAAACTTCCTTCCTGACCCCAAAGTGGTGATTGGTGTTACCCTGGGCATGTTAGAAAGGGCTACAAGAGCCAAGCGCTGACTCATCCCTTCCTGCCCTCCCTCTTATGATCTGCCTAAGTTCACAGACTCAATGTTCGGCTCACATGGCTGTTGAACACAGTGTTTTCACCTACAGATGATGTACACGGCAAAGCTCATGGCGTCCTTACAGGGATATGATTTGACTTAGAAACTTGCTCTGTCTCTTAGCTATTATAGTATGCTAATATGTTGCAAAGAGGTGTGTTTTTTTCCCCTTGGGCAGCTGTGTAAGTTTATTAGTTGAACAATGCAGTTTTTTTCTCCCAGCTGCTCCCTTGCCCCATGCTCATCCATTGGAAGAAAGGAGCTAGTTTGAAACTCTGAATTGAAACACAGAGGTGCCGTCTCCCCCTACCTCTAGTCCATTTCTGTTATCCACCCCAGATGTTCGGAGGTGCGCTGTTCCAACATAATTACTATTAAGGAACGTGTGCTTTGCATATTTTCCCACCAAAACAGCGAGGGAATCACTTAGCAATAGCGCCTAAAAGTTTCCAATTTGCATTTTCATTACACCAGGGAAAACGTCGCTATGAGGGTGCGTTGACTTTCAACCGGCAAAAATAAACTCAAGGAGCATTATTGTTTTGGCAAGGAGCCCACATTCCGTCCTTTTGTTTCTCCGAGACTCTTATGGGCTATAACTCAGACTTAATGATCTGATTCATTGGAATGATAAAAATCCCCGCTTTTGGATAGGTTTTCTCTTTGTAAAAGGAAAATGTATTTGCTCCTGCTGAAGTAGCCTCAGCTGTCAGCCAGCCTTCGGCAGATTACAATCATCCAGGTAAGTGTCTGAGTCACCTGGGGGACAGGCGTACGCATGGCGGCTGAGCGGCAGAATGTCTAGCGAGCCAACGATCTGAGACAGTTCCTGACTTGGCGGTTGATCAAAGAGCGCCATTTCATAAACTTCCCGCTATTGAACATAGACTCTCTAAAGGTGGTCCGGCTTTGCTTCTCTAAAGCCAGCTCTGAAGACCAGTCGTTCTGACAAGTTGCTTCAATCTGGTGATCTGTTTCGCGCACTTATGCCCAGAGCCACATTCATTGTATTCATGAGCACTGCTGACGTTCCCAAGATATGCGTTGGGTGTTCCTTTTTCTTTTCATGCAGTTCTCGGAGCCTCTGCCCTCCTGATATTTTCTTGCTTCGTGACTGAGTCGGCTCTCCAGTTCTCAGTTGTGACTGACTGCCCATGACATTCCCAAATCTTGATGGAGCTGAATTGATGGAGCTGAATAACCTACCGTAGTGCTTTTCAAACATTAACATAAGAACATAAGAAAGGCCATGCTGGATCAGACCAAGACCCATCAAGTCCAGCACTCTGTTTGCACAGTGGCCAACCAGGTGCTTCTAGGAAGCCCATGAACAAGACAACTGCAGCAGCATATTATGTGGTGTTTCACAGCACCTAATATAATAGGCATGCTTATTTGATCCTGGAGAGAATAGGTATGCATCATGACTAGCATGAATTTTGAAAGTAACTTTGGTTCTTGTAGGTTATCCAGGCTGTGTAACCGTGGTCTTGGTATTTTCTTTCCTGACGTTTTGCCAGCAGCTGTGGCAGGCATCTTCAGAGGAGTAACACTGAAGGACAGTGTCCTTCAGTGTTACTCCTCTGAAGATGCCTGCCACGGTTACACAGCCCGGATAACCTACAAGAACCAATGAACTCTGACCGTGAAAGCCTTCGACAATATTTTGAAAGTAACTGTTTGTCTGAGGTTAGAAATCTTTTAATTTTTCCTTTGCTCCAAAATATAGATTATATGGAGACATTACCTCTTTTATTAGAAGATAGTAGTAGACCTATCACTCTTTCAGTTGCAACATTTGATGCAATTGTGATTTATTGCGATTGATTTTCGCAGCCGTTCAAATGTGATCTAGTTTTGTATACTTTAGTAATCTGCTTAAAACTAATAAGTTAAGCAGTATATGAGAGAGAGAGAGAGAGAGAGAGAGAGAGAGAGAGAGAGAGAGAGAGAGAGAGAGGGGGGGGGTATTTTTAAGCCTGGTATAATGTTGCCAACCTCCAGATACTAGCTGGAGATCTCCTTCTATTACAACATCTCCAGCCGATAGAGATCAGTTCACCTGGAGAAAATGGCTGTTTTGGCCATTAGACTCTATGGCATCGGAGTCCCCTCCCCAAACCCTGCCCTCCTCAGGCTCTGCCTCAAAATCCTCCCGTCGGTGGCAAAGAGGGACCTGGCAACCCTAAGGTCAGTTCACCTGGAGAAATTGACCGCTTTGACAATTGGACTCTACGGCATTGAAGTCCCTCCCCAAACCCCAACCCCCTCAGGCTCCTCCCCAAAAACCTCCCACCAGTGGCAAAGAGGTACCTGGCAACCCTATGCCCTGGTCTTTTGGATCCGTTTCCTGTTTTCAAAGTAACATGGTCTCTTATGAAATCATTCTTGAATGTTGAACTGCATGCTCAATTATTCAGCTCCAAGTACTCCCTGGATGCAAGGACAGTATTTTAAGGATAGCGACGATGTAAATTCTGTGGAAATAGCCCACCCTTTTGTAAGCTTTTACTTCCTACTGCAGTCAGTAGGTTTCATGGGTATTGCTCCTGACAGCAGAGACTCCACGCAGCTTTAAAGATGCCGGGACGATCGTGTAAATTATCGCCCAAAAGGCAGGCGCCAAATGCAATCCCTCTAAATGGGCTTACAGTGCACCAAACAACATTGCAAGATAAATAAGTGGTTTGGGGATGGCAGGTTGGAAGTGAAGCTCACCCGTGCCCACTTTCGTGGATAAATCAGGTTAACGTCAATAGAGTGCATTTTCAGCAATGAAGTATTGGTCTTATATGGACAAGAAATCCAGGCTCTAACTTCAGACACTGGTGCAAAATTACTGCAGGGAGAAAAGGATGGGGAGTGTGTGTGTGGGGGTGGGGGGCAGTGTATTTCATTAGCCAAATAAAGTGCTTGTTGACAATCCAAAGACATAATTTGTGTGATAAATAAGGTCTCTTATTGCTAAGCTAGGATAATTACAGCTATTTTTATGAAATTTTAATTACATTTTGTGGCAGCTGAGATATTGGTTGGGAAGACGGAGTTACCCAAGGGGCATTTCAAAGATGGGGCGGGGGAATCAAAAGGGAAATGGCTTGTTTACTTATCTTGGTGTATTCAATTACAACAAAAATCATGGAGGGGGGGAGGCATTGAGGAAGAGGAGGAGGAGGCTGGTCCAGATGTGGTCTCTTGTTTCAGAAGTTCTTAGGAGAAAAAAAAGAAGAAGATGGTTTTTATATTCCAGCTTTCTCTACCATTTAAGGGAGAATCAAACCAGTTTACAATCACCTCCCCTTCCCCTCCCCACAACAGACACCCTGTGAGGTAGGTGTTGCTGAGAGAGCTCTAAGAGAGCTGTGACTATCCCAAGGTCACCCAGCTGGCTTCATGTGTAGGAGTGGGGCAACCAACCTGGTTCACCAGATTAGCATCACCTGCTCATGAGGAGGAGTGGGGAATCAAACCGGGTTCACCAGATTAAAGTCCACTGCTCCAAACCACCATTCTTAACCGCTACACCATTAGCTAAACTAATTGGGTAGAAGCTCATCATTGTGTTACTAAACAACTGAATGTGTGAAATTTAAAATATTTGGTTTTGCAAAATGTCCACAACTCTCTTTGTATAGCCAGTCACTGGATTGTGGAAATAATGTCATCTGATGGACATTGACCACTAGAATTTGGGTCACTACTAACTGCTTCAGTGAAGGCCCAGCGCAATGACAGCGTGGTGTAGTGGTTAGGAGTGGTGGACTCGAATCTGGAGAACCGGGTTTGATTCCCCACTCCTGCACACGAGAAGCAGGTGTCCATCACAAAGCCCAGGTGATGGATGCCTGTAATTTACAGGTAAGTAAATTCCTTCAGCTGTCTGTGGCCCATCTAGGAAATTACTTGTTATTTTAGCCGTTGTTCAAGAAAGAGATCCTTCTCCTTTCTTATTACAAAAGCCATTTGGATTTGTGGGGACGGGGTGGGTGGGGAGGTCCCACCTATCAATAAAATGCCTTTCTTCAGAAAGAAGATAAGTGTGTAGGTGAAGGAGTCAGCCAGAAATGCAAGAAGTCTGCTTTAACTAGATAGAAGAAGATTGACACTGAACGGATGTGACAGTTCGCTGTGTTTAGCCGCTGCATATTTTTCTGTCTCGGTGATTTATTTCCTGATGTAAATTACACAAGGTGGTAACTTAAAAAGAGAAAGAGTGACCCAGTTGCCAGATTTCCGCACTACTTCATTTGATTCTAGCAGGGGGTTCTTTGAAAAGAACCCCTCCTCCCTTCATCATTAATTTACTAGCTTTGGAATTTGGGTATTCCAGAGTCATACCTAAATGTACATCTTTGCTTCTCAATAGACTTCTGGTATGCTAATAAGAAAAAGAGAAAGCTTCGGGGAGCGTTGCGTCATTTCTGCCTGTCAATAATTCCAGGTATTCAAAGAGTACATGCAGATACAGATCATGAGCTGATATAAAAGATGAGCGATATTGAGAGACGTAATGCCTCGGTTTCTCTTAAGATGACTTAGTAATTAGAGTAAAATCACAGAATCAAATCATAGAGTCACAGAGTTGGAAGGGGCCAGACAGGCCATCTAGTCCAAACCCCTGCTCAATGCAGGATCAGCCTAGAGCATCCTTGACAAGTGCTTGTCCAGCCTCTGCTTAAAGACGGCCAGTGAGGGGGAGCCTCACCACCTCCCCAGGCAGCCGATTCCACTATCGGACAACTCTTACTGTAAAAAAACTTTTTCCTAATATCCAGCTGGTACCTTTCCGCCCACAATTTAAACCCATTATTGTGAGTCTTATCCTCTGCTGCCAACAGGAACAGCTCCCTGCCCTCCCTGCCAGCATGGTGCAGTGGTTAAGAGCAGTGGTTTGGAGCGGTGGACTCTGATCTGGAGAGCTGGGTTTGATTCCCCACTCCTCCACATAAGCGGTGGAGGCTAATCTGGTGAACTGGATTTGTTTCCCCACTCCTATACATGAAGACAGCTGGGTGACCTTGGGCTAGTCACAGCTCTCTCACCCCCACCTACCTCACAGGGTGCCTGTTGTGAGGAAGGGAAGGTGATTGTAAGCTGGTTTGATTCTTCCTTAAATGGTAGAGAAATTTGGCATATAAAAAGCCAACTCTTCTTCTTCTTCTTCTTCTCCTTCTCCTCCTCCTCGTCCTCCTCCTCCTCCGTCGTCATCTTCTTCTTCTTCTCCTCTTCCTCCTCATTTGCAGGCTCCTCCAAGCCAGGGGCACTCCCTCTATGGACAATGCAGCGCATGTCCCTAACAACCATCCTCTCCCTGACTGATGCCCTTCCAGCCAGACTCTGGCTGTTGGACAAGCTAGTCCTCGGTGCATTCTGCTGCCTCTTAAAGGACTTTCATCCCCCATTTGACATCCATGCCGCAGTCACATGAATCCTTAAGGCCTTCCATCTAATGGAGCTCCCCCTCACTGGCAGTCTTTAAGCAGAGGCTGGACAGGCACTTGTCATGAATGTTCTCTAGGCTGATCCTGTATTAAGCAGGGGGTTGGACTAGATGGCCTGTATGGCCCCTTCCAAATCTATGATTCTATGATGCTATAATGCACCCTGTTCACTTTTGTCTGTCAGCTTTTCTTGCGACAGAGGCCCTTTTTTGTACATCTGGGGTCAAATCCAGTCCCACTACAATTTACACAAACTAGTAGTTCTTTTCACAAAGATCAGAAGAAGTGAGCTGTGGCTCACGAAAGCTCATACTCTACCAGAAAATATTTTTGTTAGTCTTTAAGGTGCTACTGGACTCTTGCCCTTTTCTACTACTAGTAGTTCTTTTGGCAGCATGCTTTTTCTGTGATGTTACAGAAACTCAGTACAGCAGTGTGTAACCAAGGAGCTTCGGAAGTATGACTAATAAAGTTTGCAAAAGTTTAAGCAATTTCACTTAATTGGCCCTATGTGTGTTAGTCTAAGGGTGGCTTCTGTGAATGGTGAAATCTCACAGATTGCTTTCAGCAGTGGCGTCTCATTAAAATTTTGACTAATAAAAAGACATCCAAAGGAAGTTGTAAACCTTAGTGAGAACATGAAGGCATGTTTGTTGCTCCTCATAAATGGCAAACTGGTAGAAAAATTACAAATATAATGTATAACAACTGAATCCGCACTCTTCACACACCCTGTGTGGTGTACATTGGTCTGTAACTCAACATGATGTGTTGAGAGCCAAATTCTTTACTAGCATTGATGCCATTTTTAGTAAACGTTGCAGATAGACATTTTTCAACATTCCATAGTCTTTTGTTACCTAGTGTTTGTTTGATGTAGCATGATGTTATTTCTTTGTTTGGTGCATTCCATCATGGCCTAGAGGCATTTAAAAAAAAAAACGGCAATATTCCTGCTATTTACATTTTGGTGTGTTACCGACAGAGTAGCAATAAACTGCAGGGACTGAAAAACTTCTGTAGCAGAGCCTAATGATTTGGAAGCTAGGACAAATGAAAAAAAAAATGGTAAAAATGGCCTGGAAGTGAATGAGACATATTTTCAACACAAACACATGCAGTGCTTTCATATTAAAAGGATTTTAAGACTGCAAAACACTGAGAGCAACCCTAAATCTGTCTACACAGGATCGCCAGTTCCACGTTGAGAAATACCTGGAGATTTTGGGGGCAGAGATAGAGGAGGGTGGGGTTTGGGGAGGGGCTTCAGTGCCGTAAAGTCCAATTGCCAAAGCGGCTACTTTCTCCAGGTGAGCTGATCTCTATCGGCTGGAGATCAGTTGTAATAGCAAGAGATCTCCAGCTGCTACCTGGAGGTTTGGTGTGGTAAACAAAGGTTAGCGTGCTGTAGGATACTCAGCAAACTAGAAACAGCACTTCACAAGCTAGACACAATGATTATAAAGTAGTGGTATTTAATAACCTATCCACCACTGATAGTATATAGGCAAAAACATGTGTTGTTAATTATTGCCTTAAAAGTAACACCAAAGAGAGGACTAAGCAAATAACAGTATTATAGGTAAGTCCATGAAAGGGGGTGCCAACCTCCCTTTCTTCCACAGATATGCTTCTTGAGAGTAGCAATTCAGTAGTGCAGTTGTTCTCAACAGAAGCCCGGTGATCTTTCTGTTTCAGCGATTAATGCCTTCTTCAGGGACCACTATATCATAAATTAGTACATAATACTAATTAACAAATAATAATTAATATAAATATGCTAGCAATTGGCTTAAACAAGGGAGAAAATAGAGAGAAGATAGAGCATCATACTCACACGCTGGCTGTTATTAACATTCTCTGCGTTGGCAATTTACCAAAGATACTGCCCTTAATTTTAACTGGTGCAGTCACATGTAAGAATCAACCATTAAAGAGACAGTTACATTTTGCATTACAGAAAAACTGAATTCAATTAAAGAGACAGCTGTTACATATATTATGTTACAAATAGCATGCTAAATCCATCGAGGTATTCAGTCCTTTAGGATACAAAGTATCAAACATGTGGATGTATTTAGATTCTTGACGCCTTAATATGAGATCCACATCAGACCTATCATATTTCTGTTGATTGAATCGCCATAACACAAAAAATGAAAGATCCTCATCAGTGTGATTATTGTCAAGGAAATGCTGTGTTAGTGGGGCCTCCAATACACGTTGCCTAATCCTGGACCTGTGTTCACTTATGCGATATTTGAGTTGTCTATGGGTTTTTCCAATGTACCAAAAATGGCAAGCACATTTTATCGCATAAATTAAATGTTTAGAATCACAGTTATTAAAACTCTCAATCATGAACTTTTGGCCAGTAGCTGGATTAATAATTTCTTTGACTGTTAGCATGAACCTGCAACTTTGGCAGGAACCGCATTTGAAATTACCCTTAGGTAAGTTGGCAACTGACTCCTCACATGCTTTATTGCTTATTAGAATGTCTCGGAAAGACCTGGTTCTTTTATATGCCATTCGTGGTAAAGACTGGCAGCCAGGCAAATGTTGGACTAAATGCCAATGTTTGTGAATCACCTGTCTAATTAAAGGAGATAATGAAGTGTACTGCAAAACGCAAGTAACGCGATCCGAACGTTGTGCCATTGATTGAGATAATAGTTGAGTTCTAGATCTATCTCGTGTTCTGGACATGGCTTGCTTAATAATTTTGTTCGGGTACCCATGTTGTTGTAATTCAACACTAAGCTGATTTGCAGCCTGTGAGAAATCTTCGCCATTTGTAGAATTCCTTTTAAGGCGAAGTAACTGGCTGTAAGGTAGGTTATCCCTTAAATGGGGTGGATGAAAAGATTCATAATGCAACAGAGTGTTGCGTGCCATTGCTTTTTTATAAGGACGGACTCCCAATTTACCGTCCTGTGTCTTAAAGACACGCACGTCCAAAAAGGCTATTTCCAAGCTGTTGTTTTCTCCACTGAATTTAATATTCGGATCGCACTCATTGATCCATATAAGGAATTCTTTGAAGGATTCTACATCCTGCATCACCAAAAAAACATCATCAACATACCTAACGAAGAGATGGATCTTATCACTGAATGGGTTATTATGATAGATATAGGCTTGCTCAAAAGCAACCATATAGATGTTCGCGATTGACGGCGCACATGCGCAGCCCATTGCAACGCCGTGAATCTGTAAGATTCCTGGAGGTTGGCAACCCTAAGACCAGCCCATGGGACATTATCATGCATTGCTTTCCCTTCCTCTCACAAGCCTCAACAAATGAAGCAAGTCAGGCTCAGCAGAAATTGAAGGCTGGTAATGTCTTGCATCTTTTTAGTATATATTACTTGATGCAACAGGGAGAGGGAGAGAAAGACTCTCCAGACTGCCGATTTTGGCAGCAGCCCTGCATCTCTCGTAACTTCAAGGTCTACTCAAAGTTAGCATGCAAAATCATAATGTTCTATACCATTTATCTGTCTTCTTGTCATGCTCTGGGGTTGTCAACGGTTGACCCTCTTTGCTTCAGGGGATATAATGTTTTCCATGGACCCAGTTCTAAATCACAGCAAAGCCTTGGTGATATTAAGGCTGCTTTCCTGCGAGGCTTTTCGACCAATTTTTCAATGTCCCATACCACTAGGTGATGTCATCATACCAACTCATGCTACATATGTCCCACTTTTAACCTTTGAAGAACATAAGAACATAAGAAAAGCCATCTACCGCTCTTTGCTGTCATTGCCCGCCGACTCTCAGCTGGTCGCCGGGTGGAAGTTGGTGGGGGAAGAGAGGGGGCGTGACCGGCGTCATCCTTGCGATGACATCACTCACCGAATAAGCGGAAGTGCCAGTGTAAGCTTTTCCTGCCCCCTCCTGATCCTCAGTCTCCAGGCTGCCGGTTTTGCGCACCCCCCACAGCTGCTCAGCTGTTTGGCGGTGGTGCAGGCTTTCTCTTTTATTCTGCCGCATCTCTGCAGCTTCCCTGGGCGCCCCTGTGGTGCGAGCCTTCTCTGCCTTTCCTCCCGGGGAAAGCTGCTTGGGAAGCAGGGATATCAGACAGAGCGGCAGAGAAGGTTTGTACTGCTGGGGAGGGCAGGAAAGCCGCAGAGATGAGGCAGAGCTAATGAGAAAGCCCCCACTGCCACCAAACAGCTGAGTGGCGGGGAGGGCGTCTCTGCCACTCTGCCCGACATCCCTGGTTTCCCATACAGCGGAGCCATTTTGATTCCTTGTGTTATGGAACACATGTGGAATTAGGGTTGCCAGGTGCCCGGTGATGGCGGGTAAAATCCCGCTAATCCACAGGTCTGCCCGTCGACTAGCTGAGGGCCGGCAGGCAATGTGTGTGCGCTCGCGTGACGTGGACGCTCTAGCAACCTCCGCAGAAACTCTATGGAAACCATTGAGTTTTGGCAAAGCTTGATAGAGCATCTGCGTCGCTTCTGAGTAAACCCAGAAGTGATGTAGGCGCATCGCGTGCTGCTGAAGAGCTCCCCCCGATGGAGCAAAGGCACCTGGTAAGCCTATGTGGAATAAGAGCCACTCACATTTGGAAGCTCTGGTAGGGATGAATAAAAGGGGGGAAAGTCACCCTTTCTCCCTCTTCCATCAACTTTCCTGGGGCTGGAAATGGGGGCTCAGGCAGGGGAAAGCAGGAAAGATTCCCCATCTTTTTGCAGACTTTATACTGATTACATCCTTATGCCTTAACCATATTCACAAAAACAATACAGTATTTTAGTATACTTTGTGAAAGGATCTGAAATTATCATAAGCAACAAAACCTGTAAATGTTTTCCTTCATTTGTAAGCATCAAGGTCTACTTATTAGTTTGTGAGACACGCGGCCCAATGTTCTGCATGCTTACTCAGAAGTAAGTCCCATTGAGTTAAGCACGCCTAGGATTGAAGTCGAGACGAGATAAGTTTTGATCAACTTTGCACATCGCAAGATAACTTTGCACACCCCACCGCGTGCACACACCCATCAATCATAATTCAGACAGAAAGGAGCACGTGTCAGTCAACCTTTTCAGCCCGCGAGATAAAGGTCTTACGAAATCTTAGCGAAAACAAACAAAATTGCAACCTTTTAGATGGCTGCTTAGCTTTCCCGTTGCTTGTCATATAAAGAAAATGTCACACCATCTATCACCCAGCCCTTCCTACCTTGGTAGAGGACATGCTGAGTAAACCCATCGTGAGTGCAAAAAAGAGAGAGTCTGTCTTTAGCAGAATTACTTTGATAGGTACTGAATGGCGGTGTTGATTTTAGTTTTGCAGGGGAATGCAGTCAGAACACGTCGCGCTGGGCAGGAGAAGGTCAGATCACATGTGGCTATCTGTAGCATTTCAATTTCCTTCATTCTGTTTCAATTTAAATTGCCTGCTTAATTCGAACCTCCTCATTATTTTAGGTTTGATTGTGTTCAGCGTTGCCGCTTGTAGGGTATTTTGCTGATAACAAGGACATATTTCAGGTAAATTTAGAGGAGAAGCCATACAGTAAATCATTAGTTACATGATTATAGACCAAAGCCGAATTAACTAGATCTCAGAGAGGGGTGTTTTTATTTTAACAATAACAGTTTTCTCCCAGACCTTTCTCCAAAGGAAGATTTATTGTCAAGATAGTAGGACAGGCACTTTATGCCAGAATTTCAACTACAAGTGAGGTGCACTCAAAGAGCATCCCCAGTAAAAGGAGAAAAAATCCTTCTATTTTCCCTATCGAAATATTTTCCCTGTGTCATACCAGATCAATCAGGTAAGGCAATAAGTATCGGGTAATAACAGTGATCAAAGCATGATTAAGGAAGGTTCACTCTGCTACCCTGTAGTTATATTTTGGGGGAAGGAACCTATGCCTAAAGATTCACCTGCTGATGCAAGTGTTAGTGACTTGCGTTTTAATCACATAAAACTCATGGTCTGAGATTTGCTGTGTCTGGGCTTGGAAAGAAGGTGGTTAAGGGGAGACATGATAGAGGTCCATAAAATTATGCATGGTTTGGAGAGAGTGGACAGGGAGAAGCTTTTCTCCCTTTCTCATAATACTAGAATGCGGGGTCATCTGCTGAAGCTGGAGGGTGAGAGATTCAAAACAGATAAAGGAAGTATTTTTTCACACGACCCATAGTTAAATTGTAGGAAACCCCCCCCCCCCCGGATGTGGTGATGGCTGCCAATTTGGAGGGCTTTAAGAGGGGAGTGGACATGTTCATGGAGGAGAGGGCCATCCATGGCTACTAGTCAAAATGGTTAAAAATCATGATGCATACCTATTCTCTCCAGTATCAGAGGAGCATGTCTAATATATTAGGTGTTGTGGAACACAGGTCGGATGCTGCTGCAGTCGTCTTGTTTGTGGGCTTCCTAGAGGCACCTGGTTGGCCATTGTGTGAACAGACTGCTGGACTTGATGGGTCTTGGTCTGATCCAGCAGGGCTTTTCTTATATTCTTATGTTCTGTGTTCTAGATCTCGTCAGGCACAGGTCTGTAGCATTGGCCCATGTAATTAGGAGTCAGAATGAAAGTTCCTGGTTAGCTAGATGCTGTATGTATGCTAGAAGTCTGTCCTTATGCCAAGTGAACAGCATTTTCCTCCTTTTCAGACCTAAGCCCCAGCCTCCCACTTCTAATTCAAACCTTCACCTGTAATTCTGATTCTTGGCCCTCCTATCAAACTAGGAGTGGTGACTTTGGAGGGGCCACAGCTGAGCTCATGCTGCCACTTCCCAGCCCCGGTGTGTCCACCTGTGTTGAGAACTGCTGAACAGTATCAGTGATTATTTTATTTATTTATTATTTATTAAAATACAGTCATTGACCAGCATAACAATAAAAGAAAGCAAGCATAGTTGTACACAATCGTACAATAGTATAGTTAGCGAGGTGTTTCACCTTGCAACAATGCTCTCGGTATTTTGGTAGCAACATAGCAAAACTTTGCCACTGCATGTGAGGTGGTGGGAATTCTTATCTTCAAGCAGAAAATTCACCATTAAAACACTATAATGACTGCAGTGGCTAGTGTATCCAGGGGACCTGGACAGCACAGGCAAGGTTAGGTGGTTTCTGAGATCCCGGTAAAATTCACAGTTCAGTAAAATATGAACAATTGACTCAATCGCGTCGGCACTATGGGGCTATAACTGTGCCTCCATAGGCCAGTGTTGGAATCTTCCACTAAGCAGGGCTGATGGAAAGGCCTGAAGCCAAGCCTTAGAGAAAGCCCATCAGTATTTAGAGAAGGTGAATATAGCTGTTAAATATGATGCAGCAGAGATTCCCACCCATGACTTTAGAGGCCTGTATAAGTTTGGAAGGAGAGCTGACTCATTCAACCAACTGTCTCATTCAGCCAGTGTGGTGTAGTGGGTAAGAGCGGTGGTTTGGAGCGGTGGCGTCTGATCTGAAGAACCAGGTTCGATTCCCCACTCCACATGAGCGGCGGAGGCTAATCTGGTGAACTGGATTGGTTTCCACACTCCTACACATGAAGCCAGCTGGGTGGCCTTGGGCAAGTCACAGCTCTCTTAGAACTCTCTCAGCCCCACCTACCTCACAGGGTGTCTGTTGTGGGGAGGGAAAGGGAAGGTGATTGTAAACCGGTTTGATTCTGCCTTCAGTGGTAGAGATAAAAACCAACTCTTCTTCTTCTGCAGCTCAGTGTCAGAGTATCAGTGGTTCTTGCTCAGATGGTGGGTGGAGGGTTGAATTTTACCTTCCTGTGACAAATAGTGTGCCAGTATCCCTAACATTTTTAGGATGGTGTAAGCCCTGTTTCAGTAACTTGGTGAGGAGTCCATTGACTGGGAGACTGGTCTTTTTAAATCCATTGTTTAGATTTTTTCTGTTTCCCTCTTTGAACGGGAGTCAAGAAACTGCCTTACTCTGGCCTGTCAAGCTCCATGTTGTTTACTCTGATTGGCAGCAGTTCTCTAGGGTCTCAGGTCTACGGGGTCTACTACCTGATCCTATAATGAGGGACCGTAGGGATTAAACCTGGGATCTTCTACACAGAAAGCATCACTGAGCCACAGTGCCTCCCCTATTCGTTTGTCTTGTGTTTGTTCTTCAGTTCACAGCAGACTCCGACAACCAAAATTAGTTTTCCTCAACTATCTGTCTTTCTAGACAAAGAAATGACAGAGCGCGGATACATTCCTTTTGGATACAGCAGTGTGACATCACCTCTCCTTTATTTCGAGATACCTTTTTATTGATTCTGTCTTCATTGTCTCTCCCAAGAAAGGAGACAGCTTGGTATATGCAGTTATTGTTTTGTTGGTCCCGGAGAATAACAGGGCATTCCTAAGCAGAGTTACACCCTTCTAGGCCCGTTGATTTCCATGGACCTAGAAGGATGTAACTCTGCTTAGGATTGCACTCCAAGGCACACAGAATGGATGCGCTGATACCTCAGGCCCTGGGGAGGAAATACTTTTGACGGGAGGGGGGTGCTGTATTTTCATCTGACAGCTGAAGGGCTGAACACCCTACCCAGTCTGCAGCTACTGACTCACTCCCACTCAAGCCAATGCATGGGCAGAGGGGTGTTTTTGTGCTCCAGTGTGAGTGGTGACTCCAGCTGTGGCGGAGCACCTTTTGTTATTCAGAGCCTCTTATTTGTGTCTTGGCTTCTGCGTGGAAGTAAATAGCTAAGGTGCGTAATAAGAGAAGGGCTCAGTCTAAGCCTGTGCTTAGGGGAGGGGCTGTGGCTCAGTTTGTAGAGCATCTTCTTGGCATGTAGAAGGTCCCAGGTTCAATCCCCGGCATCTCCAGATAAAGGGACTAGGCAAGTAGGTGATGTGAAAGACCACTGCCTGAGACCCTGGAGAGCCACCGCCGGTCTGAGTAGACAGTACTAACTTTGATGGACCAAGGGTCTGATTTAGGGTTGCCAACCACCAGGTAGTAGCTGGAGATCTCCTGCTATTACAACTTATCTCCAGCCGATAGAGATCAGTTTGCCTGGAGAAAATGGCTGCTTTGGCAATTGGACTCTATGGCATTGAAGTCCCTCCCCTCCCCAAACCCCGCCCTCCTCAGGCTCTGCCCCACAACCTCCCGCCGGTGGCAAAGAGGGACCTGGCAACCCTAGTCTGATTCAGTATAAGGCAGCTTCTTGTGTTCATGTGTTCAAGCCTCCATGGCTATTCAAATTCCAGAGGGATCAAGCCCATTAATCATAATTCCAAAGGTGCCTTCAGGTTTAAAAATGATGGAGAGGGGCTGTGGCTCAGTGGTAGAGCATCTCCTTGGCACGCAGAAGGTCCCAGGTTCAATCCCCGGCATCTCCAGCTAAAGGGATTAGGCAAATAGGTGATGGGAAAGCCCCTCTGCCTGAGACCCTGGAGGGCCGCTGCTGGTTTGAGTAGACAATACTGACCTTGATAGATCCTACAGACAAGTTCTGAGTGTGCTTGACAGTCACTGCTGTGGAGAGTGATTCCTCTTCTGCTAAATCCTCTATTTGCTCAAGATCCATGGATTTCAGTGAGCCCTTGTGCAACCAGAAGTTTTAAGCAGAAGAGGAGCAGGAAACATGCTCCACAGCACAGACTGTCTAGTGTGCACACATACCTTATTCATAGGACCCAAGCCATAAGCGGTGGTGTGGCTTACAAACACTTACATCCTTGTATTCTATACAGTGATTATTTAACCACTAGCTTGGGCTTTAAAATACATACTTCAGTCATAAGCAAACACTGAAAGATAACAAAATATCCATGTAATATCAAGAAGAAGAAGAAAAAGAGTTGGTTTTTATATGCTGACTTTCTCTACCACTTAAGGGAGACTCAAACCGGCTTACAATCACCTTCCCTTCCCCTCCCCACAACAGACACCCTGTGAGGTAGGTGGGGCTGAGGGAATGTGACTTGCCCAAGGTCACCCACCTGGCTTCATGTGGAGGAGTGGGGAAACAAATCCAATTCACCAGATTAGTGTCCGCTGTTCATGTGGAGGAGTGGGGAATCAAACCCGGTTCTCCAGATCAGAGTCCACTGCTCCAAACCACCACTCTTAACCACTACACCACACTGGCTTCCAGAAGGTTCAAGTGCATTCAGAAGTATATTGTATTTTAAGAGATCGTGAGTATGCCCCCTTGGGTAAATACGAGTGCTGTTTGTATGCGTACATTGATAGAGGCAGCCAGGATGACATAATATTATGCTATAAAATGTTGTTTTTTTCTAAACAGTTGTCATTTAAACGTATGTAGCAGTAAATAAATTATTATTGCTATTTCCAAGCAGTTATTATTCCTCCCTGGGTTTCTGCTGATGAGGGAATTCATTTAGCCTTGCAGAAACCATTTACATTTCAGTTTACTTTGGAACGAAGGGCAAGAACACAGGCAATGCCATCTAAACATCAGTCATGCAGGCAAAACATCTGCCCAGATGTGCTATTTAGTGTTAATTCGTGAAGTCCCTCCTGATTTATGTGTAATACTGGCATGCCTTGACTCTGGCAGCTAATACTGCATATGGCTGGAAACCATTTTTTTGATGACACCATTTGAAGAGACTCAACATATGATATTCACGGTTCATTAGATTTTGTCTTTCGAAGCCCAGAGAGCGTAGCTGAAAGAATTACCGGCGGCCAGTCTCGACGTCTGCAGCCCCGTGGCGAGCGAGGTTGCTCTTTCTTGACTGTATTTGTCAATCAGTAATCTGCAAGATTAGGGAAAATGCACTGCAAATCAATCCTCCCCAAGTGAGTCTGCTGAATTCTCAATGTATATTGCAGGGAGACTCTAGCCGGAAGGTTATGCATGCACAGAAGTAAATATAATTGCTGAAACGTATCATTATAGACTTAGAAGGAAAAACCTGAATCTTCCCTGGGGTGGGGAGGTACATCTCCAGATTTTTTTTTGTCCCTTGTAAGTGACCTCACCATCACTGGAACTATTGTGTGAGCCAAACAAACATAATAGGACGAGGCCATGTTTAAGGATGAGGAACAAAGAGGAAGCTGATTGAAATAATTAACCTTGGAGAAGCAAGTGACCCATAAACGGTGTGCTAATCTTTGGTTGTGGTACAATGGACAGTATTCTCACAGTGCAGAGTTACACAATTTTGAGTCCATTGAATCTTTGCTGAAATTCTTCACTGATGGAAGGATGACTGTTTCACCACCATCCGCCAGTGGCAGCCCAAATTACTGCTCTTGGGGGCAAGGGACACCCCCCCTCCCCAGGATAAGCATGAGGAGGGAGCCAGCGGTGTACTATGAGAGGGGTGAATCAGCGAACATTGCAGCCTCTTGCATGTATGGAAATTATTGCTAGGATCCAGCCCAATAGGTTAGCAGCTTGTAATTGTGTAGAAAGGGGCTGTGGCTCAGTGGTAGAGCATCTGCTTGGCATGCAAAAGGTCCCAGGTTCAATCACCGGCATCTCCAATTAAAGGGACTAGGCAAGTAGGTGATGTGAAAGACCTCTGCCTGAGACCCTGGAGAGCCGCTGCCGGTCTGACTAAACAAT